>NC_085011.1:20509349-20511849 GCF_963854185.1 Sardina pilchardus | reverse complement strand
AAAGTAATTAACCTAATCTATCTTTCACAAACAGGTTGTTTGAAGAAAGAAATGCAGTTTATGTGTTTGTAAATAGTTATCAAGACAACTACAGTATATGTCTCATTGCATGGACCAGGTCAGACATCAGATAAATGCAAAAAATACATACAAAAGATAAATTTCAGATACATACAAAAACATCATTGAGTTTTGTTGTAGCTTACTCCAAATACATAAACACGACCGTTGTTGTACATGAAACAGTGTAAGGACCAACCTAATGATATGTTTTTGACTTCACATGTCAGTACATCTAGAGGCCTGTGGTGGCACTAGAGAGCCCACCATAGACCAAGGTGGTGTTAAACAGGCAAGCATAACAGTAGGAAAAGACAGTGGTGCTAAACAGACTAGCAAAAGCAAAAGACAGTGTTGGCCAAAGTATTCTCTTAAAATGGCCTATTCATTAACATTGTATGGGCATTAGTAGTCAGTAGATGCGTCTGAAACACAAGTCTGCACTTAACGCCCTTTCCAAAAACTTTTGTTGCTATGGTTCGTTACTCTGGAATACACCAAAACACTCATGATGCAATAATTTAGGCCTGATTGAAGGATCCATCCATTACATCTGTTCTCCTTCAGTGACAAAATCCATGAAAATCAACGTGCTATGGGCAAAGTACACTTCAAATTGTTTAAAAATAGCCTGAACTAATGTCAATTCATGCCTCTAAACCAACTGAGACTGCTCCTTTTTGGAGTCCCCTCTGAACACCATGCAACTTAGCTGCTTCTTCAAACGGCCATTTTCGTGCTATTTATCCAGCACATAACTCATAAAAATAACCATCCTTGAAAGAAATTACATATTGATCCAAATATGTACACTGGTCTACGGCACGTGAAAAAACTGACAGGCTTTGCACCTAGACCAAGCCCCACAGCACTGTTTCTTTATTATCCAGCTCAGATTTTTGATGAGGAACTGCAAAGCATAGTGAGAGAGAAAGAGTCCGAGAAAGAAAGAAAGAAAGAAAGAAAGAAAGAGAGAAAGAGACAGAGAGAGAGAGAGAGAGAGAGAGAGAGAGAGAGAAAGAGAGAGAGAGAGAGAGAAAGAGAGAGAGAGAGAGAGAGAGAGAGAGAGAGAGAGAGAGAGAGAGACAGAGGGTCCCTGGACGTCGATGTAAAAGAGTGCAGTGGATGAGGACACTCTATGGCGGAGAGACAGCAGCTAATTGCGTCCAGCATACAAATGTTGCAGTTGGGGGTAGACGTCAGTGCAACCACAGAGAGTCACAGAGAGTAACAGCATCTGGACAAAGAGGGCAGCTGCACCTGGCCCGGACTTGGCCCAGAGTCTAGCCACGTGATCAATACGCATGGAGCAGAGGGGCAACATCCTATCCGTGTCCTCCCAGACTGCACCACTCGGGCTCTGGTGAGGACCTGATTTGGCGGTTGCCGTCAATGGGATTTAGCTCCATCTGGGCCTCACGGCCTCCCGTAGTTCACACAGTGGACTGTCCAGCAATGTCCAACGTCCCACTGAAAACAGATAATCAAATGCACACTGGAAACACACAGCTGAGCAACTTCCAGGATAGCTTTCCAGACTCAACGTTGCACCCGCTTTCTAGCTGACAAGTCTGATGGTCACTGTGTCCAAGGGTGTGTGTGCCACAGCGACGCTCGCGCCCCCCTCAGAGACCGGACGGTACCTTGGTCAGCTGCTCCGCTGCGTCACAGACACGTCTCAACGACTTTCACTTTCACAGGACTCAGTACCCGTGACCCCAAATCCTCACTTAACCCTTCCTGTCATCTCCACCCGGGCTGACATTACTCTGGGCTGTGGCCTCAGAAAATTTCAATCCTCCACCAACTCAAACCCCCCCCATGCACCCTCCTAACCCCCAACGCCGCCCCCCACCCCTGCCGCCCTGTCCTGTGATCTTTCTGTTCCCGCCTTGTTCCCCTTCATTCCCTCAGTCCTCGCTACAATGATCCTCATTTCACATTCTTGGCACATCCTCCACGTGCTAAGCCTCCGAACACTTGCGGCCCCCGGTCGCTCTCTTCATCTACCCACAATACCTTGCGGAATGCCAAACCCTGGTGTCAGGGTGAAGCAGCTCCTCGCCGTCCTCTGCATATCAGACTCCTTCGAGTACCTTTGATCACATCACATCCCCCCCCTCCCCCACATAATACCTTCCATGAGAAGGCTGAGAGGAAGATAGTGAAAAAAACCTAAGACACCCTTTGTAGAGAGGCCTGCCCTGCAACTAGAAATTTCACACTCTGGTACCAATGGAAATTCAGGTATTGGAAACAAATTCAGTAATTCTTAATGGCAGAAAATATGCTGAGTTATTCTTTTGAACTGACATCACTGTCACAGCCCAAGCCCCCAGACTGTCACGTTCGGCAGAGTAATGCTATCTTATCTTTAACAGCACTTAACAGGGTTTTTTAAATTTGATATGGGTTGAGGTTTGAAGCCTTTTGTAATGAC
>NC_085011.1:20494349-20504349 GCF_963854185.1 Sardina pilchardus | reverse complement strand
AGAGAGAGAGAGAAAAAAAGAGAGCAGCAGAGAGAAATTGGGGAGGATGGAAAGATCTTGAAAAAGAGAGGGATCGAGAGAGATATATCTTGAAAGAGAGAGAGAGAGGGGGGGGGGAATACAAACGAGAGCGAGAACTCAAGAGTGCAAGAGAGAGGGAAACACAGAGTGAAAAAGCGAAAGGGAAGGGCAGATAATGAAGAGTGACAGTTGTCCCCTCAGAAGCACCCGCACCTATCAATAAATGAGAAGAAGTTTGGCCCTGGTCCTCCTAGGGCCCTCACCCATGCCTATCCCTCTGTGTGTAAGCCAATAGTGAATCCCTTTGAATCCTTTTCAAGGCTGTCTTGATATTGGCATGGTTACTGAGAGCAGCAGAACATAGAACAAAAGGGCAAATCTATTAGACCTTCGGTGATGCACACAGCAAAAGGAGTCGCGCCGTTGAGAGGCGTGAGGCGTGCACCAGGTTCTCTCTCTTTCTATCCACATGAAAAAAGAACACTTCACTTAAAGCGCTACTTTTTCCGTTAGTTCACTAGCCGCACGCTATGCAAGCAGCATTTCAAAATTAGTAGCCTCAGCTCCATTAAAAAAAAAGGCTTTTCGCTAAGTAGGCTCTCTCTCTCTCTCTCGGTCTCAGGCATGCACAGGCGTTCCAAAAAAATAAAAAAGGTGTGAAAAACCCCCTCCTGGTAATTAAAAGGTGCATATTTGCTTACCTTTGCACGTGGGAAGCGCCTTGTCCCACACAGGCTTCCCATCTGGCCCCATGATGCAGGCCAGGGTGGCCGGCCCCGCCACCGTGTAGCCCGAGTCGCAGAAATACGTCACCGTTGAACCCAATTTGTAGTCCATTCCCACTCGAGATCCATTCATTACGCTGCCGGGGTCGAAGCATGCCTCCCGTGGCTTTTCTGTGAGAAGGGACAGAAATCAATACATATATACCATGCTTTTACCATAATGTAGGGGTCAGCTATGGAACGAGCCCAGTGGCCAGAGTATTACAGAATAGGGTACATTCTAAGGGGTTCTATTTCTGATCATCAGAATAATTGGGCAGATGGGGTTCCAATGCTGCTTCTAATGATCTTGTCCGTCCATTTCTGATGACCCACCGATGACTGCATCAGAGTATGGACAAACGTCGTGAGAACCGCATTACATATAGTGCTTGCTTTTATGGAGTACATTGTTTAAAATACCCCATTACTTTATAACATGCATTTAAGTGCACATTTACAGACACACAGATGCATCAACCGATGAATGGATAGATGAACCTATAGATGGAAGGTAAACCACATGGTTTCTGGACTGCGGTAAACACATCTCCATTAGAGTTTCTTTAACTGTGGAGGTAGTCCATAGATGGAGAGCAAGATAGATTATACAGATAGCGTGACAGTAATTCACTGAGAGGTTTTCATTGAGCGTCAGGTAAGATCACTCCCTCTGCTGCCCGTGATCAAGCTTGCTTCAGGGCACCATGCATTAGAGTCGGCCAACACCAGGGGGGCGGGAGGTGAGGTGAGGCTGATCTCTCTCTCTCTCTCTCTCTCTCTCTCTCTCTCTCTCTCTCTCTCTGCCATCTCTCTCTCCCTCTCTCTACCATCTCTCTCTCTCTCTCTCTCTACCTCTCCCCAGCTCGCCAGTCCTTCTGCCAGCAGGCAAGCAGACGCTCAGGACAGGACAGTTGGAGAAAGCTCTGGAGGTGGTGGAGCTACTGGGAGGGGCTGCCAAACTCCGCGACAGCTGACAGCCCACTCTCTTTCCCCCCTCGCTGTAGCTCCAGCTACTGGAAGATGGAGGAGGAAAAAAAGGGAGGGAGAGAAAGAAAGGGGAGGGAGAGAGGGAGGGGAGGCTGGAGATTCTATCGGCGAAATTGCTGTGGTGCGACGCAATCTCGTCCGTGCCTCAATCACAAGAGCGCTACAATGGCACAGAGAAAGACCACAACACACAAAGTCAGACAGAGATATTCTCTCTCTCTCTCTCTCTCTCTCTCTCTCTCTCTCTCTCTCTCTCTCTCTCTCACACACACACACACACACACACACTCACACACACACACACACACATACACACACATTCACACACGCAGACAGACACACACACACAAACACACACACACACACACACACACACACACACACACACACACATCCGTGAGTACTCCAAGCGCTTAAAGCCTTTGGAAATGACCACGACACAAATAGTTTGGAGTACATGGCTATATGAGGCCATCTCTCTCCTTGTTATTGTTGTTGTTTTCCCGTCTCTTCTGTGTTCCCACAAACATGAAAATTGGTCCCCAAATTGATATTCCTCCATACCTCTCTGTGGCGACCAAAGGGGACACTGCATACCTGGAACAACTGGCTATCACACCACCACATCAAGGTAATACAATGGATGAGTCATCATCCATTTTCAAAGCCCACGGCCGTACTCGTGCGGCCCATTTTTCTAATTCAGCCTTATCACCCTATCACCTTGTAAGTTAATTGTGCCCATCGGTGTGGGACGCATCCAAAGAGGGCAGGAGATTGGTTTTTAGAGCCCAAAATACAATGCAGGCGATGCTTTTCAACAAAAACGAGAATGAGTGAGAAGCGTTCAAATTGAGGAGAGGACGACGATGGATCTACATGAGGGGGTGATCATGGCGTGTTTGTGTATGTGTATGGTGGGGAGGGGGTCGATATGGATTCACATCTTTTGTTCTGAAGCTGTTGCTACTCATCTCGTTGGCGCAATAACATCACATGGAAATTCAAATCAAAGCAGCCGCGTAACCTTAAACACTTCAAGCTGAACTCATCAGAATGATCTGTTCCTGCTATTCACGTTCCTACTATTTTTCGGCAACCCCAGAGATCCGATTCAAAATGATGCTAGCCTCATCCACCATTCCAGTCCCCTCAGAAATCAGACAGACATCATTACAGCATCCCAGCAATCAGCACGACTTCTCCGTTCACATGTGACAGAGATAATCACAGGCCTGGGCGTCTCTGCACGTCTACACGCTCTGCGCTCACTTGTGACAGCGAACCACTTCCAAACTTCCTCTATCTAAACTGACAGTGTATGTGTGTGCTTGTATGCGTGTGTGTGTGTGTGTGTGTCGAGTGTGTGTGCTTGTGTTTGTGTGAAAATGTCTGTCAGAAATGGCGCCTTCTCGCAGCCACCATTACAAGGTAGTGCACCTTGGCACCCAAATGAGCTAACACTGCTCCACCCACAAGCCACAGGAATTATGAATGTAATAAGCCATTCCCACATAAATACACGTGAGCACGACGGGACCAAAAAAATCCTCACCGCTCTGGCTTGGCATCTGACTTAGGCTGCACGACAGCTTTCAAGTACAGATATTTGCTAGACACAATCTCTACATCATTAATAGTTAAGGACCAAAGGCTGGAAATGCCTTTAGGCAGTAAAAGTGAAGAGAGAGAGAGAAGATTGGGGGGGGGGGGGGGGGGGTATTGCAACTGGTCGCGTCTCGGTTCTTGCTCTTCTAAGAGCAAATCTAAGACAGTGGAAGGCAGGGGTCCTCGTCAGCGCAGGCTACCTGCCGCTTGGGACTTGCCTTTGTATTCGATGGCGAAGCCTGACATCCCAAGGGAGGCATCGCTGCGGAAGGCCAGGAAGAGGCTGTTTCCACTGCTCTCGATCCTCTCCGGGGCCTGGGTGCCCTGCAGACTGCTAATCAGCGGCCCGTTGGAGTCCTCGCCCTCGTAGATGTGCAGGAAGTCGTAGCTGGGCTCCATGTTGAAGCTAAGCAGTGGAGGAGAGAAAGAAAGAGAGAAAAAAAAAGAGAGAAAGAAAAACAAAATAAGCCATACAACGCGAGGGTTAAACACCAGAGGGCATCTGTCGCTTTGACGTCAAAGATGTTGCAAGGTGCTCAGCATCATAAAAAAGTGCACTTGATCGCAGGTTAAACTAAAGGTGAACAGCAACAGAGTCGTACCTGCATATATTTTACTCTGTTCTCTTTTAAGCACCCCTGTGGGTTGCTCAGTAATGCTCAAATGATGGAAGATACACAAGTTGCTAACACAAGTTAAAAAATAAATAAATTGCCTTTGAAAACAACCACCATGAAGTTGACTCCCATCTGTTCATATTAAAACACAAGAGCCACGTGAGTGACATACCTTTTGAAAATTAGAGCGATCACAAAGTCGGGATTGACTTTTATCCGCCAGTCGCATTCTTTTCCTGGCGGGTACGGCTGAGGGTAGTTGGGTGATAGTATTACCCCAGCAGGTCCTGTCACGTTCCCTCCGCAGGTCGCTATCACAACAAGGAGAGTGAGGCCATCAGTGAGCTACTTGGGGGGGCTTTAATATGATTCCTCCACAAACAGACACACAGGGCAACGGCAAACAAACAATTCACCGAAGCGCCGGAAGCAAACTAACTGCGAACCACCACTCATGAATCGATGAGTGCTGGTTATCCGTGCAAAATCCTAAGCGCGATAGCATTTGATTTTTTTCCCCTCCCTTTCTTTCTATTTTTTCTACCTGTGTGGGCAGACACCATAAAAAGAAAGTTCACACAATTTATTTTTTTTTTTTTTTTTATGAGCGGATAAATAGCATGCATTAATCAACATCTGCCAAGGGGCTTTGACTCCAGTCGAGAGATGCCAAGTCTAGCATCACACAGCTGGGATCAGAGCCTCAGTCCCAGCTGCGCTCCGTCTTGCTCGTCTCGGGCCCCGTGAAGCCTGAGTGGGAGCGGAGCGAGATCTCTCCTTGTCTGTGGGTGGAGGGGGCGGTCGGGGGAAAGCCTGCCTCTCACAGGAGGAGTGGGTTTGGAGAGGCTATAGTGACGGAGGCTCGGAGGTTTGGAGAGGCTAGTGACGGAGGCTCGGGGGTTTGCTGGAGAGACACCACGTCCTTGCCTGGCGTCTGAATTGGCCCCGAGGGCTGTGAGCGAGCAGTGCGATGGTGGGGTGGGGCTGACTACTGTATGAGTGGAGGAGCTAATCACTGGCTTAGGGGGCACTGTCATTTTGTGTGTGTGTGTGTGTGTGTGTGTGTGTGCGCGCGCCCTGGGGTTATTAATGCATTCAAAAACTAAATATTCTCCAAGACAGCACCATGTGTAAGGGTGTCTCTTTACCCTGTGCTGTTCTTCTCCACCGATAGGCTACATGGTGTGTCAGCTCGTATGAGTAACCTAACACAATAACCTCACCTACACTGATAATCCATTAAATTGATTGTGAGCAATTCCACCAATTTCCTACAGTCTAAGGCCGCGCAATGGGGATCGCACACTGCCGTTGGCTTGGGAGGCCAGGCGAGAGACACGCTGTTTCGGAGGTAAATCCAGTGCTATGAGCAATGCTTATCTTCACGAACACAGCATTACTGACGATGATCTAGGAACGTGCCTCAGAGCAGCAGGAACGTTTCAGGGACACACAACTGTATTTGTGTTACAAAAAGCGCCCGCTAGCATGGGCATCAAATGCCATTATCCACTGCACTCCAGCATGCGCGGCACCTCCTGTTAGAATCCAAACAGAGCGCAGGGGAGCACGGTCGGGTGCAATGATAATCGAGTGACGCCATGGCTACTTAGCATGCTAAAGAACCTAGCCCACAGCTTTTCTATATTCGGTACTGTGGGAGTTGCACCGGGAGGTCAATCATATCTAAAAGCAATTGAATATTTTTTTTTTTCTTCCACGAGAAAACAAACCGAATAAGAATTAATGTGTGAAGCCAATGGGGTCTGCTGATAATTTGTAGGTACTATGCTGTATCAAATTGATGGAGCTCACACAAAATAAAGCTATGTACAAAGTGTAATTGCGTCAACACATTATTTTTCGCAGTTAACCTTGTCTGAATGCTTAAACAGTGAATATCCAACACACATATACATACTCTCACAGAAACACGCACACACACACACACACACACACACACACACACACACACACACACACACTCACACACAAGCATATAAACACACAAACACAAGCACATTAACACACACAAGCAAGTCACCCGAACACACACACACACACACACACACACACACATGCACACACTCACAAAAGCACACAACTCTATGCAGAAAATGGATCGTGGGATTTGAAGCTTGGCAGAGAGTGGTGGCGTCTCCACACAGCTGGGCCCAGTGAGGGTTCTATCGGAGTCACACGCCGCATTATTTTCAGATGTTCAGGGCTGAGCCCACACCCATGGTGACGGAAACACATAAACTCAGGCGCCACGGAATTTCCCCCGGGAGGACTTAATGCATTACAGGTAATTCCTCACTAAAATGCACAGGGGCCTCTGTTTGATTTCGTTATTTAAACTGGGTAATCTCTCTTTCCGCCCTGCTCTTTGGTAGCTTTCGGTGCACACATATTCTGGTAAACAAGCGACTAAAGTATACTACAGGCGAGCTTGTAAGGCACATCGGTTTCACTTCACTTTTAACATTTTCAGCCGGGGTCCATAACGACCCAATAACAACCCAATATCTATTTATTAGAACATACCACATAATTAACACGTCATTTTAATACTCTCAAAGCCATGCAAGAGGTCACCTACAATCTGCTTGTCGTGACAGTAACATCTATATCCAGCACAGCACTACCAATGGGGGACTCTTAATCAGAGGAGCGGGCGGTGTACCTATGCACGTAGGAGGGTCCGGCTGCCAGAAGAACCTGTTGTCCTGCTCCACACAGGTGATTATGGCGTCCCCCTCCATCTGGTAGCCCGGGTCACACTGGAAGGTGATGGTGTCCCCTGGTTGCCGGCTGTCTCCATACCGGGTGCCATTTTGTGGCGTTCCAGGATCGTTGCACGTCGTGGCAGTGGTAGCTAAGGCAACAAAAAAATGTCTTATTATTACCGAGTTGGCATTTCATTAGTAGCACTGGGAGGAGTGTGTGTGCAATAGTGTGTGTGTGCAATAGTGTTTTGAAGTCTAATTCAGAGACGTCCGTTTACTCAACATACCATAAACAGAAATGTTTATTCCATTATAAGTCAGCAAATGTTTTGCATCTACTTTGAGGGTTTGGTTCAGATCAATACATCAGTCTAGTCAAACAACAACCTTGTTGGACAAAAAAAACAAAACAAAAACGTGACTATACTACAACAGCAGCTCATCGCCAGATACGCTAGCGCCTTCTTACTTGAGAACTGTATGGAGAAGCCCGACTTGCTGATGAAGTAGTCGCTGTCGAACTGCAGCGTGAGGACGTTGAAGGTGCTGTGGGTGTCCTCGGGCAGCTGCGAGCCGCTCCACTCCTTCAGCAGGATGCCGCTCTCGCTCTGGCCGTCCCACACCTTCAGGATGTCGTGGTCCACCTCCGTGTCGAAGACGATGAAGTGGAGGCTGGGGGGGGGGGGGGGATCAAGCAGCCGAGGAGATGAGCATTCACGCCTCATCTGCCGCGCGGTTTATCAGCTCAAAACATGGCGTGTGTTTCAGATTGAAAATTTGCAGACTTCGTTTTCAACAAATAAGCACATCATCAGGAATTAGTCATGTTTTTAAAAAGGGAAATAACGGGCTCGAGTGCATTAAGAATCTGGGGCAAGCGGGTTGCGACACATGTAAATATTTCCAAAAAAGGGCATGTTGTAAATCCATTTGCTTAATTTCATGAACTTTGTGAATGCCATTCTATTCATAGGTTAGTTATAAAACTTTTCTTCCCTTCATCGCTCATATTGAAACACAGTGAAAAAGGCAAGTCTCTATTTTCTGTGTATAATGAATTGAAAATATACAGCTTCAACATATTTTTAAAAAGGAATGTCAAAAAATCACTGGGTATTCAAAGGAAAACGTTCTCATAATATTTATAATTCATAACATGAATCCTGTCTGAAAGAAGAAAAAGCTTGTTATCCTCTTGTGCGTGTAATAGAAACTGAATGCAAAGAAAAACAAAGCAAAGCAGTATTTCTACCTCTGGCTCTCCTGTGTCCCTAACATCCTCATCTCTCACAGCACACGGACACGCAGATACGGAGAAAGCCTGTGAGTTCTAATACTGGCCAGCATGACCGTGCTAAAGACAACCAACTAATTGATGGCTCATCTTCTTCTCTCTCACTAACTCACTGATTCTCTCTTGTTTCATAATTATATTATAGACATGAATTAATTCATCTATCTATCCATTTATTTCTTCATTACTTATTCATTCATCCCTCTATTCATTCATTCATTCATTCATTCAATCATTCACCCATCCATTCCGTCATTTTCAAATTAATTCTCGAACCATTAAATGTACTTATCCAATCCAAGCTCAGCTATTAGCCAAACTATAGAGCTTGTCCTTGAAACAGAAACTCAATAAGCAGTCTTCTGCCCATTTATTCTATCAATGAACCTAGATGGAAATCTTCACATATTGACCTTGATGGAGCTCCACATTTCATTGTATAACTAGAGGAGACAGATAGACACTAAAGGCTCAATCATTTGACTGCCGAAATTGCAAAACATTTTATCTCATATACAAAACTATGTTATTGATGTCATATCACTATGACATCTTTATCTTCTCCACTTTTAAATACATATAAACAAACAAAAGAAACCTCTCTCTCTCTCTCTCTCTCTCTGGAGTTAGTGATTCAGCTATACAGATATATTCACCAACTATGCCAGACAATAAACTGAGGCACAGACGCAGAATTTGCGCAAAATGCCACCAAGACAAGGCGATTGACTAGCTTACAGTAGAGGGTGATTACCTGATGGTTTTGCCCGCGTCCGCCTCAATGGACCAGGTGCAGTGGAGGTTGTTGTCGTAGGGCGCCGGGTAGCCCGGAGATAATATCCGCCCAGACGTGGCCTCCGTAATTTGACCTCCACACTCGGCTTGGTGGGGGAAACAAGAGCAATTACTCGCCACACGTGATCATCAGATTTTTCCTGCACAGCTTTTCAAACACTCGGTTAAACAAGGAAACATCCTCCGCCGTGTCTGTCTGTCATTCCCTCTCAGCTGGTGCGCGTTACGGCACTTCTACAAGGACTCCCACTGTAAAGTGGAGTCATCAATAAGCCCGCTAAAATGCAATAAATAAATTTAACCTTGGTGACTTGGCGTGTACAAACACAAAGACAGGATGAATATCCTTCTTGCGTTCCCCCTTATTGCGACAAATAAGAGCAGTATCCGCCAGAGGCAACGCCATCAATTTTCACACTGTTTTGAAAATTTGTCAGACCTAGGTGTTGCTTAATTAGAAAAGGAAGACAGGGCATTAGTTTGTACACACACACACACACACACACACACACACACACACAAATACACTCGTATACATGCATGGATGGTTACACACACACACACACACACACACACACACACACACACCTAACCACCACAAAACTGTATTATGTGCAAGGCACTTAAAAAGGGGCCAGCACACTACCAATGCAGTTTGTCAAATATAGCCTCCATCCCCGTCCACCATTGATCTTAAAAAAAAGTACAAACGGGCATCGCAGCAAGCCAGCTCTTAATTGAAGCGAGGACTGAAAAAGGTAGCTGCCTGAACATTAGAGGCACTTCATCGCGGCCCTGGGACACTTTGAAACAGGATGGGGGTGAGGGTGATACCCACTGTGGCCCTATCACAGTTTCAGATTCCTGGGAATGAAATTGGCTATATTCCCTCAGGTGGATTAAGGGCCAGGGTGCCTCTCTGCCTTTTTTTATCCCTCCCTTTTTTTTCTTTCCTTTTTTTAATGACACAGACAGCATTTGAAATGCGGCACCTGGAATCTGGGAAGTGATTTTGCCCTTTTCTTGCTTTACAAGATAAAACCCTACGCTTGTAGAAAGTAAAGAGGCACAAAGCGGCACTGGTTGCAGACAACATGAGGGAGAGACAGAGAGAGAGAGAGAGAGAGAGAGAGAGAGAGAGAGAGAGAGAGAGAGAGAGAGAGAGAGAGAGCAAGTGCTGAA
>NC_085011.1:20456849-20489349 GCF_963854185.1 Sardina pilchardus | reverse complement strand
AAGAGGGGGGGAGCTAAGATGAGCTATATGTCTCTCTGTAGTAAGTAAACTAAATAAGTCATCATCCTCACTCAGAGCAAAGTTTTTTTGGGGTGCTGAATGTGCACTGTGATGTCTGCCTGTGGCAAAACTGTTACATGCGGCTGAAGAGAATACTTCCTATTTGCAAGCAGACAACTCCAATTCTAGCTTAATGTTGTTTCATTTCCCTAACCACTGGAGTGCATCTCTGTACTAGTTTGGGTCAATACAACTTGTAGAAGCTTTTCTGCACTAGTGGAGTGGTTCTAAACAGGTTCTTGGGTGGTCTTGCTCTGCTTCCATTTCTTCCAACTCCATGTATCTGACTATTGATCTTGGCTTGCTCATGATTGGTTGATCACACCTGTTTTAGCTAATTAAAAACATTACGATAAAACTTTCTTGCATCAGGCATGCTAGGAGTAGATATAGACAGAAGATATACAGGAGCAGTGGGCTCAAGGAACAAAAATTCAATAACATTAACAATGCAAATATGTTAAATTAAATCACTTTGCCACGTTTCCCCCTATTTTTGATAGTTTTTTTTTTCCTCTATCAATATTTACTGTTAATATTTTTACTGTTTCGGTGGTTTTTAGTATCTTTATTTATTTATCTATACTATAATTTTATTTATCTATTTATTTCATTACATTACATTTTTTAGCCGCATTGATCTTTTGAAATGTCTTATTCTGCAGTTTTATTCTTGTTTATTTTATTGTACATTTAACCTCAATTTTGCCACTTAAGGAAAACACTTTGGTTGATGTTTTTGAATGTGTCTTGACATACCATGTTTATGCATATGTTAACACTAGAAATGCAGTTGAACTTGCAGCAAGTTAGAGGCATTTTAACTTAACTGAAATAAAGCATTATTGTTACCGTAACTTCATCACTACAACCTTAATACGACATGTCAATGCAAACAATATGTGGCAAAAAATAAAATTGCTTTGACTGTTGACAGTTGACTATTTGGCTCATACGTCGCTAACAAGATGAACATTTCCCTCAGAGCATCTTTTAGAACAGCTGTCAGAATGTGAATCCAGAGTTTATTTTACTGAGGATAACTATATGGAGACAGTTTCAAGTACATTAGAGTAGAAGTTCCCTAAAGATCTTACCACATGATTACTGTGAGCCATCAGACAAAAACGAGGTTAATGCTTCATGTACAACACGTCCAGTCCATGGTTCTTTGTAATAAATGCAAAAGCTTATCTACCTACCCACACACCTTGGCAGGGGGGCACTCCATACCCTTCGACCCCCGCCCAGGCAATTAATCTTGAGCTCCCCTTCCAGACGGTAGCCGCCGAAGCAGGAGAATACGAGCGAGTCGCCGACCCCAAACTGGAAGCCCACCCTTCGACTGTAGGCAGGCACTCCAGGATCCTCACACGGCTCCAGATCATACTCTGCCAGAAGAGACACAACAATGAAGAAAACACTTTGCTTTGATCGCCCTGATGGGTGAGAAAAACTCAGTGGCAGAGTGAGAAGATGAAACAACGGATCTGTATTTATGAAGCGTGCGTTTGATGCTCCGCGACTGATAAAGTGCGCTTGACAGTTTAGATGAATTCAGTGCTTTCAGGTGTTAGCAGTCCGTGTTACTTTACTGCATCAGTAAAAAGGATAGTCACACTGTCACGGCATTCATGTCTTCACAAATATCGCAGGGAAAAAAGTGAAAATGCACTGCGGATGAGCAACAGATAGTAACAAATCACAGGCCTCACCTGAGAAGGTGATGTTAAAGCCCTCGTAGGACATGGAGAAGTCTGAGACGAATCGTAGCTGCGCGCTGAAGTTGCCGAAGAGGCCGGCTTTGATGGAGGGCGGCAAGACGGAGCCGGTGAGCCTGGCCACGGGATCGGTGAAGCTGCCGTCCTCCGTAATGAGAAGGTAATCGTGCGAGTCCTCCAGGTGGAACGTGTGAAAAACGAGCTGCACTCCTGAGGGGGAGGGAAGTTTCAGACGAGATTAGGGGCCATCGGTCACACACGGAAAAACCCTGCTCTGTGCTCACGGGCCCACAAAGAGGATGGGGCCAGGTAATGCTGATGAAAACAAAATTGCATCGCCACCACAACTGGATGGTCTCTGCTTGGAAAAAAAAAATGGAGTTTTGGAAGAAATGGTACATTTGCAGTCATGGGATTTGAGGGGGTAATTTGGCTGGAAAAAAATAAAAGACAGGTAATGTCTTTTGATGCCGCCAACACTTTGAAAATGGAAGCACTAAATGACTGTTTCGACTTACCCTTTCCGTGTGATACTTCTATGGTCCATGTGCAATTGAGCGAGTTGGGGTAGAAGTCTGGGAAACCGGGGGAGAGAATACTTCCACTCTTCCCAAATATGTAGCCTCCACATAGAGCTGAAATACATGGAAATTACAATCATGTATTATGCATTTATCAGAAATCATTAAATCAATGCATATAATGAATCAACCATATGATTCACATCACAATTCAAGTTGATATACCTGCCTTCTTCAGAACAACTAGCCTGGCCCCATTCGCCTAATACATCCGCTCATTTACACCTCACTGATACGATAAAATATGGCTCCTCTGTATGCTTTTTATGCCTCTCTCAGCCACCAGGATGGTGGGCCAATCAGTGATGCAAGAGGACGGTGTTAGCTTTGGAACTGAAAGTGGCTGTGGTACAGTAAATGGTAGTAGCCAGCAAACGGCAGTAAACATAAAAAAAAAAAAAAAAAACGGCAGTCAGAACAATGTGTAAATTCACACAGCAGAGTTAAGTACATTGCTTCCAGACTGCCAGAGTGGTTTATTATCAGTTTGTAAATGTTAGGTGAAGTAGAAAAAATTATCATGAATCCCTGATCGATCAATTGGGCATGACCAATGATTTGAAAATTAACCTAAAATTGAAGTTCATTTGAAAGTCTACGTCCATTACGATGCTAGAGTTGTAAACATTTCCCAATGGAGAGTAGCCAGACTTTCTTCACAAAGTGAAACAAAAATTGAGTGAGTCTGGTGAAGCCAGACTAGGGAGGTAAATGAATAAGCCAAAACAGGTATTTATCAATCCAATCATATCAGCCTTCAGTATCAGTCTTGGTGTTCTGATAATAGCATTTCACTTGAAAACAAAGGTGTGAATGATCACAACGATACACTGCTTCATTAGACTGTATTTTGATTAGTATGCCAATTGTGTCTAAAACTGCTCAAAGACATTACAACATTAAAAAGGGTCCAGGCAGCTTTGATATGGAAATCTAGGTCAGAGTCTGCAAACAATGTCCCTGGGTGTTAAAAGGGGAAAAAAATCTAATATGCACTTTATAAATATAATAAACAAACTTTTGGAGCCTCTCCATATTATGTGCAGAGACAGCACTGACGACAGTGTGAATCCGAGAGGCAGACAAGTTTCCAATTGAAACCCTTTGGAGTTTTAGGCATCTGGCAACACTTGAGATGAAGATGTGGGATAGACTGATAACGGCTGCGGGGAGATCAAAGGCAAAATTAATAACAAATCATAACGCAGCAAGGAAAGACCCCATCAATGAAGATAGAGGCATCCCGCGTAACATGCTTCACGTCGCCTCAACCGCTGTCTCCATGAGAGACACAGGAAAGTTGTGTAACAGCTCCACAACATCTGACTAAACATAATCATAACGGACCAAACATGGGCCAAGTATCAACATTATCATAAACTTTTTATGTAATAGGCTACTGGCACCGGAAAAGTCGACTAATACTGGTATTTTTTCTTTTTTTTTTGAAAAATTAAAATAAAAAGCAATTAAGGGCAAGCTTGCCTAAAATAGAGCAAATTCACAAAAAAAAAAAAAAATGCACAGAGTTCACAGTGGCAATTCTGCCCAGCTCCAGAGGCAATGGTGATGCTGGTGATTAAGTGGAGATCATGTTGCGCATGTTATCATACGCGCCCAAGGCAACATGTGCAAGTTAATCAGCCAGGATGGCTCCTCCACTGTGAGACAAATAAAAGTCACATAATGGTGCAGCGTCCCCGACGCGCGCCGCTACACACACGCGCTCGGGCCCGAGCTGATTTGTCGCCCGATAAATGGGTGACTGAGCTCCTTTATTCCGGTGCTGAGGGAAAAAACGGCCCTTTTAGAGCAACCTTGAGATTCGTGTCGGGTTGAACATACTACCTGAGACACGGCATCAGCACATACTGTAGCTCCCTTGCTGTAAATAAACGCGGCTGCCGCGGCGGCCTTGTAAGTGAAGTGGTGGAGTACGGCTTGTTTTGAACCAAATGTGTGAATGATGACAGACTCCCATCCGCTTGCATGGATTATGATGTAAGGTTAAGATTTAGCATGTGACATCAAGAAGGCTGTACTGTAGCTTTCACGGTCCTTGAAAAATATAGAAACGATGAGGTTAAGCAACATGAGCTGCTTTGGGAATTTGATAGCATGTGTTATTTTTCGTAAGGGACTTCATGAGTGCATATTACTTATGCATATTTGATCAAACAGCAGCGTCTATGCTGTCTGTGGGTGGAATTAAAGTGGCTTTGCGGTGGTGGTGCTAGTGGAGTCGGATGTTGATATTTATTTCAATTTATTTTACCATTTCTCTGCAAAAAAAAAAAAAATAGGTAAGAAACACTTGTGTTTGTGACGAAGGTCGCGTCCAACCGACGCTGCATCTGTTTGAATAAAAAGTCTATCTGAATGAAGCGCTCAGTGGAGCCGGTGGGTGAGGAAGAGGATGGCGCAGGCTTGTGAACCTAACGGTCTTCGTCTTGATTGTGCTTACAGGAAAAAGACGGCGTGGGGGGCTGCTTTAATCCCGCACCAGAAGGCGACAAATAAGATAAACAAAACAAAACGAGCGGTGGGCGCGTCCGCCGGAGCCGTCTCTCTATCTGCGGGCCCTCCCAGCGCGGCCGCCTCCGCTTTAGAGGCGATTTCCTGCGCCATAGATTCAAGTCGCCCGCTCCTCTCATGAAGAATTAATGAACTGGAGTCCAAAGGGGGGGTGGAGGTGGAGGGGTTGGGGGGCTGTGGGGTTGTGGGGGTGGGGGTGAGGGCTGGGAGGCTGAGATGGCTCACTTCTTTCCATCCTGATGAGGAAAATGGGAGTCAGCTGTGCATATCGCGCACACCTTCGTCTCTGAGCATGATGCTGAGAGCAGAGGGAGGGAGGGGAGGAGGGGAAGGGGCAGGTCCCCCCCCCCCCGCCTTGTGCTTAAGAGACCGTGCTGCAGGGTAATTGTAAGTGAGTCCGTGTCTGTGTGAGTGCATGTGTGTGCATTTCTTTACATGTGTGTGTGTGTGTGTGTGTGTGTGTGTGTGTGTGTGTGAAATGGTAGTGTAGATACATGCTTGTGCCAGTGTGCTTGCATCTCTCTGTGTGTGTTTGTGTGTGTGTGTGTGTGTTTGTGTGTGTGTGTGTGTGTGTGTGTGTGTGTGTGTGTGTGTGTGTGTGTGTGTGTGTGTGTGTGTGTGTGTGTGTGTGTGTGTGTGTGTGTGTGTGTTTGTGTGTGTCTGTGTGCATGTGTGTGCGCGTGCATCCCTGTGCATGTCAGCAGAGGTGCGCCTGGCATACCATCACAGCTGGGCAGCGCGTGGTTCCACTGGTGGTTTCTCTCGCACACGATGGGCTCCTCGTCGCTCAGTGTGTACCCGTGATCACAGCTGAATGTCACCCTGGAGCCGATGGCAAAGCTGCTCCCGTGCCTCTTCCCATTCACCGGGATGCCAGGGTCTAAACACGAATCCGTTTCCATCATGATGCCTGTGGGGAGAGAACAGGACCATTTCATTCCCCCCTCCTGCTCCCAAATTGAATGGAGGACAGAGACACCAAGAGCTTGCTCTGTCTTTATCGTTCTCCCCACCTCTCTTTGTATCGCTCTCCTTCTCCGTGCACTGCCTTCTCTCTCTCTGTCTCTCTGTATCATTCTCCCACAGTCTGTCTCTATTTCTTCTTTCTTCTCTCTCTTTCTGTCTCTCTCTCTCCTAGACTCTAGTCTTTCACGGCCTCTCTCTTTTTTCTCTCTCTTTCTCCCTTACACCCTCCTTGTCTCTCTCTATGTCACTGCCTGGCAATCTCTCTGGCAATCTCTCTTTTTCATTATATTTTATGCGCTGGATATATATCAAGTTCATCTTGACATAATTAAAAGAAAATAATTATGTAGTGAAAGGATTCCTTCTGCAACTTCGGTATTACCCAAATGAAAAACATCCTTGTCTTCAACATATTTTATGACCACTTACTTCAATTATGCTGTCTAAATTGATGTCTAAATCATCCTAGAACACCAGGATAGTCAATGGCTTGATTGAGCTGACTCTGTGTATTGTATCTCCTTGGACTTTGCCCAGATGTGTATCAGTCTCATATTTTATCCAAGTACGCTATTAAAGTGGGAGACACAGAGTCTTTCAAGTTTCAGAGATTGTACTGATTGTACCGAGATTGTATACGCTAACGTCTGGTGGCAACACACACACACTGAAATCTGTCTGGACTGTACGACTCCATCACTACTTTATCTAGATGACACAATTGCCAGTGTGATTTCATCAAGCTGATAAAAGTATACGGCAGACAAAGCTAAGATGATAACAATCCACATGACCAAACATACTCATAGCAATATTCCGAAAAGGATAACATGATCATCTTTCTCTAGAGCTGTTGAAAAACAGAAGGTCCTGTCATTTAAGGCACTTTGTCCACATCACTCCCACCTCCTTGAAAAGCAAAAAACAGAGGTGACAAACAGAGTCTGGAAAGTTGAAAGCAATTTAGATATAACACAAGGTCCCCGTTCCAATTAGTCGAGGCGTTCGCTGCACTAAATGAGTTAATATTTGAACAAGAATCTCCAGACGCGCGGGGCGAGTTGGATTCCTCCTCCTTTTCTCTCGCGCCAAAGCTCGTTATCACTCTGAGTCTCTCAATCCCCTCTCGCTAGCGCCGGGAAAAACTCACACGAGTGGCACACGATGACGTGAATCATAATGGTGGGGGGAGGGGGGGGGGGGGAGAGAGAGAGAGAGAGAGAGGGAGAGAGAGACGGAGCGACAGATGAGCTGACTCACTCTCGTAGCGTATCTGGAAGCCCACGCTGGAGCGGCTGTTGTCGGTGGTGAAGAGGAGGTACATGTAATTGCTGGTGCTGATGAGGAAGCGGGGCGCCTGCGTGCCCTGGTACTCCCCAATTAGGGCCGCGGAGGTGGAGGGGCCGTCCCGCACCTCCAGCGTGTCGTAATTAACTTCCGTCTGAAACCTGACCAAAGTGGAAGGTCAAAGGTCAAACGCGCAGGCAGACACACACACGGACACGGACACAGACACACACACACACACACACACACACACACCAACACACCATCACCATCAATTAGACTTAGGCGGTTTACACTGAATGAGAGCAATGACTAGCAATGAATCAGCCTTCAGAAGTGAAAGGGAGAGTTTAACTACCAGGAATCGCTGTCGTCATAATGTGTAGTATGCAGCGTATAAATAATGTGCATGTTTCTATCCATTTGAGACTTGAGGATTGACGGTGAGTAACTCTGAAGTGAGATGGGCTGTGGGTAAGTGCCGTGTTGAATGGTGTCCATTGTGCCCTTTGATCTGATTGGAGTAGCACAATTACCGGTCAAAGGTGATTTTGACGGCATGGTCCTTCCTGGCCTCGATGATCCACTCGCAGTTCAGAGAGTCTTTGTAGAACCCGGGCCAACCAGGGGACAGCAGAACCCCCGCCGGAGCCGTTAAATGGCCACCGCAGGGAGCTGAGAGGGGCACAAAGCAGAGAAAATCACTTCTCACGTACACTACAATCCACATGCACATACTGTAAACCTAAAACGAAATGCCATACCAATTCCCAAGAGTGTGCTATTACAGTAACAAGAATTCTTGCAAAGCTATTGTTAAGATCTGACATTGCAAAGGCTTTGTTAGATTGTAATTATACCCATTAACTAAACTACACTGACTTTGCTACAATGCCACTGTTAGATTGTACGTATATTGGTTTAACCAACCTATACTGATTTACACAAACGTAATTATCAGCATTTAAGAGGATTTACGTTCTCTGTTCTTGCCGAGCTGAAGCTTAATCCAACCACTAAACCAAACGTTATCACCGTTTGGTACGTTTTCATTTTCTGTATCTCAATAACATACTTCACAACACTAAACAACATAGATACCCCATACTGCAACAATGGCCTTGTCATACAAAGCGTGGCCAAACAATTTGCCCATACAAACCCGCCGCCGTATTTGTATGTCCATTAAAGAGCCATTACCTTCGCAGCGAGGGACGGCTGCGTTCCAGACCACGTTGCCGTCCTGAATGACGCAGGTGATGGCCTCCGACCCGTGGGTCTTGATGAAGCCCTCGTCACAGGTGAACAGCACGGAGCTGCCCAGGAGGAAGTGCTCGCCGAACCGCTGACCGTTGACAGGTATGCCGGGGTCGTGACACTCATTCTGTCCAAAAGCTTTCGAGACGGAGAAAAAGAGAAAAATAATTCCACAAGGTGGAAAAATGTGGAAAATTAAAATGCGGCACTGTATTCTCTCTCAAGCATCATCAATTATCGTCTAGCCCGCAGAGCCTAGGGCACATGCAGCTTTACCTCACAGCATACATAACCTCCTCGTCTCTCGACATAAACCCATAAACTATTTTCTGCCGCAAAATACAACTGGGAGATCATGACTTTCCCCCCATTTTTATATTTATTTATTTTTTTCCGCCTCTATTTCTGGAGAATCGGTAATGAGGCACAGAGACCTAATGGCAAGCTCTGAGGGCACGGAAGCAGCCCTTTTATTTCTCCCCCTGACAGACTCATTGCACTCGCATCACTCAGTGACAGTCACTTCAGCCAGATGGGGAAACATGTCCTTCTGTCTCCCCCCTGAAATGGTGACATATCGGTCCTAAAGCGCTGCTGTTGAGATGCCAAGCTCCAGGGTCCCCTGCCATTGCACGGCTGACACTTCCTCCAAACCCCTTGTCCCCCCTCCCTCCTCACACACACCCACACTCATTCCCCCTCACCAATACACGCACAGACACACACACAGACACACACACACACTCCTAGTAGCTCCTTTGCGTCTGTTCTGACAGCAGGGTCCACTGGACAAAAGAGCGCATGCCCCAAATGAAAACCACGGAGTGACAAGCCCTTCTGCTATTTCATTAACCCTCCCATCACTCCTTTTTGTTTCACAGAAGCATTGTTTAGAACCTTCACAACATGTCTAACCGCTGACGGTAAAGACATGGAGGACCCACCCCCAGTCTGCCCACAACATGAGTATGTACACGTCGATTTGGTTTGAGTGAATATGATTTGCTTTGGTGTGTCATCATATTTTTTCTAATTCTTTAATAGGCTTTTATAGGGACAGCTATGAGGAAGTGAATAAAGACAGTTTGTGATTTCTTATCTCATTACAGCTGCATCACAGTTCCTGGTTCCTGAGATTCAGTTTATAAATAAATAAATAAATAAACACGGATGGCACGGCCAAAATAAAACCTCTCTCGATAATGGGATGACAACGGCAATAATTCAAGATGGCTTTACTGGTGTAGGTGATGTTGAATCCCCTGGCTGTGTTGGAGTGATCGGACTGGAACTCCAGACGCATGATGTGGCCATTGCTGGCGATCTGTGAGGGCACGTCCTTCCCCGAGAACGTCCCGAACGTGGTGGGCTCTGGCATGCCCTCGTCTTTCACGATGAGATAGTCAAATTGCGACTCCACCTCGAAGTCGCTGAAAATCAGATGGACCCGGCTGCCCGGCTCGGCGATGATGAGCCAGACACAGTTCATGTTGTTCCCGTACTCCTCCGGGTAGTTCGGGGACAGGATGACGCCCGACGCCGTGGTGAAATTGAAGAAGCAGGAAACTGCCAAAAAATAGAACAGAGAAGAGTGTGAAGATGTCCCTGTGCCAAACCCAAAGTGACTGAATAATATCATGTCATGAGATGAATTGCATTACAGAGGCATAGACGATCCTCTTTCTCTCTTTCAGTCTGCATTAAAGGGCCTTGAGTTTTTTTCTTAGTAGGCGTTTTGTAACCTCCAACGCACACACACACACAGACAGACACACACATACACACACACACACACACACCTCCTCCATCTCCCTCTTCCTTCTCCGAAATGCTTTGGGAATTGGACAGATCATTCAGCTCTGATAGAGACATTAACCTAGACTTAGTGACCTTTAATGCGTATCTGCTTGACCAGCGTGAAGCAGATGATAGGGGTGTCAATCTGCTCCCCAATCCGAGAGCCCGTGCCAAGACACAGGCGCGCTGCGCTCCCCTGCCGCGCCTCTCCTAAAACACACGCTTTGATGTCCCGTCTTAGAGGGCGCGAGAGCTAGTGTTGGCGTCCGGACTTGCTCTCTTACTCACCTGTGCATGCTCGGTGGTGGTAATTGTCACTTAAGAATGGATTAATGGTCCTCGAATTATGTCCTTCGAAAATGAAGGATGACCCTGGAACTGCTTGCCAGGGAGCTTCAATGGATCAGTGGTTCGTTTTCTTAAAATAAACCACACCTTCACCCAGAGACTAACTGCTATGATATCATTTATGCCTGAGATCAATCATACTAAGTGACGTGGAGCTTAATTACGGACACATATTTTCAGGGGGGGGGGAGGCTCTTACAGACACAGCTGGGTTTGTTTCCGGACCACTGGTTATTTTGCTGGCATGAGATGGTCCTCTCGCCGACCAAGTCGAAAGCGGCCTGACACTCGAACGTGAGCGAGTCCCCGTGCGAAAAAGAATCGCCCGTTCGCTTGCCGTATCCAGGGATGCCTGGGTCTCCACAGCCTCCTTTGTCAATTTCTGTTCAGAGGAAAGAAAGAAAGAACCTTTATTCATCAAAACAATATAATTTCCTTAACACATAACTGCTGATTGTTTGAAAAGAATATGAATTTAATTGTTTTGTCTGTTGTTGACACATTAGAGGAAGCCACAACCCCATTTTCAGAAATCATACAAAATGCCATTTCATGGCCCTTTGTACACCATTAACAGATTAAAACAAGAGCTTCATCTGTTATGTGCTATTTATTTTAATTGCTTTGCTATTTATTTAATTATTTACTACAGTCAGTAGATATATTTGCTTCATTCATCTTAATACAAATCTTCCGCCGCAAATGCTCCAAGACAGAAAGAAGCAATATTCCAGCTCGACGCCGGAGCTTTTGTCTCCATACCCAGGTAGCGGAGCAAAGGTGTTTTTCTAGGCGGCATAAAATGACAGTGACAAATGAATGACGTTCTGGAAGAGTTCATTTTTGTGTTAACAACCAGGGTGTCAGCTCAGCAGCCGACGCTCCACTGACCCAGGCGCAGCTCTAATCTACAGAGGATGAGTTCTCCTCCGGTAGCCCATCTCCACACAACTACTGTGAGGTGTTAAGCAGGACTTAAATACCTCTGGATCAGCTGAGGGGGGGGGGCTTTGCAATGGAGGAATCCACCACAGAGGTATTGCAGTCATTTTAAGGCAAAAAAAAAAAAAAAAAACCCTTCAAACTGTGATTCACCTAAACAAACTGCCAGGATTAGCATAAAAAGCAAACAGATTAGCTTCTATGTGCTTTATCGCTTGCTGGGCTAAAGGAATTGTATCCTAGATTTAATTCGGTTTGAATCTCTGGGTCAAACTCGCAGCCCAGAGCAGATGGTTGTAACCAGCATCGCTTGCTTTTAGGATTTCATTAAACAACTCTCACCCTTATATTGTAGACCTAACCATTCACAGACGGCAATCTGCACACTACAGTACATTTAACTAGGAGTTGAGTTGAATGCACTAAGCAATGCGTAAGGACTAAATGGTATAGTAAAAACTCTCAGAGGGGCTGTCGGTGGGTATGGAAGTGAGGAGGAAGAACCTGCTCACTTACACTGTGAAAGGAAGGTCGATGCATATAATACCTCGGTACGGAGGCCCTGTGCTCAGTAGTAATTAAGCATGTAAACAGGTCTGCCGTTAAACACAAAGTACACCCATGTAACAGAGAACGTCGAGACTTTCGCACGCGCCGCGCGCCGCACGGGCGGACCCTTCCCCGCGAGTTGTAAAACCCAACAAAGCTTGTAAAAATGCCGCGCGGTTCATTTAACTCGCGGCTATGTGTGCTCCGCCATCTGTAGGCCTCCCTGAAGAGCCTGGGTGGGTGCTGAGAGGGACCGAGCTGAGAAAACGCTGGAAAGAGCATCCTCCAGAGACATCACCGACGCTCTTCAGCTAGCACGGATTCGAAGCCTAATTCTTTTGATGGGCTGCATTAGTAGGTCCCTAAAATGTGTGAATGCAGTGTGCCTAGTGAGATTATGCAGACTGGAATTGCCCTGCCATTAACAATTTCAACTGATACAATTCCCAAGTATATTTAGAAAACAAGGAACTTGTTTATTATGTAGAAAATAAATATTTCAGTGGATGTCACCAGAGAGGGTTAAAGCGGATAGTAATGAAGGATCTTTGGTGTCACATACAAACTTTTATCTGATCACTAATATATGAAACATGATTCATCGTATACCTCTGCAAAGGTCCAACTACAGTTCTCTTGAGGG
Organism: Sardina pilchardus; assembly: GCF_963854185.1. Lineage (NCBI taxonomy): Eukaryota > Metazoa > Chordata > Actinopteri > Clupeiformes > Clupeidae > Sardina > Sardina pilchardus. The sequence continues at coordinate 20,476,663 of NC_085011.1, read as the reverse complement.
ATTATTGTCAAACATGACAAAATGACTGAGTGAGTATGTGTGAAATTGGGTTTACACAAAGTTAAACACATTTCCATCATTGTGTTAGACTGTCCAGACATGGTGTGAATTGCTCAATTATGGTGGTGACATTTATGGAAGCTGATCGAAGTAAGGGATTGGTCCTCAGGGTACTGAAATGTATTTCAAGTCATGGAATTCAACTATCTTTTTCAGACGAGATAAAACTCTGTACAAATAATCTACGCCGAAGTGTGACAAGATCACTTTACTTATTTACTCACATTATTGGGTTACTAAATGCAGAACGGAAATGACTGGAGGGCTTATTCAAACTATTCATTACGTCCTATCATAAAGCTGCAAACAGTGTATAAAATCTCCGACTTTTATAGCATGGCATGTTACAGCTTAAAACTTAACCTTGTTTACCATGGCCAATTAACCTGAGGTTTTTAGGAGCGGGCTCACTGCACTCTCCATCGTTTAGAGACAATCAGTCTAACCATCTGATGTCAAAAAATGAATTACTAATTTGGCTGGACTCGCAAAATCAGCATATTAGTGTTTATAGAAACAGATGCTAAGCTAAAACTTGCTTCGACGAGGACTCTTTCACTCTGTGACACCGCGTAGCGTATTTCATGCTGGCAAATTTAGCAACTGCGTCTGTGGAGCACATATGCTGACCCACTTGCTTTCATTAAACGCTTGATGTACAGTAGGCATTTGGACAAAAGGGGGAACAGCAGGCGAAGAGACATTGAATCGGAATCAGATGGTCTTCAGATGGTCCTCAGATCATGACATAGATCCTGGTATGGCAATCAGATCATGAATGGCTGGCTCCATTATATCACTTGTGTTAAACATTGCATCACATCATTTAGAACCACTTCATGTACAGTATTTTTGGAAGAAAAAACATTACATATTTCCATTTGATATCAATAGCATTGTGTACAATTTCTAGTATGTTCTATGTCAATACAAATTGACTGCATGGAACAAATAGCCTTTATTGCGTTCATAGAGTGTAACTTTCAACCAAACCACCAATTACCTGTCAAGGTCAACCAACTCAAAATCAAAGCCTCTATGTAATCATCACTGTCATCAGTCAAAAACACACAGCCTGATGATTGCTTATGATGGGCAATCCAAGTGAAGAAGGACCATGACAAAAATAGATGAAGTACCTTCATAGATAGCTTTAAAGCCTTGGGACCCAATGGTATCATCAGACTGGAGATGAAGCCACATTTGGTTGCTCATGCTCACAATCAGGTCTGGCACACTGGTTCCAGTGAGCCTGCAATGCACAGTTACACAAAACGATTAAATTCAAAATCTAATAAGTATTAAAACAACTCATATTTCCTTCAGCTTAATATATGTTTATGAAGCATTTATTTTTTTTTTTACCTAAAACTACAACAAATTGACAGTTTCAATTTAAAGCTTAATTTTGTTCAAACACTTTGATGTTGGATAAACTTACACATAAAGTACCCTCCTGGCATCCCCGATTTTGTCACCATCTCCCACTGTTAATGTGTCGTACGCTCTCTCAAGATCAAACTCCTCAAATGACAGCTTGATAACCTGCTCAGTAAATAAACAAGCAGGGAATGTGCACACATGAATAAGAATTAAGACGCCATTCTGAGTTCACATTACCATAAACACCACAATGTACGTCTGACATAAATGGTTAAAAATAATAGTGGATTTCTTTTTTTTTGTGGGTAAAAAGACATTGTAATGTTGAGAACATGCAAGATGTCACCAAGAACAAAGACTTGGAGGGAAAAAAGGGGTTCATGCCCATTTGGTATGTGAGCAGAAAGAAAGGCAGTTAAAAGAAAATTGGATTTGAGAGGAGATTGCTGGGAGGGAAAAAATAAAGCTTAATTAGGACAACCCCATTATCAGCATCCTCACATTTTCTCAATTGGGCCATTAAAGAGCCATTACTCTCATCCGCATTTTTTTTTCAGTTGGTATTCGGAGCACAAGCTTAGCAGGTATAGAGGAGCAATCTTCCCTGAAGTTTGGAGAGCCAAGCCAGCGGGCACAGACAAATGGATGATAAAGGAGAAATATTTATATTGACGCATTTATTTGTGTAAATGTTTGCAGCCGTTAGTCCAGGTGAAACTTTTTCACTAAAGGGGAAACCAAACATTCACCCTTAAAATCTGATCACTAAACAAGACAGGGACAACGACAAATGAATGTGGTCAGAATTATTGATTAAGGACAGCTGCGACAAGTTTATGTCAGCTATGTTTCTGTTTATTTTGTTATTGTTTTTCTTTTCCTTTTCTTTTTTTTTATTTAGAAGACAGCTCATCAGATTTCCGACTGAAAAAGCAAGCTTTCACAGAATGTGGGAGGATAATGTGCATGTTTTTTCATGGACTCATGACTCTGTTAAGCACTTCAGAAGTTTCAGAAAAGCAATCTGTATGAAATGTCAAACTGTGTGGTTTGTGAGCTGTTTGGAGCAATCTTCAATGAATAGGCTAAAATACGACCTTTTCAAATTATCTTGTCAAGGCAGATATGCTTTTTACAGAAGATCTAGCAAGCCCATGAAGCTGCATTCATGCACTATAAACACAATCAGGGAATGTCAGTGGATCTTGGTGATTGTTCCCTCAAACAGCTAGGCTACAACATTTTAAGGCTGCATTGATTTCTTTGTTTTATTTTGAACTGAGAAGTCTGACAACTGGTTCAATTGGACGGTTTTGTTTTCCTTTGTGGAGAAAAAAAAATCTTTAAGTGCTTTCTTCAGAGAAGTCACAATACACAATGGTGAGGGTACACATCATAATTCATCAAAAATAACCTTCTTTCAAGCTATTTCTGTCAGATTTAAACAAGTCAAAAGTGCTGTCTTTTTTTGCCATATGTTTACTTAATACAGTTCGGAATCCTTTCTGTTTTCTTTTCAGATCCATTCTTTACAATGGATTTTCCAAGTGCATTACTTGGACACTTGGTATGCACAAATCATATGTGATTAACATATATGTAACTGCTTACCTAGCATTGGTGTAAGACCCAACACGAAAAAGTACAAGTTAAGAAAACATGCATATCGACTGTATTTTTGGAAAGTGTTTCCATTTGATATCAAAATAACTGTATAAATACAAATTCTCAATAATAATAGTAATATTTGCTGACTGTATGGAACAAATAGGCTTTCCTGTGTTCATACAATAAGAAAAAACTGCCTTTGGTGTACTGGATAATGTGTCTATTTTATAGACTTGTATAATCCCTGACCTCCACCATCACCACCTCAACTAATACGATTAAATGTTCAAACAAGTTTGGCATGGATCACTGTTTGCTTCTATCTTGAAGCCATTAAGTAAATCCATAAAAGTGTGGCTAAATGTGGACAAAAATATAATCTACCGCTTGTGACCCGATTTAGAGTTTCCTTTGGTTCTGTACGAATATGCACATGCAAGAGCAGCATGTGAGTTTTCCCATTTCTGCAGGCGTGTCTGGCCATCCTGCCCATCCTGATCCCGGAATCACAGTGAGCTTAGAGGAAGTCTATGGCAACAGAGTACTGCACCCTCTTAGCAGGTGCAAGCAAAGCCACGACAGTTGCCATTCCTCAGTGAAACTCATCTGTTTGCCGTCTCAGTCCAGAATCTGTTTAACAAGGCAGAGACTCTGGATATATTGCCAGTGGTCTATCTCCACAGTCTTCACACACATCCCCATAATAATGAGGTGTGGTATAAGGTGTAAAAAATGCAGAGAAAAAGATCAGCTTTAATATTGCACAGTTTGGTTAAGCCTAGTATTGTCAATGGCTGTGGCATTCTAGTCAGTATTATGTCATGATAACAGCACACTGACTGCATACTCATAGGACTTTATTCACCTTTATCACTGGCTAATAACATGTATTTAATCGATGTAGTGCCTTTTTGGTTTTGTACTGTTAGTCACTTTTTTTGAGCGATATGAAGTTAATATTGACCATCATCCAGAGGCATAATAATCATGTTGCCCTACTTATGCCTAAGACTCTGTTTATTAACCACATGTTTGTATTTCTCATGTCTGTCACATAATTGTATGACATAATGTGGTTGCGTTTCCTACAACTGATTACAGGTTGCCATTAACCATATATTGTAAAAATCCACAAAATTGAGTTTGGTTCCAAAACGAGATATCAATAACAACCTAAGTGCAGTTCCAGAGATATTACCAGGGGAAAAATATGCTAATACTGTATTATTATTATTATTATTATTATTATTATTATATATCATTTTACAGAGGATATCTATTTTTTGAATGAAACTCTTAAAATTGGGCTTACTGTAGCTGAGATACTGTTGTTACAGTTTTTGAGCACACCTCATGACTCAATGACCTTAGAGGCACTTTAAAAGGAGGGATTTAATCATCATTAGCTCATTCTGTAAGTAAAGTTTGTTAGACACTGATAAAGGTGGCATGCAGTCTGAACATTAACATGGCAAACACCCTAGGAAATATTTAGCTAATCATAAGTCTGAATTCGTTTCATTTAAATTATATTATGCGGAGCTTGTGTGAGTTAGAATCTTTTCTTAGAAACAAGGCCAGCCTCAAGTAGTTACAGGGTACTTTATCACACAGGTAAAAACATGACTAAGTCATTGGGTGAACTAAGGTACCACTTCATTTTCTATTCCATAAAACAGTCCCTGCAATTAATCAACGCATATTAACTACAGGGCATAATATAATACATTATGCAACACTTTCTCTTTAATTTCTTTCAATGAGTAATGACACTTAAGAACCTCTGTTTTGTATGGGCAACATGTCAGCTGGATGGTTGTTATGCTCAAAGTGTAATGATTGAACACAATACCTTGATGGTGAATTCATTACAGCAACCATGCATGCGTGAGTGAGTGCGCAACAGTGTGTGCATGTGGTATGTTTACCCCCCGTCACATTTAAGACAGTGCCAGATTAGGTTGAACAGCAGCAAGCAAGAGGCGGGCTCAAAGGATTTCTTTGTTGTTCAAAGAAAAAAAGTCCAGTCTTGGTAATGGAATAGTCTAACATAAACAAGGGGCAACGGTTATGGGCAGGGAGGGCGTAAATCGAGGCACTAAAATGGGCTACTAATTCCCATGACTTAAGGCAAACAATGCTGGTAAGACACGCGGGGGGGTGTAGCTTGACATGTTAAATGGCAAGGCAGCTATTAAATAGGTATGTTTCCATGTGATTAATGCACCTATTTCTTTTCCCTAAGCCTTTCAGACACCATTAGGATGTTGCCCAAAAATTGCTTTGCAATGTATGATGAAGCATACACTAAACCGCCGAAAGCAGGACAACAATGACTTGCTTTCTTCAATTTGTTTTCTAGAACATTCAAATTAACTCATGGAATGCCTGACTGAAATTAATCAGCCAATCACATTTCATCGGCAATCGTCTTGATGTCCATTTTGTTGTCTCCCCATGTCTGGCTGATAAAGCAGTTGAGATCACAGACAAGACGCCATCTCAAGGATCCAAAGCATCTATCTGTGGTAAGTAACATGAAAACTACACACACAAGAAGAGAAATAGAGTGAGAGAAAGGCAACTGACCTTTTGAGGATCTACCGCTGTGACGACCCACACACAGTGAGCATTATTTTCATACTGGACAGGGTAGTTTGGAGATGTAATGATCCCCTTTGGTCCTCTTAAATTAGAGCCACAGGTCCTTGCTGTTAAATAAAGACACAATAATCAAAACATGAGAATGTCTTCGTGCATGCTGCTTCTTGGATCAACAAAAGTGCTTAAAAATATATGGATCATGTTTTCTGAAACACTAGTCAGCATAAACATTCTGTAGAATAATGACTGAAATCATGTTTTTTTCCAAGTTGACAAGACATTGCCCCCCTTGTACACACATGCATCGAAGAGTAAACCTTTTACATCATACTGTGAAGTCAAGGATATTCTCTGACAGCTTAAGAGCTCCCAGCCCCTCTATTTTCCCTCTCTCTCTGTCACAAGCCCCCCCAGGCTAACATTAGAGCTTCATGAGGGTAGAAATGATTTACCTTCTGGATTATGAAGCAAGCATTCTCAAAGGGGAAAAATCTCAATTGAAGGACTGCCAAATCATATAGAAATACTGAAAATGAAGGACTTTGCATGGGACCCAGGGAAATATGAGATACCAACAGTATAGTGTGCTCATAATATATTACGGCAAATGTTTTGATTTCGTATGTTTGTTGCAGGATCATGATGTCTTAAAAATGCAGTTAATACAGACAATTCTTAGTCAGTCTCTCTTAATTGTGCAGTCTGTAAGGCTAAGCCTGTCTCATAGGGATGCAATTAATACATATGAGTTGTGGTACACTACATGTGCTATTTATATCTTAAATGCATACCACATTATAATAAAATAACATGCTAGAGAAATTTACTTCTAGAATGAAACGTATAACATATTGGACGTTTAAACTTATAAGCTTATTTCTTGACGTACAGATTTTCGCTAAATTCTATTTACGGTATGTACTGTATATCTGACTTCACAGATGAGCTATGATACTGGCCATTTTTGGTTCCCAGAACATTCTAATTACGTAAGCCTTTGGTTCCAGTAACGTTACCTGTAGGTTACTTTTGGTTAGGTTTTGGTTGCTATTTGGTTTGCAGCGGAAAGTTTTTGTTACATTCTCTAAATGTTAGCTGTTGGTTACATGTTTGGTTGGAACCTTTAAGGGAATTCTCATGACCACAAGCTGATGAGCCATTTTCCTATAGGGACTAGGGGCTTAGTTATGCCGCAGATTCTGCACAGCTTCTTTCTTCTTTTTTTTTTTACATTTTATTTTTAAGTTGTCTAGTATCGCTAAACATCTGGAAATATATTCCATCTTCCAGCACACAATCTTTATGTAGCAATGATGAATGTATATTGTAATTCTGATTGTTTTTTAATGTACATTTTGAAAAAGTAAAAACACACTAGGCTAATGGTAGACTATTATTGTATATGTGCCTGCAGGTCTTTGGGTAGCATGGCACCATCATGTTTCAACCAACCATCGACATTAGCCTTGTGCACAAGGTCAAGAATTTCCCAAAGTGTGTTCATCTACGAAGTAAGTTGACACAAAAAGTGCAGCCGGCTACAGAGCTAATATGCAAAAAAGAGACACTGCTAACCCTTACAACTTCTTATCTGTGTGGAATTAAGTTCCACCAATTAGATCAAACTCTCATTGAGGACAAGAAAAGAAAGAAAAAAAATAATGTTTTCATCGTAGTCATTACCATCACATTTCTCCGAGGTCTGGAAAGGTATAGAGAAAGGTCTGATGTAGCCGCCGATAATAGAGCACAACTGAAACACTTTAAATAATCAGAGAGGGCACTAATAACACTGAAAAATTACTGGCTTCATTTCAAGATAGGGGCGAGAGGATGAAGCTACTGGGGATAATTTAATCAGCAGGCTAAAGAGTTTTTAACTTCCAATTTTATCCCTTCAAGCTCTAACTAATCTGCGAGGAAAAGGGGCCATTTAAGTGTTATTTTACAGAGGTTTCTTGCAGCTGCTGAGACAAAAGTGTCCGGATCAATCAGGACTCCGATGGAATTGTGCAAAGAAAATTGTCAAACATGGTTACTCTTCTTCACGGAGGTCTGACACACTGCCTTACTTCATTTTGATTAATGTCACCGTGAACCCTTTGTCCTCTGTGCCTTTGAGAGTTTAAACACCGCAGGTCTCATCTTCAGGGTGCATTTAACTGCCTGTTTGTACAGTATGGTTATGGCTGGGAGAGTACGTACTGTAAGGGTGCCCTTGCAAACCTGACTGATAAATATCAGCTCCTCCATGCTAGGAAGCTGTGATGGAGTAAATCTCCGTGGATCAATAGAGGACTGTGAGCATTGATGGTGATTAGTCTAATTGCTTAGCTAAAAACAATGGCATGGATTTAACAACAAAAGCAACCGCGCTATTTTTTAATTGATGCAACAGTTTTCATTTTGTCATTCTGGTCTTCCCAACCACACTTTTATGTATCAGCTTACATCACAATCACAATCACATCCCAATTCCATTACTCGAGTGTTCTGCAGCATGAAAGCCACAACTAATGAAACAAGGTCAATGTGCTTTTGTGAACACAAGCTGAGGAAAGTGTTTTTCCTCTCCAGTATAAACATGACAAAGAACAAAACCTCACAGTATCCTCTGTCTTTACTGTTCATTAACTACTGATCCCAGCATATGTAAATAAAACATGACGGTTAATATGTGTCAGACATGTATCAGATAAATACAGAAAGTACTGTACATACTGTATAGCCATATACATAAGCAATATGCCATGAATGAGAGTGAAGCTGGTACCTGTGGTTCAGCCACTGGCGCTAGGCCGGAGGCCTCATGTTACATGCAAACTGAACAGTCAACATACTCATACTCATTTTCTACATCAGTGTGATGAAATCGCTGCTCTCTCTTTGAATGAAGTTAATGTTTGGTTCAGACTATTCAATGCAAAAAGCGGTCTGAATAGAGATGTCCTGGTATATGGCCACTCAAATGCCTCTATTCCAATCAGATATTAATAAATAGTTTAACTGGACTGACTTTAAAGAGGAACGATGCAGGATTGGCGATTTCATCTCTGGTTTCGGTTTTCGTTTTCGCTCGTTTTATGCTTGCGTATTTCTCTGCAGAGCTTCCCCGACAGCTTTAGCGCGTATATTTATACATATATAGGCTATATATAAATATATAAATTGCAAGCGTGGTTCTTCTTGTTCTTTACGCGTCTCAGACTTCCAGATGTAAACAGGAGACGATACGTCTCCTGCAGAAACTGCAAGGTTGCAATAGCGGATAGGGACACTGGGGGCAGGAGGAAATATTACTGTTTTCGATGAAACTGGTCAGTCAAGCAAAACAACGATTTCTGAGCGATTTTATGACTATGAAAAAGTTGCATAGGGTCTCTTTAACTGATTGTGGTATAATGCAGTATCAAACTTGATTGTTACCACACATCAGACATGAACCAAATATACAGTACACACAGAAATATCCTGCAGTAAAAGAAAGAGAAAACTCAGCAGGATCGGCACATGTTCTCTGCCAGGAAGAGATAGGGGGAAACTGTATTCCCTGTACGATTGTAAGGACTCCATTTTAAGTACCTGGGGCACTTCTCACCATAGGCATGTGGCACACATCAGCCCTAACGAGACTTGACAATGTCCTTACAGAAAGTGTCTGCACGAGGGAACAGGCAAACCGCATTCACACTTACTGCGACAGATAGGCCTGTGGTCACTCCACGCAGCCAGAGTTTCAGTCACTCGCTGGCAAGCGATGCTCTTTGATCCCTGAAGCACGTAGCTGTCATCACAGAAGAACTGGATGCTGGCGCCAACCCTGTGGGGGTAGCAAAACAAATGACCGTCAGTGTCTGACCTGCCGCACCAAGCCTATACCACCCCCTTCCCCCAACCCATGACATTTCTTTCACGTTTTTCCCCCTTTTCCTTTTTATGCCTGAATTCCAATAACAGGGATGGGGGGGGGGGGGAAGCCTCGGAAATTGTGGATAAAAATAACATGTGCTGGTGTTCACAAGGTGTCTTTCACCCAAGACCTAAAGTTCATCCCTGGATCATGTCCAAAGAGGGTGAGGGTGTGGGGCAAGTCCAGGGACAGTAGCACAATAACATATACTTAAATGAAAAGTCCTCTAATTACTTTGTAGTAATTGTGCATTGCAATGACGACCATTAGTATGAAATGGGACCAAAAATTCTTCCTAAATGTCTCATTGCCTGACACCGGGTTGACCATGATATCATCTCTTAGGAGGTGCCATCACCTCTTGCGAGGGTGTAAATGAAGTCGCTAATGGTGATGACAGAGCAGCGGGCATTTGGAGATGACCAAACTGCACAGCAGGTCAGTCGCTGATTAAAATAGACCCCATTCACGCACACACACACACACACACACACACACACACACAATCACCCTTACATTATACCAAGCCCCCGGCCCCCCCGCCCAACAAGAAGGAGAAAACCTACTGAAAATCGGAGCCAATCCTCCTGCCATTCTCCGGAATCCCAGGATCTGGACAAATGTCAGCAGCCATCCCCCCTTGGCTCACTGCAATGGGGAGAGCAGATTGAAAAATGGACAGGAAAGGAATCTTCCGAAAGTACCATTCCACATTAAAAATACGCTTGGCATGGCAGGAATTCATAATTTCGACTGATATGTGGCTGTCACTGTGGTATAGATAGATTACAGTAAAGATGGATGCCGTGTCCCTTTTCATTCAAATGGTAAGAAATTAAAGAAGGATAGTCACATTAATAGGGTCAGAATGTGGACACTAGGTCCAAAAGCCACATCTGACACATATGAGTCAGAGCAAAAATGAAGGTAAAATAAATTCCCATTTTTGGTTTTCCTAAGATCACGAACACCAGATTTATCAAAATATCAGGAATGGTAAAAAATAATGGTAATTAGTGATACGTAGCCAAACTATTGTATACATCTGAATGAATGTCCAACATTATTTGAAACCACACCAGAGCCAGGAGAGACAAATGACCAAACACCGAACGCTTGTGTCTCTCCTGTCGATGTGACTCACACTAGTGTGCCTCCCAGCACATTACGGTCCTGAGCGTGAGCAGTGCTAGCTCACCACCACCAATGATTCACACGCACAACTCAGTGGAATAAAATGGCTATTTCTTTTTTTTGCTGTCGGTCAATTCAACCAAACAGGTGCTGTTATCTATTAAATTTATATCAGCATTATAATGTAAAAATGTCATTAATGTGGATTGCATGCACAATTTCAAAAAATGCATACCGCTCCTCGTGTTGACAGGGGATTTAACGATTCAAAGCTCAAGGCTATTCCCGCGAAAAAAAATAAGAGCCGTGGAAAAGGTCACAGCGTGGTCCTTCTTCACAGTTCGCCACTCCTCTCCGGTGCCAGACAGGGCCTCTCTGTTCACACCTCAAACGTGGCGTCAGCCTCAAACACAGGCACAGTTCATTTGCAGGCCACAATCACACCAGGTCAGCTTTCAGGCTGCTCAGCATTATGGTGCTGTGGTGTAGCAAACGCCTCAGACAGAAACTTAAAAGGGCTTGCTTTTTTTTTTTTTTTTTTTTGGGGGGGGGTTGTTCTTTGTTTCTCTCTCCACTTCATTCCATTTGATGGCTTGCCCTGCCATTAATAATTAGCATATAGGCTCGTAAAACATTTTATATCACCCCCAATAAAATATATTACTGTCTCCCAAATGTCACCCACTGCTGAATTTTTTAAAAATAGAAATTACCCGTTACTATGAACTTTAAATGACCGTGTAAAGTTTACTAGATGCCATGCAATTAAGGTCTTAATACAAAGCTGTGATAGAGCTATCTATCTATATCTATATCTGTAGGTGACAGATTATGGTGCATGTTATACATACATCTTCATATACCATGTATCCAACAACAAATGATCACATTTCAAGTATGTGTTCCAGTGTATTGTGCTGTTTTGTTTGATTGCATGTATGTTATGGACATTTCCTTACAACTACTTTATATGGTAATTCGAATATAGTTTGGATCAAGATATTATGACCTCCAGAATGTGTCTTTGAGCTGCTGAAGTTTTATATGTGTTCATGAGCGTCAAATGTGCCATTTATGTCCGTCCATAAGGGATAACGCTAAGTTAGTCTGTATATAAACTAATGTGTCTCTCTCACTGACTACCAGCTTATCCTTGACATACCAACATTGTCATTGACAGCAGCGTGGTAAAGGCTGTACAGTCCACTGAAAGCACTCATTTACCCCACTAGAACGAGCTCACAATGCTACCATAGCGCTGCTCAGACAGAAAAGCACAGTTAGTGGACCCACTGAATGAAACATTAAGTGAGCTTATTCCTGAAGAGAGTCAGTTTTTGCAAAGTCATTTACACTGACTCGATCAAGTGTTACCACTTCATGGAAGTACATTTTGGACGAAGGTCAGGAGCTGGAGGGGACTGTGTGTGTGTGTGTGTGTGTGTGTGTGTGTGTGTGTGTGTGTGTGTGTGTGTGTGTGTATGCGTATGTGTGACTGGTCAGAGTAGCCCTCTTGCACCGTAACCCTTTTGATCAACTGCCATGTCCTCCCGTTTGATGTGGTCTTCAAATGTCATTTCCTCTGATTGTTGACATGACTTTCAAAAATGATTCGGTATGATCAAAGCTTGTGGCCATCTTTCAGATGTGCTTTTTGGTGGGTGACGTTTATATATATATATATTATATATATATATATATATAATTTTATTTCTCTCCCATGCTGCTTCTATGATCACTCCAATCTCTACATCAGATTTTCTTGTTTTGAACTCTTAAACACATACAGAAAACGTCACACAAAATTGATTTAATTAAGTTGCTGAAAGATTAGCCGTCATAGAGCATTCTCTAAAGCGGTTACAGATGGCTCCTTTTAGGTGCTTTCAAGAAACCGGGGGCTTTACATATTATTTCAGCGCATTATCTCTCTTTATTGCAGTGTCAAATAAAAATCGGGTGAATTCCTCCTACCCCCACAGTCATTTGGACCCGCCTCGCCACACACTTGAGCGTGCGAAGAAGGCTTGCAACGGCGGCTGATTCATCGAGAGAGTCTCGCGTCGGACTTCAAGTGTTTACGCGTGTTTGCTGGTGACGGTATCTACATAGCCAATCTTCCCCCTCGCACTGAGCATGGTTCAAGAGTTTCACTTTTGCACTGTCAGCCTCTTGTGCATGCTGTTAATTGCCAAAACGCATGCTCAATGAAGCACGGAGTGGCACAAATTATTGATACAATTTAATGTAGCCTTAACAGGCAATTGTTTTTTTCCGTCCATCTTATTATGGATATCATCAAGGGCATCTCCCTTACACAAGGTATTGTGAGTGCGGAGCAATGCTGCAAATAGGAGCTGAAATTATGCAAGGCGAATATGTCATGTCAACATGGTTAACAAAAACAAGGGTGTAAGGCTGCATAACACCGTGTAGCACCCAGCACCCAGCACGCGCCATCAGTAATGTGACCCCCTCAGGGGGGCTATATAAACGGCAGTGGGCCTTCGAGCAACCTGTGCAACTTGACACCGAGCCTCTGACTGCCCGAAGACACATGTGCCTTTTCTTGAGTGCGCTGTTTCTTTTTTAATGCGGCATAATTAAAATGCTAATGAAGCTGAAATGACACCTTATGACCATATTGCATAAATACTCACAGACTGTGTTCTTATGGCTGGTGTCTTTGCTTGGAAGCATTTTCACGCCTCTGGACTTCAACTCGATGGCCTTTTTCACTGTCGAGAGAGAGAGAGAGAGAGAGACAGGGAGTAAGAGCAACAAGGAGAGAGAAAGAAAGAGAGAGAGAGAGAGAAAGAGAGAGAGAGAACACAGCAACTGAAGTGGGGTATCACACATTATAATCCATTTATGTAATTAGACAAACACCCCATGAACCACGGCTGAAAGTAAATCTGGGGGCCTCTTGTGCCAACTCCTCGGCGAGTCCTTGGCTGCCCCCACCATCAGAGCTCCATTTTAGACCTGGCCTCCGCTGCGGACATTTTTTAAAGGACTGACACTGACTGATCACCAACGACGTCCACATGATGGTGATCATAAGTTCACTGCCCAATGACCACCTGGCCGTGAGCGTGAACGTCCAGTTTGTCCATGGCAAAGAAACAGAAAGTGCTTGCCCTGAGCCAGGGAGTGCATAACCGAAGAGACAGCCCACACAGTGGGACACTTGGAGTCTAGTATATTCGCATCAACTGGACCACATTTTTGATTACAGAGACCTGAATTCAATCCTGTAATTAAGGCATGTGGGGAGCCAATTACACGTGGAGGCGAATGCAAAATAAATGGATGAAAAAAAAAAGAAACATTTGCATAATGTCTTCTCCGTGTGACATCACACAGGCTCCAGGTATTAATAGAACAGTGTGGGTCATGATTTGGCCATGATAAATCTAATAAATAAACCTGTCCTGGGACTATTGGTACAACAAATGTGGTTAGAAGGTCATCCATAATGAAATGATGACCCTCATGATACAATGAAAATGTATTTTACTTTGAGGCTGCCATTGGAATTCTTACTGAAACGGCCATAGTTAAATCTCTAATCTCTGTAAGTTTTGCAACATTATGGTCATTTTTCTGTAATTATATATTTATAATTGCATCTCTTATGGCAAACAAGCTAGTCTGGCATAGATACTACACCTCCCAGAAAAAGTAATAAGGTTCCCAAAATTCATCAAATCTGCATGATAAGCACATGTTTTGATGTTCTTTGGGCATGTTGCCAAAGCACGGGCTAAAAGCCACCCCAAGCATGCCTCAACCCACCTCCCATCCCCCAACCCCCCTCTGCTGAGTCCTCACCTGAGTTGGCAATGGCCGCAGTTCACTCCCACCCTGCAGATGCTGACCCTTACCTTGGTACTGGGCACTAAATCCTTTCCGCCGGTGGTTGCTGTCAGAAGTGAAATGCAGCCGCAGCCAGTTCTTGCTGCTGATGACGGGCGAGGGCAGATTCATGCCAGTGAGCCTGAATGAGCGAGCAGAGAAAAGGAGAAATATTTAAAATAGGTAAACAATCAAACAAGGATTTGCCAGACATTCTGGCAGTACAGTTCTCTCTGGCCAAGATCGCTGGAACTCGCACATACTGTACAATAAAGCATCCCAACAATTGAAAAGTACTGTCAAAGGGTCAAAATGCCTTCAAAAACCATAAATTGTTATGGCAAGTTATGGTGAATGCACTATTGACTGTGACGTTTAGTTGTGACAATGCTAAAACTACCATTGAAAAACAATGGCTAACAGATCTTGACTTCACCAAAAAGTAACGACCAACTGGAAATGGAGCGCCTGCAGCCATAAAACACATGGGATCTTGATGGTCTCAAGATGGCGTGTTTTATTTGGGCATGGGTGTGTTTTGTACAGCTAATTTAGAGAATTTCTACTGGTCTTTAGAGAAAGTCTACATACAGTATATCCATTCCTGGAATAATCTACAAAAGGCACTGCACTGGACCTGCAGTTTAGTTCATTTTCCATGTGGGCACAATTTTATGTCCACATTAGAGCAACTGATTAAAGTCTCCCGGTGAAGACTAAGTGGTTGCTCAGAGATATGCAGCAGCCTTTTAGAAGAGAAAGGTGTTATTTAGCGTCTTAGGCGGGTTGAGGCCTCCCACACAAGGCTTACATCAGAATCCTTTCATTTCATGGTCTTGTAATATGACAATTTATTTACATTTTGGAATGTTTATGGGATTTGATTCCAAGAATTACATTCCATGCTCTGGATATTAGTAGTGTGGAATTTGCAGGCAGAGATACAGTACATGTTACATGCATGCATGCACATCTTCGGTGCATATTTAAAATGATCTCATGTTACAGTTAAGCCATATGTATGACTGAGATATTTTTAACACTCCTCTATATTCATCACTGATATGTTTAACAGCACACTGGAAATTAAAATAGAATGACAATGCATGGCAAGGGTGATATCCAGTTTAACCAAGGGTTCAGTCATCACCATAAAAACATGGACTCAATGAGCATATGGGGAGAGGTGGTTTTGCAGAAT
Organism: Sardina pilchardus; assembly: GCF_963854185.1. NCBI lineage: Eukaryota > Metazoa > Chordata > Actinopteri > Clupeiformes > Clupeidae > Sardina > Sardina pilchardus. Next base: position 20,460,905 of record NC_085011.1, on the reverse strand, counting down.
TAAGTGTGTGAATAAACAGCGATATATTTTGATTTCCCAAATGAAATTTTAAATGCCAAAAGATACACTATAGCACATGTACACAAAGATGAGAGTCAAATCCCTTCATGTGCGCACAAAATTATTAATACTGATAAAAATGCATGGATCCAAATTTGGGCTCTATGATTAAACTTGCCTTAAACCAAGCGGCACACATACTGGACAACCTTACAAGCTACAGAGAAAGCACAGGTCTATGATTAAGTTCATTCTTTCCAGGGGGCTAACAGGGTTTGTGCTCATGTCCAGTTCCTGTAAATGCTAAGCGGATGAGAGCTGTAGACTCCTGCTGGATGGGACACTAGTCCATCGCAGGTAACCCTCAGCCCGAAGCTGGCGCCTATGTTACAGCTGAGCAGACTGAGACAATGTAAAAGGAGTGCCTTGTCCAAGGGCACGATTCACAACATCAAGTGACCATCTGGGATTTGAACCAATTGCCAGCCTAGGCCCTTAAGCCACATTCTCTGGGGGAAGTTAAGTATAAGTAATCCAGATACCAACAACATGCAATAAAGTTATGACGCAGCGTTAGAATCTCAACTGAATATTCCCCACCTAACCTCAACGCATTTATCTGGGCTATTCTGTTATCCAGACGTTTCACTTTCATCTCAGGAATTATTTCTGCAATGTAACATGTTTCCTATTTATTCAGAGTAAAGCCGTCAAAATTGTGTCACTGACTAAACGTTATGTCTGTCTTTTAGGCAATTAGACAACTCCACAATTACCAGCTGGTTCTGACTTTCATAAAAGACATTTGTGGATAATAGACGAAAAACCATGGAAGGAGCAATTCATGAGAATAAAGGCACATTAGTGGGATTCACTCCAAGAATAAAACTGCTAAACTCCATTACGTCTCAACAGGAGTGTGCCATTAAGCTTGATTGAATTACCCCCTAGGAAGGTAATATCAAAGGAAGCCATGCCTTTGACTGAATGGGAGCAGTATTATCTACCTGGCACACACTGAAAACAGTTTGTGAGCTTCTTTTGGGCCATTCACAGTCCAGTAGCCCAGTTACAGGCACCCATAAACATTTCGGTCGGACATTTATAGATAATAAGCAGCATTTGAGGTACGGATGGGAAGCACGTGTCATGTGTTTGAATTCCTCATGAAGGAGAGACAATGTTTATTCAAAATGAAGGGATTTTTCAAAGCGAACATTTCGCCACTGCGAATGGAACATCAGAAGAATTACACATCAATAATTTCGAACTGTACCCTTATTGAATGCACAGCTTCAGAGGGCCCCATTCGAACAGATTTACAACCGCCACAAAGAGAGACGAAGAAAGTAACTAGCCATCAGGGCTGACAGCGGAGAAACTCTGACGGGGAGAAAACAGCACCAGAGAGCAGCTCGGCAGACCTGATGATAGGCCAAGCTGACGTCCTGACCAACCTCCATTCCGAGCTTCAGGAGAGGCGATGTGGGCATTGGTATTCAGCCTCTACCTCAGATCTGTGCCCGCGACATGAACATCAAGCCAACGCCAGCGCCAGCAGAGGCAGGGCACAGAGAGTTCTGAGAGGCAGTCCACGAAAACTCTAAAGCGTACCCAATATTAGAGCCTTTTTTAGATGGCAAAAGTGCTGATTGACATCATGTTCTCTGTTTGTTGACATCTTTTTTGGAGGGTTTTAAAGGTGAACTATGCAAGTTTTTTGTTAGCTTAATGTTAACCTTAACTGATCAGCTTTGGAGTCATTTGACTTATTTCGGCTTGAATGATGGCTGTCTCGCTTCTCGCTTGCAAGTTTGCGCCACCGGGCCGATGGCACTGATAAACAGAAAGTGTCGCAGCCTTTCGATCATGTTATTGGAAAAGCAGACTGACCGATTGAGGAGTGTTGCAAAATATCCACGCTAGAGAAAACAGAGAAAAAACGAAGAAATTGCCCAACCTGCATAGTTCCTCTTTAAGTGATCACTGTACTTGATTCCTTTTCATGCTATTCTAAACCTAATCAAATATATTAGTCAATTAAAAGAAATAGGACAAGTGACCTCGATGCTTCCTAATTTGCAGGTGCAATTTACCATATTTTTGCATAGTATATTATGTTGGATATTAACTTTGAACAAATTATTTTTTTTTGTCATTCGATAACAGTTCTTATGCATATCAGCTATTACATTACATGTTGGGATACGGTATGGTCTCATCTTGTCCATAATGTATAGAAAGACAAATTAACTTAAATATCACATATTTTGTTTGTGCAGAAGTCACACAATAAGAAATGTCTGGTTCATGTCATTAGTTGTAATTAAGAACGTCATCCTGATCCATGATAACACGATACACAAATAGTCTACAGTTGTGGCATTTGTGATAACACATTACTCCATTCTGAAGACCTTGGTTGAGATGAATATATAAAACCTGCTTCTGTTATAGTAGAAGTTCATGAAGATGTCACACATTATGTTGAGAGTGTTCCTCTTCATTCAACAAGCTGACCTAAGTCATTGAGGGGGCACACAGTTTCTACACGCAAAGCCTGCGACTGATTTACTAATGTGTGTTTCACATGCTTTTGTACGTGACGTGATTGCAACATTCCTTTGCACACTGTGGGATTCTTCAATGCCACTGGGCAAGAAAAAAATATGTAGGGTAAATCAAGAGGGACCATTTCAAATCTTTGAAGTATAGATACAATCCATATAGATCTAGTTCTACAAAATGATGCAAGCCAAGCAAATCAGAACCATCTGATATATGTAAAGCAGCACATTGTTTCTTTGACTTGCATTTATGGTGAAGTGTTGCTTTAAGGGGAAGATCTTGAAAAGATGGCCGGAAGATAAGACCATGAAATATTGTTGAGATCTCCTCCACCTCATTCAATTTTGTGTGCAGCATCCCTACTTACAGTACATTTGCCAACAAACTTAAGATTTACAAACAGCATGTACCGTAACTGTTCAGACATTCAATAATCACATCAAAACGTAAATACAACTCACATTTAATGTTGTACTTAAGCTAACATGTTAAAGTATAGTAAAACGCGACAAAACATTAATTACATTGTGGGTCCGCATTAGAGTCTTTAACATTATTAGGGGTGGCTTATTTGGCTGGATGATTTGTTTGTTACATAGGATGTATTGGATTTGGCACAGAACAGCAGAGATTAGATTGGCATGAGAGGGAGAGAGTGAGTGGCAATTACTGCTCCAACCTGCTTGGATCCCTCTACTGCCTTTCAGAGGACTTAAGTTTACTGGAGCATGAAAACCAGGTTGAGATGGGGAGGCAACAGCAAAAAAAAAAAAAAGGTAGATGGAGAGAAAAAAGAAGAGAGAGAGAGAGAGAGAGAGAGAGAGAAAGAGAGAGTGCCTTCTGCCAAAAGGGAAGAAGAGTCCTGACAGATAAAAAAGGTAAATCTTTTTGAAGTTTGGAGTCAGGTACTGGTGAGAGGGTACATGTATGGAAAAACTGACTTAGCTGTGGAGGAGCAGGGAACTCAGCAGGGGTATATGGATATAAGGAATGATATTTTTTTTGTAAGTCGCTTTGGATAAAAGTGTCATCTAAATGACTAAATGTACATGGAAATGTAAGGCCAGGGCATTCATGGCATCATCGGGGGCTGAGTGATAATATAAGGCTAATTTTTGTAAAAAAAAACCCATATATATGCCTAGCCAATAACAATTTAAAACTAAAAACATAATTGATGAACATTTTAAGACTTGGCTGAGTTGCCACCAACGCCTCTAAAACAAAACATTCCATTACCGTTAAAGATAATAAGTTACACTTTCAGACACGCTGGCAGGGTGGAGCAAGTCATCCATTTTTACTGACAGGGAAAAATAAAGATCAATATTTAAGCGTCTGGAAATTTGAGAAGACTTCAAAGAGAAAGAGGCCTTTATTTTATTCAACAGTTCCTATTAAATTTATTCTGCTCCAGAAAGTCCGGGTCAGCGAGGTCAGGGAGATCACGCACATCTGCCCTTCGAGAGGCTCTAGAGGAATCTCAAA
>NC_085011.1:20191849-20454349 GCF_963854185.1 Sardina pilchardus | reverse complement strand
CAAAACCCGACCCTCCTGTATGTGCTGAAGGGCTACCCAGTAGGCTACATAAAAAAGAGGATGGGAATTAGGATCAAAATGGAAACAAGCTTTTTCAGCTTTATTGTGCTATCCCTGGTATTTTTGTAAGAATGTGAATGAGAAGCAGATCTCTGTATGTTGACGTCCAAAGTATCAGCCCAAGTCTATCTATCTATCGAACTGATTGCGTCGATCTGCGACGACGAGTTATAATTGAGCTCATAAAGGGGAAACTGGAGAAGGCCAAAAACATGCAATCAGGCCTCCAACACAGTTGCCTACTACTTCACGGCGATCCTGTTAAGGACCTGTCAATTTTGTCATAAATTTGAGTTCATCAACTCATTCATAAATGTTCTATAAACATTGTCTTTCTATTTTAGATTAGTCAGTGACAATAAACTTGTAGAACTGAACCCAATGACTAGCGTTGTCAGCTTACTTGCTAGGACTGGACTTAACCCATTGATTAGCTGTGGTATCTACAGATATTACACGCCTTCCGAAAGAGAATTGACCTGAATCAGATAGATACTGAAGCAAATCTGTTATGTGTTTGTTCCCCTAGAGTAACCCAACCTTGATTTTCCTCACGCTCTACTAAAGAACATGAAACTTGAATAAGTCTACCTTACAATAAAATACATACCGGTAGGCTACTTCTGTTGATGCTTTTCTTTTCTAAAAGCTTTGATAATCCATCCTTATCTGGAACAAATTGGGCTATGCAAGCAAGCGATATAAAACAATGACAAATGTTACACTAACGGTTACTGACTAACCTATTCAACAAGCAAAACAGCTGTAGAGTCCTGGTTTTCACTGTTTTCACTACTGCATGGGGCGGGTAGCTGTACAGTTCAAAACATGTTAATGAATCGACCTTCTGACAATGCTGAACAATCAGTGCTGTCCATGGTTCTGAAATAACGGTGCTATTCAAAACAATGGTAATTTTAAAAAATAATATCATTTGTGTAATATATATATATATATATATATTATCATTATCATTATCATTATTATTTGACAATGTAGTGTAGAATGTCTTTGGCATTGGTGGGCTAATTTGGGTATTTAATATTTTAGGGAATATCACTGATCGAGGAGGCAGAGGAGGCAGGGTAGACTGGTCGATCTGGGGACACACCATAGAAAGGGCTATGTGACAGAAAATAGCATCCACAGTTGTCATTACATGTTATTAAGTGAATGAGTCGTATAATCTTCAAAAGGAATTATTCTCAGGAAACAGGAACCTTTAATCTGGCAACATTCATTTCTTTAACATGTTGGCATGTTACAGTATGTTAGTAAGCAAATCTTCCACTGTCTTTAAATCTATCTACTTGATACTCCCTCAAAAACTCCCTGAGAAATGAAGGGCTCCTTTTTCACAGTGATGAATGTCTTCTCAGTTATGCCAGTGTTGGCAGTAGTTTGCAGTCCCGCAGACTTTCAAGACTTCCGTCTTCATGCGCCGTGCAAACCCTAAGAATCAGCCAACACCTCATTAGCCATCATTTTGAGTCGGTCTTTGGAAGGAGCTTCTGTTATTGGTTAATTGGCTGACAGGCGGCGTATTTTATAGACGCTGTGCTAATTATACCTATCAGAGGAAATGGGCCTTGCACCTGACATGACTTACACTTTTGGTATAATGCCCTGTAGTCCGATTGTGAGGTGCCGTGATGCATTAGCCTCTGCAACATTAAGCACCATCCCCAGCCGAAGCCAACTCAAGCACTCAAAGCTATTATATATTAGTCTTCGATGTGTTTTCTGGCATTGCATTGTAAAATCAGATATCCATATAATGACAACACTGATATTTGATTGAATTCTGGGCAAAAATAATACACATGTGTTCTAAATAATATAGTACCACCTTTAATATTTGAACGGCTTTTCGTCTAAAATCTACATCTTAGGAATGTTTGGGAAGTATGCCTAACTTACAGTGTACTGGCTGTGGCTATATAGTTTAGTATAGTATACTATTCACTATAACCTTCAAGATCAGTTTATCTGAATTAGGCTAGGCCTGTGTCACAAAGGAAGTGAAAGAGGGCCCCTTGCCTAAGCTTTGGCCTTGGCCATATTTATGTAACTTGAGTCAAACTCCAGAACACTCCATCAGGTTAGACATGCCATTTCCTCCATTAAATCTGAGTCAGAAGTTAAAAGCAGAGTCGTTCAGGGACCTGAAATATATCCTCTCTGGCTAACATACATCATTAATTCAAATTGATGAGACATACTGTATCTCTGTCTAGTCAGGTTTCAGTCCAGCAGCTCCTATGGGCCATATCTATATTGCACACATCAGCTTTCACATACTTTCTGCATTGCGATGTATAAGGTTACCACAGTTTTTGTTTTTTTGCATTTCTTTTTTTTTCTGATATTTATTGTTTATGTCATGTTTGTGGTTTTGCCCATTATCCCAGAGCCCATTTATTGTTTAATTCTAATGGAAATTGTATTCAAAGAGGCTTGTCATCACGCACGCCAGCCATCGTGCGCACATGTGAAAGACTCTTCACACTAAACATAACAAAGAGAAATTATAATAAGACCTAGATTGCTAATGTATTAATGTAACATTTATTTGCATAAATGCCAAGCCACTGTCTCCACTTGTGTGAGTCCCTTTGTGTGTGCGTGTTTGTCTGTGTGTGTCCATGTGTGCGTGCATGCGTGCGTGCGTGTGTGTGTGTATGTGTGTGCGTGCGTGTTCATCTTGTTTTCTGTATGTGTGGCATATGACAGTGCAGTGCTACCTGTGTGAGGACTTGGCATGAGCGCCACCATTACATGCCACAGGATGGTCATTAGAGATACAGTAGGCCCTCTTCGCCCAGGACTAATGCTGGACTAAATTCGTTGAGCAGGCCATCATGAAATTATAATGATGCCTCCAGTTACTCGCTACCAAATATCTTCACCTCAGTCTGCTGACTCACGTCTGCAATTTGGGATGAGGAGCTTCACCAAGACACTATTAAACTCAAATGAACTTTCCATATCTGTATCTAATATATGTTTTCCACGTATAACAAATATATCTGTTGCGCACAGCACGACAGCTTCCTCGAGCCATCCCATTTCCTGGTCTAGTTATAGGTGTAGTTGAGATATGGGTAGTGATATGTCATTACTTCCTGGTGGCTTCCGTGTCACTCAAAACAGTTATGTATTGGGTCTCTCTAAAAACCATGAGCCACTCCTCGAGGAGATCGAACTGAAATAATAATAAAAAAAAACACTCTAGCCAGAGCTTGACATTTCCAGCCAGCAAGACAGTCACCAAGAGTATGTTCATTTCAGTATACATGTATACACACTTGTGGAGAGGGAAGCAAAAACAAAGTAGTGAAGGTTAGTAGTCCGTTGAACTAGACATGCTCCTCCACGAGCTACAGGAATTGACTGATTGCTTTTGAGAGGGTAGATGACTGGATATCTACACTTTTCTATTGCTAAACATATACAATGCTATTGCCAGTGTCAAAAGGCTACTGTTTGCATTCTGCGTTTTTCACTGAAAAGTGGTGCAATCCATCTAGAAGAGCGAGAGTCTTTACGATTTACGGAGCTTTGCCAGACTCTCACAGGCCTAGGCAGAGCCTATTTACCAATAGAGTGTTCTTCATGAGGCAAACCCTTGACATTTTCAGCTGCGTTTGTTGTTTTTTTTTTTTCAGACTTCATACACAATATCGTTTCAGCGTGTCTGACTGAAGGCTGAATATAGCACTGTGATTTAGGCAGCAAGTGCCAACTTCAAGCTCGGTAGCATTCCACGGGTGGAACGCCTGATCGATTTCACCCCAAGGTCTTTTTAATGGCCTGCGTGAAAATGGCCGCCCATCGTTGGGAGGTTTTCCATTTGGCTGGCACGCCCACCAACATCTGAGACAACAGGAGCAGAGGTCAAAGCACTGAACAGTCCTGAAATGATTAAAGGGCCTTGTATAAGATTAATGGGGCACACCAATAGCATGTTAAGCCTATTATGCTTCCTCTGTGTCAGTCTTCAAGATACAGCGGCGAAAGACAATGTCAGATAAAATAGAATATCAGGGCTTAAAAGGCTGGTTAGAAGTCACATAAATGACTGATAGCCTTCGACACCAGGGTTAAGTGACGAGGATAACTTTCACACAATCAGTAAGTAGCTCTAATTGAGCTTATCTAATGACGGCACTTTTAACCTCCTAACCCATTATGTAAACCTCGTTTAACCTACGACCATTTATTGATGTACTACACAGGATCTTTTCGCAATACATTCAATAAATGCAGTCACCGTTATACATTTGTTCTCAAAGTCATGCTCTCAATTTTGCCTTGGAGGTAAGCTGTTCAGAAAATGGCACATTGACCAAAAAAGAAAAAGAAAAAAAACTGAAAACAAAACAATTGCATATCAGTAAATATTCAATTACGTATGAATGTATAGAAGTAAATGTACTGTATGTAAATGTAAAAAAATATGAACGAGTGGTTTTCTTGAATAACAGCTTCAGTCACACCATTTGTTCACAACTGAACCCTCCAAACATCTTTTAAATCTTCACTAACCTCTGCTCTGGAGGTCAAGTGAATGGAAAATGAAGTAACGGACATTTTCTGTACGTCTGGTTCCTGCTTGCAGAATCTGATCACCACACTGACCATGTCCATTAAAGCACAAACACATACAAAGACATTTGCAGCAATAGGCTAGCCGGTGGTAAAATCAACATCAATGGCAAATGAAAGGGGATAACCTTCCCAATTATATCATAAAGACCAACTGTGGCTTACGTTTGTATTGAGTTATTGATTTTCCAGATGCATTTTGCTACATACCTCTGAGGTATTCAAACAAGACAGCCCCTTTCTGACTGGAGCCTCATAGAGAGTGCAATATGACTATTCAAGCCACAAGCCATTTGACATTAAAAGTGTTCTCCCCCTACTGTTTCCTTCCCACTGGGTTTATTTTCTGATCGTTCAGGGTTACATTCACTTTGACTATTTTTCCTGCCATATGCCACTGAGTCAAAAATCAAATTAACCCACAAAATCTCTACAGTATATGCTTCAAAACACTGCCTCTCTCTCTCTTTCTGAATGAAAGATGAATAAACTGAAACCATAGCTGAGGATAACACAAACACTGGCAAGAGAAATATACTCTTAAATAACTGAACCGTAAAATTGCATGACCCATTACCATTCTGTAATAAGATAAACAAAAAAAAAATACTGTAGAAATAATAAACAAAATAACTGTATTGTGAAAACCAAACTCACACCAAACAGAATGGATGCTGAATTTCCAGTTAACCTATTCTACCCGAACTAAACCCTTTAAAAATACTTTTGCATCAGTGGTATAGACAAGCAAGAAACATAGAGTTGTTTAGAAGCAGCCTGCCCTTCCTATTCCCCAGGACAATCCAAAACAGATATCTGGAGCCATTTCCTGCATAAAGGCGGGCCTAAGGACATCCAAGGCCCTCGACTCAAAGTCAGCCCATTTTGTGGAGAGGCGCTTCTCTCCTTTAGCAAACCACTTCAGAGCTGCTGAGTCTGAGGTCTAGGATCCAACCATCAACCATTCCTTTCTCTCTTTCTCTCTCTCTCTCTCTCTCTCTCTCTCTCTCTCTCTCTTTCTGACTTTTCCCCTCTCATTCTTATGAAAAGCAACAGTACAAAAAAATTGTCTGAAAATGTGGAGCTTGCTGTCTTCCCTTGGTACTTGGCATTGAACTACAGTAAAATGTATGCCACTATATCTCAGCAAGCCATATGCAGGCTTGCAACACATCTCTTGATTCGTACAGTTTTCTATTACCATTGCCCTAGGGGGAAAAGAGACCTTCTAATTTGTTTAGCCAAAGTACAGCATGCAATCTTTAAAAAAAAAAAAAAAAAAAAGTGTTTGCATAGGTACCCTGCTGTTTGTGCAGGCAACCCACGGTAGGCTAGCTGCAAGCGCAATATCTGAGTGTCATCATTTTATAGCTGACATGATCTACATGCTACACAACATTTAATAGGCCCGTGGGTGATATTACCTCTGCCAAGACCCCCACCATGAACATCCAGCCCGTTTTTTTCCCCCAACAGTCGCTGATGCAATAGTGTCCTCCTGTACAACGGAGGGCAACTACTGTGATAAGTGGGAGTTGTTTTACGCCACAAGAGACGAATGAAAGCCCATTCCCACTCTCCTGTCATCAGACTCGGTGGACAGCTGCCACCCCTGGTGGCCCTAAAACCTCCGCACAGCCCTTCCGCCAGATCACGAGTGTGGCAGGTATGAGGTATGATCCCGTGATTTATCATAAACAAAGCTTCTTCTGCAGGTGCCGAGAGGCAGTTTTTTTTCTCCACGGCCCATCAGAGGCTGTAAGAAAGATGTTGTTTACTCACCATATCGATGGGACCTCTGTCCCACTGATCTCCAGGAAGTCGTATCTGTCCTCCAGCTGAAAGTCCGTGAAGACCAAAGCGATGGTGTCCCCCGGTTCTGCGAGTATACTCCATGTGCAATCTGCATTGTTCTCGTACTCCGAGGGAAAATGAGAGCTGGAGATTGTGCCCGTCGTGCCTCTCAGAGTCCCACCGCAAGAACCTTCCGCTACGTTTGACAAGGAAAGGTGGAGATAAAAATTAGGATTGCAATGTTCATTACTAGCACAGTGATTTTGAGGCGTGACAACATTACATTTTAAAACTTTTTATAAATATAGTTCTGCAATATAAAGTTATCCATTCAAATGAGTCCAAATGAAATATTCATCATTTGACCATGAAGAATCATCTGAATGTCTGCAGGCAGCTTGGCACAAGACAAAGTCTTTAGTTATTCAGTTTAATACTTTTAAACCTCCTCAAAAGAATTTGATCGTATTCTCACTTGTGACAGAAGGGACAAAAAAAGGCACGTACCTCGACAAAATGGTGCCGGGAAATCCCACGATGCACCACTTCCTGGAGAAACTATGCATGTAAGCATAGCATGGCCCTCAAGGACATATCCCATCACACAACTGTAACGGATTTTGTCCCCTATGTTGAATCTCGACCCTTGGATAACTCCTTTTGCTATTAACCCTGGGTTTCCACAGGTATGACTTGGCAATACTGAAAAAGGAAGACAGACAACACAAAAAATAAGACAAAGTACATTTTACTTTTCAATGCATGTGTAAAGAGGAGAGAAATTCATAGAAATTGGAACCAGACACTCAAATAAATACATAAGTAATGTCACATTATGACATGGTCTGTTTCATGGTCTTTCCATTTACCTTCAAATACATGATGCAGAGCATTGCTATATCCCAGATTATCAGTAATGAAGTGCACAAATGTATTAAAGGCATACAAAAACACATTTGCATTTTTTCAATAACGTATCTGTTTATTTTGATGCATCAGCAGTGGTTCGGTTAGAAAAATACTCATATTTCTTTCAACGTTGTCCACCATTCCACTTTTCAATATCCTAAACTGATTATGAAAAACAGCAAATCTTTATCATGACAACAACAATGCAAAAGCCCAACCAGATAGAAGAAGCTGTGCTCTCTGTTTACCATTAACAAATACACAAACAAATCCATGGAGTGGAGCTATTAAGCTATGAATACAGGTGTGTGGATTTATGGGTGAATCATAAACAAACGGAAGGAGAACAAATAGTGTAGTTTAACTTCAGCTAAGCTGTTACACATTTGTATCCCGCTGGCCTCTAAGTAAATGGGGGGCATTTGTCAGATTCTGGTCAGATCTGGGCCAGCCTGAGTTGATATGTGGGCCAGATTAGTTCCAGTCCCAGGTGTTGTCTGGGCCGCTACTGGATGTGTGCAGCTGTTCATTAAAGCCTTATTAACCTGCATAGCAAATGGTGGGATCAGGAGTAGTGTGGTGATTGGATCAGATTACCTTGGCTGATTACAACATCAATGTGTGCAACAACTTGCCACACTTCCTTTGGCTTCTGAAAAGTAAGATCGATACGTCCTGACAGAAAGCCATGGCTTTCGCTGGACACGTCCACCAGTTCGATCTCCCTCACCGGGATCTACACTGATCTGTGGCCCCCAAAACAAGTAAAACAGAAACAGGGCTGAAACTGCAAGAGCCAGCGGGGTAAGTAGCTTGAGGTTCAAAGGGTGTTGGAAAAATGAGTCCGGGGGAAAGGAAAAGGGGAGAACCCTTTTTTAGAGAGCAAAGGATCAAAACGGGGGTCACACTCGGTGAGTGATGATGAGAGAAACTCCTCTCTCCCCACTGTAGAGAGGCAGATGGGGCACTGGGCCTTGGAGTGGATATCTCTCTTTCCAGCCAAGCTAGAAGGTGAGAGACTGAGCTTTCAGACCACAGCCTAAGGTGGCGCCCACAGTTCAACAAACTGGCCTCAGAAACGAGGGGAAAGCAGTTAAATTACTCATGCGCGCTAAAAACTGTATGACCTACATTAGCATGTATTACTAATGGTAAGTGGAGGGAGAAAGGGTATGCATATGATTACGGACCGCTAAATTTCATTTGCATATGTAGTCAAATAACATTCCTCTCCCTGAAAATGATGAAAAGGGAAAAATCCTAAAGGGTAAAAAACAGGAGACCAGAAGGCGCACAGACTACGACAGCAAACCCATTTTGGAAGCAGATGAATCAGCCTCTCCCCTATACTCGGAAGCCAGTGAGAGACTCTTCAGGAACAGTACACTTTTCCTCTCTTACCATGTCACAGTGGAGAATGATATTTCGCGCAGAGAGACCTCTAATACAAAAATCAATACCAAACTACCTCTCTTTCTCTCTAAAAAATTGCTTGCGTTCTTAAACTGTCATACAAGAGACATTTGTTAAGCCGCTCGGCATATGATAAAAGCATCTGAGAGCATTTATCATCTATTTTTATTTACTTCAGATGTTCTCTTGAGTAAATATGGTATGGATAACAGAGGGCTTTTATAGTGCCTACTATCACCAGCATCACAGTTCTGTCTGTCTAGCATTGCCTCTTTGTTTTTCTTTCATGCACTCCTTTCTTTGACTCTGTCTCTCTTCTTTCTATTTGTAATCTGTCTTTTGTTGTTCTTGTTGTTCTAATGGAAATAGGAGCCATTCCTCAGTAATGATGAGATTTCATCCACATGTTTAGCCATAATTTGTTACCACACAAACAATGTTAACTACTACCACCTACGAACTCATAGCTACAGAACAGTCCTTTCTCAACTGTCATCTTTCATACCTGTATAGGATAGTTGCCATTGTAACTTAACTTGAACTGCTGTTATGCTCAGCTAGATACATTATTAGTTAGATTACTACTGGGCTGTGGACAATGATGATGAATTCATGTTGCTTGTTAAAATCAATCTTTCCCTCTACCTGAAATTGAAGACTATTTCTTTAAATCAAAGACACCCTCTGTGAATGCACACGTGTGTCCAGATATTTGCATTACTTAAAAATTCATCATCAAAGACAGCAAGTGCTGATTACATAACACAAAGTCATTGGCGGCCTGCGTACAGCATTCTATCAGTAAGATTAACATCTCTGTGTGAAACACATACAGGGCCGTGGTCATTAAGATTTAATGACCATGAAAAGAGAAGCCAATCTTTTATTCAGTTTTTCACGCTTAAACATTATGAACAGTGGAGAGAAACGACAGCTTGCTACACTATATCCTTGGCCCAATTACATTCTATAGAGAGGGAAAATAATATTACAGACCCTGTGTTTCATCTTATTACCAGCTATTATATTAGATTTCCCACAAGAAAGCTGTGGCCGGCCATTCATTAGTTCGTAATAACGCGTGCTCCTCCGACATGGATGCATTCCATAACAGCCCATGGCTACAGAAGGCAGCTACAAGCCATCAATCCCTATTGCACAGGGGAATGACAAATTTAAAGGTGAGTCCAAGTTGTTAAATGAAGATGTATGAAGTCAGAAGGGGAAATAAGTCGTTTTTCTGCCAATGCGGTGACTCAAGAGACTGCCTATTATCCCCTTGTGAAACCTCTCGGAGGGTTGAGGTAACCTCAGCATCTGCTGTTGAGCACCATGCATCATCTGCCCTCTTTGGCAGCTACCGCTTCTCACGACTGGGTCTATGGGCTGTTTCTATGTTTGTCTTTACAGCCATCAGACAGGCTGGAGTGGGCCGGTGTCGACTAGGTGATTTTCAGAAATACGGCACACACAGCGTGCACGCACGCAAACACACACACACACACACACACACACACACACACACACACACACACACACATTGTCACCTCTTTAATGGTGAGGGTTTTAGTGGGTTATTTTCTTTCTTGACATTATGACAAATGCTGCCTATCCCCCTGTAATGTTCCCATTGTCTCTAACCATGCCAAATGGCTGGCGTCAGGTTTACTACCATTCAAATGGTTGTTATGGCAGCCAGGGCTTCCTGTCTGCACTGTTTGTAGGTAAATGGAAGCTCTAGGCTAACTGGTCTAACCAGAGACTTTATAGAGGAGGAGGCAAGACGCTTAAAGAATCCTCCATAGAAATGTATGGGGATGGTTAGTACTGCCAAGATGGCTGTTGTCTATACATATCTGGAAACCCAGAGCCTAAAAAGATTTACAGTGTAGGGTCTCAGGCTATGAATAATTAAAATAGCTCGAGGGGTGGAACCAAACATGAATTTGACACTATCACTGCACGTAATTGGATAACACTATGACCATTGTTTACTGACTTCTTCCAGACTTCGACGTTGCAGCGCTGTCATCGTCTGTTAAGCTTGCCTCTGGCCCGCCTACTGTATATGAGATACAGTATGCCGATGTGATTGGTGCAGGTCGGCTCCATGGATATGGGTAAAAATGAGCATCATTACTGATTGCCAGAATGACTCAAATTGAGCAAATTCAAATTGTGCGCCAACTCTGGGTTTGCAGGGCATCTCCTTCCCCTGCCAACAGCCAATCGTCGGCTGTACAGAAGGAGTAGCCTATGCAATTCTGAGGTACAGCAGATGGCAAATAAGCTACCCTGGAGGATAATAAAGAGCAAATAAGCTACTCCGGAGGATACTCAAATTCACCTTGACCTTGACCTTTACCCCCATGTTCCTTTAAGGTCAGTCAGATGTTCCCTTATATCCCTGCACAATACTGTCCTATGTTTGCTGTTGTGATTGCTCATGTGAATTGTAGATTTGAAGAGCCACACGGACAGTGTGAGAGAAAAGAACAAAGATGGATGGTTGACAACCCTTTGAAGGACAAAGAGAGAAAGAGAAATATTCACTCCACCATACCATGTTGTGCATGTTTGACATTTGTAACATTGAAAACACTGAATGAACCAAACTGACCAACATTCTATCGGTTCTATCCAACCGTCCTGCGGCCAAACTAACTCCACAGCTAAAATGAAGCTCTGTTATAATACAACATCACAGTTAATGTGCTCGTAAACACACCATTACATGAATTAAGCTACACATCTTTCAACACCTACAGGACAGATGATCACATCACACCCAGGTCTTTAACACCATCTTGCGTGTGTGAGAAAGCCATAGCAGAGTGAATGGCGGTCGTGAGAATGCAGTGGTTTTCTAAACCCCAATGAAAAATGAACAAAATCATTGTGGAACTATGTTTTTAAAAATAGTGTACCATAGCAAGGCTAACTGAAGGTATATACTGTAGTACAGTATGTACCAAATATCAAAATTCGTGATGAAGCCTCTCTTTCTTATGGCACTGATTACATTATTCCCATATGTTCCCAAATGTAGTTTAGGCATCAAATGCTCTTTACAAATCAGCAATTCCATACAAGCTATTATAATACTAGAAACGGCAAGGGCTGTATGGGCCAATGCATAGTTTGCTGTTATAATATTAGATATTTACATAGTCATGAATATTTACATCGTCATGACTATGTAAATAGCTCTGTAAACCAATGTGTTATGTATACTACTGGGCTCATATTACAGTATAATTCCATTTTGTTCATTAATTTATGAGGCTACTCCTGGATGTTAACTAATGACTGTTAGAGGAGATAGAAAAACGTAACCTTGTCTACAGATGGGTTAGAGGCCATTGTTGATGGTGAATGAGACAAACCTTGTTTTGTTACATCCAATATATCCAATATAATATATCCAATCCAATATATCCAATATCCAATATATGTCCAAAGAAAGAAAAGCAACAGGCATTAAGTTTCAATCAATTAATACTTTTTTTATCCTGCACTGGCTGCCACTGCAGTCTACATTTTCAATTAACGATGCACAACTAACAGGTGTTCAAATTACACAGTTAATCCAGCTCTGTTGATACCCTTGCCATCATTTAGTGTCTGCTTTCACTCCGGAGTTTTCCTCCCTTTTCCATTAGTGAATCATCCACATGAATTATTTGAGTTGACCTTGGAGCAAGCTGTATGGATGACAACTTAACTGATAACACAGGGCAGGGGGAGCATATAGGGGCCCGTAGGCCCACATAGAGAGGTTCTAAATCATGTTAAAGGACACACTTAGAGGATGCGTCTGTGTTTATGATATTTTTGGCATGTGTTTTCGTGAGTTATAGTCTACTTGTGATAGAGAGAGATTGGAAGAAAGAAAGAAAGAAAGAAAGATAGAGAAAGAAAGAAAGATAGAGAAAGAAAATAAGAGAAAAAACACCTCTTCAGAGGGGCATGGAGTGTCCTGTTCCTCCAGCTTCAAGTCACTTGAGAATTGCATTTGTGTTTGAATATGAGAGAGCTCTTGAGTGAAGGGGCTTATGAGACAAGTGGGACAAGTCCTTCCTGTACCATAGAAGACCCCGCCGAGAGAGTGTTTACTTTGAAGGTGTCAGGTGCCACGGATCTTTGCATGTGAATTATATACTCACATTATGAAAACAACATGGAGGGCTGGGGGAATGAAAACATGCTGTATACGGTATGTGCATCCAATTGGGAGTATGTCCCCCCCATTCTCCTCTAAAAGCCAGCCCTGCTCTTGTCATTGAATGTCCGGGGAAAGGTATTACAGTATGTAAGGGATAATATAGAGAACGCTGGTCATTATCGGGAAAATAAGTACCGACAGGGCGAACCGGACCCCGACGCAAAGCGCTGTCAAAATAAATAGTTCGCCACACAGATAGAACTTGACAGTTTCAGGTGTTGCGTGGAAGAGTAAGGAGTGGTCTGCATTAGAAACAGGTAGGAGATTTGAGATCTCTCAGCTTTGAGCAGTGGCATAATAAACCAAATTAGCACGGTAAATGCATATAACCATACAGGAACAATTGACTTGAAAACATTCATGACATGAAGATTGTCATTCATACTGATAAGCATGCAAATTCTAATAACAGAACTCAACTAAGTAAACAAATACATCTTGCAAAGGCAAAGTCAGCTTAATCTGAACAGGCTCTGAAATGTATTTTCATCTAAAAGCATCTATATTTTAACCCTGCATTGAATTACCATACACCCCGGCGACTACCATGAATCAGTAAGCTCGAGATGCACCGCCACTGTCTGGAGTTTAACACTTCCAAGTTGAACTCCATCAAACTTGATCAGTCACCGTAGGATTGAGCACCCAGGGCATGGTGAACATCAGCAGCAGGTTCAGAAAAACGCACTCCCAGTCACTGAGTGGTCAGTCACCGTTGGAGAAGTTTATAAAGTTGTGCACACTTCAGTGTATACCTCTGTGCTGCCTGGCCATGTTTGGAGGGCACCCCTTAGGGGAAGTCTAGACAAAGTCTGCTAAATCTACAAGGGAAGTGTGCGTAATCAATAGTATGGATTTTTCAGAGTTTTCTTTTCATGTTTGTTTGCTTTATGTAATCCCAGATGACTCATGTTTACAATAAAAGTGTGACCTGCCAACTGCTGTGGCCCTGGCCAGTGTTTTCTGCTGTGCCTTGCGCATGTAAAGCACACAAGTCCTATCCATTCGTTTTAAAAGTGCAAACCAAGCACAGCACTTTTCCCATTTCCCATAACCGTACTAACCAGTCAGCCATGTTGCTAGGCGATCTAGAGACCCATTCAAAGTCCATGCCTGCTATTAAGATTATCAACTGCTGACAAACCTCTAAAACTGGACTGGAATCGAGGCATTTTACAGGACTGTGGTACCAAACCATAAACGAGAGTGGAGACAGCTGAGCTAGGAGACAGATCTGACACACACTTTTACATGCATCGTGACTCATTTAATGTGTCGGGACAGGGCTATAGTGTTGAACAGGAGAACACAGTCTTGGGCTTTGGCAGAACAAAAAACAATGCTGATGATATATAGAACAAAGATGTTCCGAACCTGTCGACAAGTCTTGTTCTCTTTTGTCTACAGATAAAATAAAGCATGTCCCTTTTCCGTGCCTTTTGTCTCAGTATTGGTTCCTATCACTGATTAGTGAGACACAACAAAAATTATGTCAGAACGAATGGAATACTTTATGGAAATATGAATCATATGGAAAACATGAAGCAATTTGTAACTTTTTGTAATCTCTGTCAGGACTAAGTTTGTCAAATATACCAGGTAGGCCAAGTAGTTTTTTTTCAGTATGCTTTTAAAGTAACACATATTTCTGCTTCATGCAAAATTCCCTCTGCGCATAACTGCTGAGGTTGCAAGTAAAATATTAGTGGATTATCTTGGCTGTATTCCAGATGTGTACCGATGGGATGTACGGCAAGCTGCATTTATGACCTAGTATATAGAATATATAACATCTTGAGTACATTGATGAGATATCGGTCCTTTGAGAACAATTACATTTAATTAAATCAATGAGTAACTCTGATCACTACTAATCTGATCAAATAACCAACTAATCAGATGATGATGATCAAAGATGATCGAATACACCGCATATAGCATAATAGAGGGAACAACACATCACTAGAAACAAGGAAAATAAGCTGCACTGACCAGACCAGTGTTGGAACAGGATGACATGGTTGGTGGTAACATAGCAGCCATGATATTGGAGAATGGTTGATGAATAAACAAGAGTAAACCTCAAACAGACTTATGCTATGATGATTTTGGGAAATACTCCAAAATGACGTGAGGAACTTTACAAACTACCACCAAGTCTTACGGTGGCTTTGATAAACTGTGCCTACAACTGTCAGCTGATTGACATGATCGTTGATTGATATGGCCCGTGTGGCCTGAAGACTCTCTAGATATCCATGGTGACGTTGTGTCTCTTTGGTCCCTAAAACAACTTGGAGGGACTTTTTGTAACATACACAATAGCCCACCCAGTCAATTGCATTCTCCTTTGGGATGCAAAACTCCCATCACGGACTACGATGCTTGTTCATGCTTTCCAGGCCCCAGTCTTATTAGCTCACGGTCCAACAGCTCAGCTGAAAATGAAAATGAGCTGAACATGCTGAGATTGGATGCAAGGGTGGCACAAACTAAAGACCACCACTGAAGCATTGAAGATTAAGACTTCAGATCACTACCTCTGTGGCCCTACAGTGGGGTCTCTGCCTTCACTAACCTGAACCCTCGGCAAATGCACTGTTACCAAGGTCATTCGGTTAGAAAAAAAACGGCTAAAAAAAAAACCGGCAAGACAATTAATGACACTGACTGAACACAAATTTCAGTCTTTACTGTGTGTGTGTGTGTGTGTCTGTGTGTTTGTGTTTGTGTGTGTGTGTGTGTGTCTGTGTGTGTGTGTGTGTGTGTGTGTGTGTGTGTGTGTGTGTGTGTGTGTAAAGCCAGGGAGTCAAATGTAAGAATTGTGTTTGCCGATAACACTACTTTACAAGGCTCTAATATGTTGGATGGCATGTTGGATATTGATTTAAATACCATTGCTGTCCTCAAGACCCTGTTCCTAGCTAATGTGAGAGCCCTCAATCATGTTGATTAAAGAAATTAGTCACAGACAGTTAGACGTCAGCCTAAGTGTTCTTTCATTCAAAATAGACCATTAGACCCACTGGGCCTGTTTGGCCCAAATTGTCCAAATGAGTCCCTGATTGACAACACAAAGATCTCCAAATAAAAAAATAATAACAATTACAAGAAAAATAAATAGGGAATACATCAGGACATTAAGCCTCTGTTACTGAGCACAATAGCTGACTTTTACTTTGGAAATCTTTGACAAGACAACTTCCTGATCCGAATGCCATCCGCCTCGCTGGGCCAAAAAACATGACATGGCAACTTTCACTGCATGATTTGGAAAGCCAATTTTTCAGCTGATAGCATTGGCCCCATATAGTCCGAGAGTGCTCTTTATTTTGAATGGAATCGATGTAACCAATGGAGCACACTGTGTGTTTGTCATTTTTTTTGCATTGCTGCAAAATGTGTGTAACATTTCATGGAAGGTTGATCATGAATAGCTACTGATACAGGGAATATATATTTTCACCTAGGCTTATATTTAATGACAACTCACTATCATTATTACTGGAAAAACTGCAGCAACATCAAGTTAGATGCTCTACCCATTGCACTCAAATACCATATGGTGCACTTAGCAAGAAACCCCACAAACTGATTTGTCAAGTAAACAGCCTCCTTAAAATAGACCCTATGGCAAGAAGCACAGCGCTTTTCCCATTAGCCCAACCGTGCTAACCATTCTGTGATGTTGCTAAGAGATCTACAGACCCACTCAAAGTCCATGCCTGCTACCATGATTATCAACAATTGACAAACCTCTAAAACTGGACTGGAATCAAGGCATTTCACAGGACTGTGGTACCAACAACATCTTGGGCTGGAGCCCAAAGAGGCGTCGCTATATTAAAAAAAAAAGAAAGCTAGGAGTAACTTGTGTAGAGTTGGGCTGCTGACTCAGACAGTTAAAGACCATAAAGGATGCAAGCTGAGCGATCAACTAAAGGAGTTTGCAGACTTCTAGCCACACATTTGCAAGTAGAAATAGGACTTGATATTCAGATCTAAAGATTTAATGACAAACGTGATACCTGAGGCTAACAATAAACAAATACCGTTCTTGGTTCTTGATTAATGAGATTGCCTTCTGTGAAGTTCTTATTTTATTCTTGATCGATTCACTGCAGTTATGTTTTCCCTTTGAAGTTTCTTCAAAGACAAAAAAGGAAGGAAGACAGAAACCATCCAAACACTTTTCACACCAACAAACCATGAGACGTACTATCAGGTAATCCACCAAATCCCACATGTTCAATATTATGTCAGATACAATGTGTTAGAAATAGATCTTCCCTTTATGGTGATCACTTAAAAGTAAATCAATTGTAGATCAAGACAATAATTTCTTCAAGTATACAGGAAAAATATTTTAGATGTACTATTTCACAGCATTTAATGTGGCTGTTTTAAACATCATTACCACTTAACACTGTCACTGGCTCTTCTCCCATTTGAGAGCGGCAGCAGTTGTATTTGCAACAGTCGCTTCTAATGTGATATATTGTTGATGGTGGAGAGACAGCCATGCAGTGGATTGTCTGGGAGAAATCTAACTGAATCCTGCAAATAGTCCCGGATCCGATTACATTTACATTTAAATATGTTGTGGGCTGGAGAGCAGCATTTTCCCATCACTGGTTTTGATATTCGCCACAGCGCTCCATTCTTTCTTTTCCAAACAGGTGACTAAACAGACGGTCAATCTTATCTTATTGGCTAAGGTTGACAGGGTTTGACAAAATACATGACATACATATATTTTCTTGAACCGTACCAAAGAAGATATTCAATCAGCCATGCCTTTATTTGCACTTCATTGGTATGGTGACACCTTTCTGCATTGTCTATATGACACCATCCACTGTGACAGAATAATTCGATTGTCTCTTTCCAGGTAATGGCGTTGTTTATGAGGGGTGGAATGCCATTTGAATGCAACTGGTTCGCGGCATGTGTGCAACATGACCTGCTGTGAGGAAAAAAACACTGAGGTTTACTCAGAAATCTATCTCCGAACGCCCCAGAAAGATGACTATTTTTTAAGACAACAACTGTATTATGTGGCAAATTAAGACACATAAAGGAGCAGAGTCCTGAGAGATGAGGGGAAGAGAGAGAGAGAGAGAGGGAGGAGAGGAGAGAGAGAGAGTTACTGTATCTTGGCAGAGTGCCACTGAAGCTAGAAGCAAGCAAACTCGACAAAGACAACAGGGAGGGGTCACAATGACCAACTAAGCAATTGTCAGACAGCTGTTAGAATACCAGAGGGAGTACCAGGAATGCAAAGTACTCTGCTTAAGTTGTTGATAAATGTAATGTATGAAGTTAAGTGTGAAATTTTTCATGAGATAAAGGAAATGACATTGACAGTATGCTAAGTGTGTGTCTTTGAAGGCCTCCTTTTCCTGTATACAGTTCCGATTTCTGTCAGAAGATAACATATTGGCATTGAAATATATCTGACGCTAAACAACCGATGTAAGATGAGCCATTCAGGATGAATATTTCCATATGGCTGCACTGCTGAAAGGCATCTGCCACAGGGATACATCAACAGTGTAAATATCAGTTCAATACCATCCTTTGCCCAACATTGCCCGTGGTATGAATCTTCACTGTGTAGCGTACTGTATACCTTGCTAATGCCAAAAACAGACTTCAGAGTGAATATCTTTGTTTCCAACACTTCCAACAATGTAAAAAAAATGGCGCAAACTCAAGGGTTTCAGTGGGGGCTAATATGGGTATCATGCTGTTTACTATGATATGTTGGCAACAATTTAAGGCCTGAAATATGAACATACAAGATAGTACCACTTTTTTATACCTGACTTGAGCCCGGCATCTTTGTCACATTGGACAAAACAAAAGTGTCTGCTAATAATTATAGCGTATTAAGCATAAAGGAAAGAAACACAAACTCTTTGACAATTAAGAGAACAACAGCGCCACTTCAAACAACAAGAGCATGTCATGACAAACGACAAGGGTATTGTGATGTAGTGACTCTACGAAAAGGTTCCTCATCAACGCCTATGCACAATATCAAACGACACGTTTGTGAAGTTAGGCTTCACTCTGCATTCTCTGTCTTATACTGCTGCCAAGGCTGATAATGCACATCAGATTGCCATCAGATCAACAGTATGCACATCATGATCCAGCACTAACGCATTTAGCATGCTTACAATGTAACCTGCAATTACTTGTCCCTGTAATCACCAATATCACCAGCCATAAACCGTCTGGATATATCATTTGAAACAATGAAACAAAATCAAAGCCATTTGTGAAAGCCATGCCACACTATAAACACTGGTCCACAGGTTTGTACAGTGTGCACTGGTAATTGAATCTCGCCAGGTATCTAAAGCATGCGATTCAAAACATATTGATTTTACAAGACATGACATACAGTAGAATCCTTCAGAGGCATGCCATCCCAGCGCTAATGCATTGTAAAGGAGGATCACTGGAGTCCATTGGGCATACAGCACACAATGCCACAAGACAACCATCAACCACCAAATGCATTACATACAGTATGCATGTAGTGTACAAGCCAGTGATTGTGAATGCCCCGCAATGAGAATTATTTTTTACATTCAAATAGATCAAACAGTACATAAGAAACAACAGACCTCGAGTGTGTTCGCAACATGCACAACGTTAACAGGTTTCTCACAGAAATATTTATGAATGCATTGCTGGCGCATCTCGAAGGACACAGTTCTGCTTCTGGCTGAGTAACTGGGTCTGCATCCCTCATGCGTCCCTCTATGGCATTGTTGTACAGGTAAGATGCAATACAGATGGCCAAATACAGAGAGTGAAAATCTTTGCACAAATACAGAGTGGTAAAATCTTTGAGATTTACAGTATTCCATCATTGTGTTGGTGGGAATTATGGTGAACAAAGACTGAACATTGTCTGTTGCACTGAGGAAAAAAAGGCATTATTTTAATGCACTTGGATCTTATAGGACAAGGACATGTACTAAGTAGTCTGGCGAATGTCATTTTTGAGAAAAAGAGAACATCGTGACGGCATGAAGAAAAACACACAAAAAGCTCTTGTAAAACATACAAGCACTCTTGCATCAGAAAATCATTGTGTGCTGCTGAAACACCATTCTACATCACCTTGCTACACTACTTATTTTCATTTGAGTATTTGACAGAATTATTTGAGAAAATCAAAAGCACTGACCCTTTAAATGTAATAAAAATGTAAAAATGTAATTATCTCAAACCAACAGAATTCCAGCGGGAACTCATGGCTTCGGGCAGAATGTCCTTTTTTTCAGTTGCAACAGGCTTGCCAGACATAATGTCATTGGTGCAATACTGGTTCCAGTTATTAAGGCCGTCTGAAGTACCATTGGGCTCTCTCATTCACATCGCCAAATGGGCACTAAGTCAGTACAGTAATGTCTAACTGACAGGAATGATTGAGCTATAATGATAGTAGTGGTCCTTGTTTACATTTATTTTATTTTCTCCAGAAAAGACTCAGTTGTGGTCATCACCAGTCTTGTCCAGCTGATTTGAAACACACACAGGAACACCCAGCTCTGAACTGGAAACCTACTGGGGCTCTGATGTGCATGTGTGTAATGAGATCTGATTTTTCTCACGCTGTGTTTAATAAGAGCTATAACACCCCCACAACTTCTGCTCCAAACACTCATCCTTCCACATTAGCCTGACAGCACTGGTGTCATTTGTTATGGTTCTTCTGCGATCCACCTTCTAAAACGGCGAATAGCATGAAATTAAAGCTATTAAATGTATTGTCCGTCAACATATCAGGATAAAAGCATCCTGGGTAAGCACCCAGTAAAATCGAATCAACCTACTAGGTTATTGTCAGGTTAAACCTCCAATACTGAAACAGTATGTGTGTACATTACTTTAAACAGTAAATAATACAACCAATATATTTTTTAAATGTATCTATCGCTGTCATTAAAGCAGGTATGTTTGGTTCACCTTTTTTAATTAAATGTGGATAACTCACATGGCAAAGCTTTCTGGACAAATATCCTTTCTTACAATTAATTCTGCAAAATACTGGCTACTGTAGATAGCAGTTACCAGTGTTCTAGGATGTCCATCATGTTAAGGCTTTGGCAAATAATCAAATCATATACTATAATCGTTGTTTTATCACTAGTACACTTACTATGAGGATGAATACAATCAAGCACAGCATTCAGTGTCCTCTGACTTCCCAAATAAGCCTAGTTTTATTTCCAAAAATAGCTCAATTTTATGCTTAAGCCCATTGCCAGGAATTCAATTTAGCCAGCAGATTTTAGTGGAATGATAAAAAGAAAATATACACACACACACACACACACACACACACACACACACACACACACACACACACACACACACACACACACACACACACACACACACACACACACACACACACACACACACACACACACACACACACACACACACACACACACACACACAAACACAAAGAAGCAAACAAAACAAACACTGTTTGTTTGTGGGGAAAACACTGTAAACTCCACAAATATTATAAGAGATTAGTTTCATAAAATACAATACTGCAGCAGGTACCGTTTGTCAGTGCATGTTAAGGGAAATGCGCAGATGCTTTTGGTAGTATACACACATCTGTGCCTGATGCGGCCGGGCCACTAGTGAGAGTCTCTATTTTCATCTACACTGAAGGGCAATAGAGGGCTGCAGGGCAAACAACTCATTGGCTTTTAAGATGCCAAATGGACTCCAAAGGACTCTACTGAGAAGTGGCCACTGAAGTCAAGTCCGCAAATTAACTCCATGCCACAACACCAGCAGATTTTATCCCCCCCCCATCGCCCCCACCCCCCAAATTCGGCTAGCTCCCCTCAAATTTGCCAATGAGATCATAATTACATCATTTGAACTTGCACCCACAGAGAGCTCAGAGACCTTCGGGAAATCTGATAGACTTAAAGGTCATTGTTAAGAGAACAAAAGCAGATGAAAATAAGTCCAGCAGTTCACGAACGCAACAGCAGCAGTCACTGTGTTCACCTGTGGCCTCCAGTCCGTGTTGGAACGCTCTACTTCCTGGTGTTACCATAGATATATAAAGCTTTATATATCTATGGGTGTTACTGGACACTCCAGATTACACTGCGCTTCGGAGGGCTGTCCTTAATGACTGACAGAATCCGTCAAGAGTGGCCATGTCAATTCTACGCACTCTGCCTACTTACTCTTCTTTTTTTCCCTTGTAAAGTAGTACACCCCGAGTATACACCTGTCACTTGATCTCTCGGCACACTCCATATTCATTGCGGGCGACAGATGTTGCGCCAGAGCGAGATCTTGTGACTGCACGGAAGGGGACGCGAGCTGACACAGATTCCCCGCCGTCTCAAACAATAGGAGGCTCCCTGGCATTTGCCTATCATTAACAAACTGGCGATACGCGCCCCCAAAAAATAAGGACCCCCGTCTGAAGGGGTTCACGTGGCAACACAACAGAGGTCGCACTTGACACGCTGAGAGCCGAGCCCTCTAATGTCAGTATTCAAAGGGACCTGCTTATCTGCATACGCGCTATTAGCCTTCAGCTGACTGATATGAGTAAGCACCCAGTGAGCTAAAAACAGAAGCCCCATTGTGCTGCCCTCACAAGCTTGTTGTCAAGGTGCTTTAGTACTTCTCTCTCTCTCTCTCTCTCCTCTCTCCTTCTCTCTCCCTCTCTCTCTCTCTCTTCCTAAAATGACTGCAGCATCAGTTGGCTGTCTACAAGCTATATTATTTGTCTGGCTTTCAAGGACAGCAGCAAAAAAAAACACAAGATGTGAGGAAGTACTGTGCGGGTTGTTTGTGATACTAGCCATTTTTTCTTTCATACTGTCTAACTAAATGGCGTTGCTGAAGGTAACAGAGTAAACATGCTCTATTTTTCACTCTCATGATTCACATATGTATTTGAAACGCCTTGCGGCATGTTCCTTTGTTTAAAGCATAATGATCTAAGGAGTAAGTGTGGGATCCAGCAAAGACAGGGATCTGTAACATGGAATGAAAATAACCATTTCATACTTTGAACCCCTAACATGTGGATAGATAGCCCAGTTGGGCTATTTAAATAATGCATCAATGTAGCATATTGCAGTGTTTTGCCATTGTCCCAGTTAGATATACAGTATTTACTGAATTACAGACAAACCATAATATAACCATACCACATATATAAATAGTAAATAAAAGCAGTCTTGTGGTGTCATAGAGTCACACAAATTATCTAAAGTGCTCACAGTTGTATTAGACACTGCCTGTCACTCAAGCTCCCTTATGAAAGGACAAGGAATCTGACAAAACATGTTTATGATATGATAATGCTCATCTTGTTACAAAAACATGCAGGTATTATTTTGTATACCATGATTGACAGAAACAATACAATTGAATTGTGAATTGTAGAAATCGTCAGGAAACGCTAAGCAGGTAACTCTGTGTGATTATTATTGTTATTTATACAATTACTGATGACATCATCATATATTATTTATGCACCAGGACCCTTCATCTCTATGTTTACACATATGGCCACTGACAAATCATGCACTGCCCTCCTATAGTGCCCGGTGAGCATTACAAATACTGAATATTTCTAATGCACATTAACATGCATACATTTGCATTACAAGACATTACAGGTGCTTGTTTGCGTTTGCACGTATAGGACCATGACCTTGTGACAAAACATGTGTATGTGTATCCATAATTTCATAACTAGAGCTGAAAGACAAACAAATAGACCAACATAGGTTACCACTGGCTGTGCTGTACACACTCGCTTTTGTTCCACGCTCTACCCAGAGTCATTTCAGACAGTGTGCTTGGCTACACAGGTGTTTAGTGAAGCCAGACCGCCAAGTGCTACTGCTAGCTAGCATCCCGGTGTGTCCAGTGTCCAGGATCTCATACACTGACGCAGACAGACAGACAGACGTGTATTTAGCTTCATAGTGCTGGTCATATGCATGGCCCACATGCAGCAGAATATACACATCCTGACCTGTAATGTTTGTTTGGTCTATACTGGGGCATGACACTGGGCATTATGATTGAACATGCTTTAGCACATGTATGATGAATATACCTGTTCAATCAATAACTACCTTCAGTAGAAGTTTCATATTTTCTTTTTTCTTCTTCTTTAAAATAGCCTACCTTTGCATTCATGTTAGCTATGTTCCAGTTAATTGTACAGTAGCCAGGACCTCTTTTCACTGTCTAAAAGTTAAGGCTATTTTTTAAAGTGAAAATAGCTTCATTACTGCATGACCTTGCCAATAAAATACGGCTCTCAGAATGAAGTCATCTATGGCGCATAATGGCACTAAATAAGTGGCTTCAGGGTAGGACAGGGAGATATCCATATATCCATAGGGTACTGAAGTAAGGATGATATTAGCCAAGTTAAATGCCAGCCTTCAGGATAACATAAAGCATTAGTTTTATGTACCATGAATGTCAGTATTCCTTTATGGACTTCAAAGTACATAATGGTATCATGACAAAATAGTACGAGAAAAGAACAGGAGGACGAAATGGCATGCAAGCATTAACTGCCTATCTTCTGCTATGCTATTATTAGCCTAGTAATGTAGCAGGGAAAGGGAGTTTGCGCATACTTACAAAGATGAAGTATTTTAATATAATATTGTCTCCTGATATTAGAAGGTGCATTTTAATGAACTAACTAGTGGGGATTTGTGTCACGTATAAATTTGTGCTCGCCCTCCCTCCCTCCCTCGCTCTCACTCTATCTCTCTCTCTCTTTCTGTCATACTATATGATCGTCCTTGCACTATTTGCGGCAGCACTATAAATTAGCTCTAAAAAGGAAGGAGCAAGCCCACGGCTCACATTGGATCCAAGCACAAGATCCTCAATCCAGCACACAATACAGGAAATGAGCAGTAAAACCATCTGACCACACTGCTCTTTCATTTCCAAACGGCGGCCTTCTCATCCGGGCTCCAGCGAGACCTCCGGCGTATAGCCGTAACGCACCTGCATTCGGTTTTGTCATATGAGATCGTGGTCTTGCGTGGCTGCCAGGCTGTGAATCTGGAGAGCCCATGTCAGACCTTAATGAAGGGAGTGGACGAGGATTGAGACTTCCCTCTGTGGATGTACTTCCACTGACCAACCTGTAGAGGACTCCAAGCCTCACCAATTACAGGAGTTGCTGGATGGTTCTCAACTTGTGGTCACTCGCTCCCTCCCTCACACTCGACGTTCGAAGTTCTTTGATGACACAGAGTGTCAGGTTTCACATTTTAACACATCAAGGTTTCACACTTTAACACATCAAAGTTTCACATTTTAACACTTATCATTGTGGTGGGGTCGAATGCACCTGTGCAATGTTGGTGGTGAGAGAAGAGCTATTCCTTTTAAAAGGAGTAGTGTTAGCCGAATCAGTTCTGGATGTTGCTCTAATTTTAAAAGAACACCATAAATGAAATATAAGGTACAATCACATCATTGTGAAGGACAAAGCCTTTGAATTTCAACAGCATTGGCAAACTTCATGGCTTCACATGGTGAATACCACAATATAATAATTTGCATGAAAACGGGACAGCTTATAAGCCATGCATCTGTTTATCTATATTTGCGTTAAAAATGAGACAAATGAACCCCATATCGCAAAAACGGAGCCGCAGAGATCTTATCGCACACTAAACTGACACAGACCCAGACAGATTCTTTAGGGCTCATTGATCCTTCCAGGAAGTCCACCCGAGTCCATGTTGGAGCTGGTGCATTTGCATACGAATGAAAGGCCCTGATGTGTGTGAAGGCTCCCATTGATTAGGGCACGCAGTGCGAGCTGCCACCGCATCTTGTCTCTTTCACCACTGGGGTCCCTTTTTCTTCTATTCGTCGAGAAAAAGGGCAAACGGCCGACGACCACCACGAGAAGAAGAATCCTTTAAGTTACTAATCTTCATCTTTTTTTTTTTTCATGGAGGCTTATTTGTTTTTGTTTCTGTCCTTCAGAACTGTAGCGTAAACATCATTTGACTTGATAACACTGCTTATTTGCTTGTAAAAGATTCACTGTGGGCTCAAAATACTTGAGATCCTCACTGTGCATGTGGGAACTGCAGTCATGTCAATAAAATGCCCCAGCAGAAGAAATGCTGAAATGCTGAAAAACTAAATATTTTAGTTGGCTTAACTGACTGATTTCCGGCTAATTTTTAAAAAATTACAAAGCAAACACATTTAACCTAGTCTCAGCTAACTTTTCACTGTATTAATATGAAGAAGTTTCCATCTCCGGGCACAGTTTCATTTAGAAAAATGTAAATGAAAGACATATATTGCAATGAAGAAAACGAAAGGGTCTAATTTCCGTATCTCTCTCTCTCTCACACACACACACACACACACACACACACACACACACACACACACACACACACACACGCGCACGCACACACACACACACACATGCACACACAAACTATCCAGTATCTTCTTTAAAGGTCTTTTTGAGGTTAACTATTCAGTTTTATAACCTACCCACTTACGTTCACCATTAGCCCCCCAACCTGAGCGCATTAAAAGCTGACAGGAAAGCGGTCAGGCAATCATTAGAATTCTAATTAATCCAAGGTCTCCAATGGGCATTTGTGGGCCTTTCAGTTTGAGAAGTAAATTATACCCTTATAACTTCTTCATACAGTAGGATAGCCCACTAACATTTCCTTCTACTTAAGATCCTGACATTTGTTTAAAAACGGCACATACACTACTGAATGGAAAGATGTAGCCTCCTGAAGATGAAAAGTTGAGGCAGTTATGTTGTAGTCAATCATCACTGTAATAAATTTGTGCTATTATACATGTCACTGTGCTTTCACTTAGTTCTTTAAGGAGTATCATATGTCAAAAAATGCATTACAGTATATAGGTAACATTAGTGTAATTTTGGTCAAAATAAAGTCAAACTCAAAGAACCCGAAGTATGTTGCATTTGGCTTCAGCAATGCTTCTTAATGATATTCATATTATTACAGTAGGTAAGCTTATATCATTAGGCCTATGATGATGCTGTATGACAACAGATAGGCTACACTGTGATGTTGTTAGTCCATGATGAATGTTAATTCTTTACTATGATTTTACCTCATTTAGCCATCCTTATGTATGACAACTGAAATGAGTGAAACAAGTGAGCAACGAAATATAATGATCTATTTCAGCTGATAATTCAGCATTTCTTGTTTACATTCACTTTATCTATGATTTCTTGGTCTTGTTGTAAAAATGCTTTCTTTTTATTAAGCCACATGTAAGGACTTGGTAGTTGCTAGGTTACCAACATAGAACATCTTGGAATGTCATGTCCAAAATGACTGACTTGCCAGCCAATTTCTGACAGACTTGATAGATAATTGCTCAAAGGGAAAAATGAATATGGAAAGTATTCACAATGGAACTTCCTATAAGGATATGTCCTTATGACATTTTCATATTGTGAGGCATTAAGACAGTGACGCTGAACCATTTCTTGATGCTTAATTTCTCGAGATTGCATTACTATCTATTGGTAACACTATGAGGCAGTAACACTGTATACCACATGACTGTGTGACACTCTCCCACTATAGCATGGACAGCTATATGGTGAAATACATTGCATAGGCACTTGGACAGCTAACATAAGTGGCTTACAAAAAATTGATTGAATTGAACTTTTTGTTAGGGGTCTGCATAGCTTTGAATCAGTAAGAGGCATAGCCCTCTTTACCTTTGGACTTGTTATTGATGAATGTGATAATGTGATGTAAACAGATTCCACTAATGAACACACTCTCTCTCTCTTTCTCTCTCTCTCTCTCGTGCACTAACTCACTCACTCACTCACTGTCTCTCTATGAGCCAACATCACATTAGCCTGTTCATGTGAGAGATTTGGGTCATGGTCAATAGATGTTTTTATTTTTTTGTTTGCTTTTGCTTTTCTTTCTTAATTTCTTGCTAGATAGATAAACCAGAAACTAGTAAAAAAAAAAAAAAAAAAAAAAGATGTGACCAGAAAAGGTACACAACATCAAAGTGAAATGCCAAACCCGCTCTCAAACAGCTGATATTTATTGTTTTCTTTTTAAATCATGCTCTTGCAAACATTTGCCGTGGCTCAGGCCTTGCTCAAGACTCAAATTGTTCTAAAATCTTTTATGTCTACAAGTGAACTCTGTGCAAGCATTACCACTTCCCCTTTGACAGAAGCAGCACACATCTCCTGCTGGTGCATGCAAGCACACAAATACTGAAAATGCATTGTTCTGATTACCTTCCATCCACAAGGCAGGCAGCCAAGGCTAAGTCATGACCACATGCATCAACCAAAAAGTGATGCCTCATTGCGTGGCGGCAGCCATTCCTCATTCAGCATGGAGAGTAAATGTACTCTCTTTAAGACTAATTAAATCAATCCTCTTTTCATCTGCGGCGCAGCAAAGCTGGCCGGCCCTGCGTTCTGTGGCTATGTATTGGCCCTTGACATTTGATATGCAAACAATTCAGTGATGCCTGTGCATACTCGACACTCCCAGGAAATGACAAGCTCGTGGCAGGAAGGCAGCATCCGTCACCGAAATGCCGTCAATGTGATGCCGTCCGCTGACATTAAGGCGACTGGCACACATAATGGCCTGCTGGACCAGTAAGAGCATGTGCTTGACATTTCAGATCAGATACACACGTTGTTCCCCACTTTTTTTTTCTGCTGTCTCTCTCTCACACAAGTCCAGTGCAAAGTCATAGAACACAGGACGAGGGTAAGTGTACCTTTAGACTTTATATTATGGTAACGACTCCTAAAATGGGACACCATCATGCCTGAAGCGCTGAATAAATAAAACTCTCTAGAATCATTAGCCTCATTACATTACGTACAATAATGCCACGGTGTTGACCATAATGCTAGTGTGTGTGCACACCCACTGCCCATTATCCCTGACAGCTGCAAACCCCTAGATCAGCTAATTCACAAGGCCATAGAGGAGCCATGTATACCAATGTCTATTCAAGCCTTTTTTTTTTTAGATTTTACAGGAACACACTGCCATGCATTGCATTACATAAATATTGGGACAGCTCTTCCTAACTGCTTGTGATGGGTCACTGACCCTGTTGTCATGTCTCACATTGCATTAACAGACAAAGACACCCCATCATCAAATGCAAGCAGCATATAAATATTTAGTCGTATATGCCATACAAGGTACGTTTTTCATTGTACATCAGGAAATAATGTTGCCTGTTCCCTGCGACTATAAATGAGTGAGTTTTTGCAGCACAGCCTACTGTAGTCTAGTCTCATTATTGCATCAGATAAATATTTACAGTCTTTGGAGACTGGTGTGGGCATGCACGCCGTGCTGGGTAAATGCAGCTCAGGGCAACAGTGACAGTAGCCAACAGATCTTGAAGTGCAAGCGTTTAGAAGTATATCAAAATGGTAGCAAGGATGCTATGAAACGCAAAATAGCTAGTGTGCAACCAATTACCATAACATATAGAGCAATGAATAGCAACATGATATTGTTACTTAGTACATATTACCAAGATGAAATGTCTGGATTTTTAGGAGACAAAAAAAAAAAAAACATTAAAGTGCCGTTAAATTAAAGTGGTGTTCCATTAGGCACACAACATATTGTACACAGTGCAGTTATAGAATAAAAAGAGTATTGTAAATATAAACTGTTGGGCAATGGTCTCTATATGAAACTTATCTTCTGTGTTACTGTGCTTAGTTTAGTCATATTTTCGACCAGCACTGAAAAACACAGCTTTGACATCCTTTTAAAACAGCAGTGATATATAATTAATGCACAAGAATCATTTATAAAACGTCAACTGTCTTCAAACATTTCATTTGTTACAAAAAGACAGTTGGACATCTAACCAAAAAACTCCACAAATACCTTGGAAATGACCAAAAAAAAGGACGAGGGAATGCAGACATTGCTGCAGAGTGATTGCTTGACACCAAAGGGTTGCATGTGAGCACACACACACAAAAAATAATTTCGAGTTGAAACATGTCACCCCATCAGCCAACAACTCTTTGTTTTCCTCGCCAATACTCCCTTCAGTCTGCTATTTAAATGGAACTAAGGTGTGAAATAAAAAAGGAAGAATTAATTTTTCACAAGTTTGTATAAATCTTTAGTCAGCTGTCTGACTTTTTCTTTCTCCTTTTTTTTCAACCTGAGGAACTATGAACACCACTGGGGAACATAAAGGAGGATGTACAGACTCCCACAACGTCTTCAATTCAATGTCTGGCGTCACAGTCTAGAACATTTCCTGACTTCATAAGTGAATTCCTTCAGGCAACAAGTCCAAAATGGCTGAGACAAGCTCAACAAGGATTTGAACTGCCCTAAACTCAAGTATGTGTCAAATGTACCAAAACTCATATGACGTCTGAATCTAAAGTTACCTGAACTAGAGAGAAATGTACTCTGTGTTGAAATGCTAAGCAAAAAAAACAAGAAAAACAAATACTGACTTTGAGACTGAGACCATGTTCGTCTAGTCTAACGTCTATGGCAGAATTATTTGCTGTATCCACACAACTCTCATACCTTGGAGAGTATAGTTCAGCAATGTCCCAATCCTCCCTTCGGCGCTGAAAAGTGACTGGGTAATAGAGGGTCATAATAGTTTTGGTCTAGTTACAGATGCATTTGCAGGTGTGCATTTCTCAATCTAAAACAGATGGGAATGGGGGAATGGGGGACTGGGGGACTGGGGGAATAAACCGCTGAAATGAGATTGACCATGCTGATGGTAGTTCACATCTTGTAGGAGTTTAGCACTGTGAAAACTAGGACATTGCTGTCATTGTTTTAGCTCACAGGAGTATCTGCAACCAGAGAGTTGTGTCTACCTGTATTCGTCTATTTATCTGGGCCGGGTTTCTCAGATTTCTTAAGAAGCTCTGAAGTGCTAAGAACTTCTTAGGAGCGCTCTATGAACGTTCTAAGAATGCTCCAAAGAAGTTCTTAGCACTTAAGAGCTTCTTAACAAATCTGGGAAACCTGGCCCTGGACAATTTTGGAGAAAGTCTTGCCTGTTGAGCAGGGTAACACTTTAATTAAAGAGTTTAAAATGACTAATAACAACAACAGAACCCTATGTGGCATTCTATGCGGTGCTGTCCATGGTTCTGAAATTGCACCAAATGAGACAGTAAAGGGAAGATCTCGTGCACAAAAGGGTACTTTAAGTGGAGGTGACTTAATTAAAATGAATTCTGTTGTGAATGAGTTCATTTGAATGCAGTCTGTGAGCAAAACTATTACTAAACACATCACCCAGGGGTACACATAGCGAGTTTATAGTGTTAGTGAGAATCGTACAGTATCTCTCTAAATGTGTTGTAAACCTGACTAATGTCAATGGCAGTAATATGAGGATATGCCTCCATTCCTAGTTTATCACCAGTTACTCTCCTCAAGGAACTTTTAATTTCATATTTAATATGCCAAACGTGTGTGCCGTTATCAGTAAACTGTCAAAAACTTCTGCTGCTTTTGTTATCAGTTTCTCCTCAACAGATCCATTGTGTCTACCCAGACAAAACTGGATGGGTGGCCCCATACCCCATTGAGAGGCAGGTCATGGTTAATTTAGACACCAGCAGGGAGTACTTTCCGGTCTGACAGGTAATGGCAAACTATAATGGCAGGTGGTTTGTGTACACAGACGGCATCCAATACAGCAGTGATCCTCTAGGTAGGCATTTACGTCCACATGAACTCTTGAACTCAACTTTCTATTGACAGAAATATCACCACAGACATATACGAATCAAACACTCAATGTACCCACTCAATGAACTAGTAAGTCCACATAGCCAAAACCAAAAAGAGAAAGAAATAAGCAGCCTATATCTGGAAGACACACTGTAAGACCCAGAGTAATGTACTACCTTCGGGCACACGATAAAGGCTGTCCAGTGAACCAGGCCTCAGGTGGCCAGTTGGACATACAATATAAGCCGCAGATTGCTTGAGTACCAGTGCAGCCTGCTGCTCCAAGGACAATAAACTCTCCCCCAGCAAGAACTGTCAGGTAGGGCAACATCTGCCCAGAATCCACTCATCACTGACCGAGTAGTGACCGCGGCTCTTCCCACCTCTCGATTGCTCATCGGGGAGGTATGTGTTGACGGAGGGCCGGACTGATTGTGGTGACTTATGGGGACAGGGCATGACAAGCCTCAACTATTTAGTTTGGCACAACTTGAGTTTGCCTGTCACACAACTCAAGCCTACATGATACACTGGTTGATTAACATGAGCTGCTGGCCGTCGGCTCTAGAGGGCTAAAGGGGTAAACAAATGCCAGGCACTTTTCCTTCGCCAAGAAGCAAACTCCACCAGGGGTCTCCAGAACATCTGCAACCAACTTGCTGCTTTAAATCATGGCATAGTAGTAAAGCTAATGCACTCTAAACAGTAGCTTGAGAACACGATTCTAAAACAAAGACAGGCTGAAAGGAATTGAGTTCAAGTAATATATAACCAAGCATGAAATGATCACAAAGTTTTGTCTCGATCAAAACGAAGTTTCCATCAACCTCACAAGACAATGTCACCTTTGATTTGAGGTGAGTAATTGCTGATGCGTCAGTGGCGCTGTTCACTTTTGAGCACAGACTTTGGGAAAGTACACTGTCTGAGTCAAAAGAAATAGAATAAAAGAGAGGAGAGGAGAGGAGAGGAGAGAAATAGAGAGTGATAGTGAGAGTGAGAGTCAGGGGGAGGGGGAGGTAACACCCAATTTGTTGGCTATTTATAGTACAGTTCCTTAATGAATGTTTTAAGATTCCCACATAACAGTGTTGCTGTTTGGATGGAGCAGCAGAACATGTGACCCCATATTAACTACATCTCATAGGTTTAACATAAATCATTTTTCTGCAGTGATTTGAAATGTGCCTTATAAGTCAATCATTTCTCAGTGTTATTCGTACTCTCTTTCATTCATCATTAGGTCACTGCAGTTGCAAGAGGAAATGTACCCTGTTAATAATGTTTTTTATATATATATCTGTTGTCACCATGTACATGCTGGTTAGGTCTAATGTTGCTCCGTGTGTTGTTCCATTTCTGAGTGGAGTCACTGCAGCAGTGTCAGTGAATAGTGATCTATGCCTACAAATGAGCCAGTCAAGAGTATGAAAAAGGCATCTTTTATGCATGTTACCTTTGGGGGTAAAGAGATAATGAATGACTTTGTGTCACTCCTAAATGACCAACGCAGTAGCTTGCCTTGTATGTTTAGGTTAAAATGTTAATAAGCTCGTAATTAAGTTATGATTCATGGACTGTAATTGCCAAAATGTGCATATTACTGTAGCTCATGACAGGAATGAAGAACGGTTTCGTGTTACTAATGTAACTAAACACCTACCGTAACTATGCTTGATTGTAGTCGCATACTAAAACATTTTCAGTCAAGGTGATAAAATTAGTTGTGTTGGTATAAACATTGTAGATTACTTGTTTATCAACAAATTATACTGTAACTGTCATTTCTGAGAACTGCTCTATATGTACAGTATAGAGTATGTGAACTAAAATATGCCAGTGCTGAAAGAACAGCTGTTGAAAAACTCCTGAATCACTTAGAGATTGCTCACTGTTAAATGAAATATTGTAGGCCTATTGTTTTATTTGTATGTCGCTTTGGACAAAGCCGTCTGCTTAATAGCAATAACCATAACCAACCATAACCACCTCCGCGGACACGGACATTCATGTCTTGTCCATCACAAAGACACTTGATTATCACCTGGGCAACTCTCTGCCTGGAGACTAAACACCCACATCAGGCACCGGACCAGAAGCTGAGCATTTCGGCAGGCAAGTGTGGGAACACCAGCACCGCCTGACAAGTTCACAGCCTGGATTTAACACGATGTCCACCCACAGGTGCTGTGCCCCCTCACAAAACAACCGCCATGGCAGCGTTTAAGCTTGACTATGGATCATTTGTTTACTTGGCCAAAACTTAACTTTGCACAACCATTGTCACAGGATAACTATCCTCAATACAGAGTGTGATACCATACTGGAGAGTAGCAGCCTATCGATTAACGACTTTATACAAACTATTACAGATACGGACACAGGTTGAGTTTGGAGGTCTACAAGAATGCAGTATCAATGAGATATTTGATTACAATCATTACAATTCTGAAAATGCACTTCATAATGGAGCTGAAATGTAGCAACATGTACTGTATGTCAGTGTGCTATTGTCTGGTGTACAGATAAGAAGGGTGGCAATGAAATGGCAACACATATTGTCATACTAATTGCATTGGTGTTTCGGACCTTGAATGCTTTTGAAAGACACTGCCTGCATTATCCAGATCAGTGAATGTGTGTTCACTTCCTTTAATTTCCCTCTGATGTAAAGGCACCTTTGTTTTGCTGTGCTTTGCTTTGCTCTGCTTTGCTTTGCGCCTGTGAAATCCACGTCGCAGCTACTTTTCACTGCTGGTCAGCATTTAGCTCTGAGAATCTAAGGTGACAGGTTAGTTCTCTAAATCGTAACTTCTTCACCAACTACATCAGAAAAATTCCCATCGCTGATATAACTGCCGGTTGGGTGAGACAGTTGAGAGAAAGTACCTACAATCAAATGTGTCACCCAATCTTGCCACTACCAGAGCCATCGTGTTGCAGCCATCACTTCTTAGTGTCAATGTCTTTTAGATTAGATCCAGATTAGGGAGATTTAGAGAGACATTGTATATAGAGACACAAACCCGGGAGAGACGCAAACACCTTGCTCTACAACCCTCAAGAAACATTAATCCTTCAAATATTCAACAGGATTCTTGCTCTTGTCAGGCATCTTACAACGGAAGCTATGCACTTGGAATAACTCTTTCATGAATGCCACTTGGCCGGGAACTGAGGGGAGAATAGGACAACTATGAGATGAATTCAATGAATTTCTTTAAAGTTCCAAATAAAGCCAAAACGGAAAAATCTTTGACACTGTCAAGGCCTTCAGAAGCCACTAATAGAATGACATTCACCAAAGACAGTCATTCTTCACAACCTGTAAAGGGAGTTGAACAGGTTTTTTTTTGTTTTTTTTAAAGCAGTTCTTGCTAAATGTGACAGGAAAGCAGAAAGTCTTGAGCACTGGCACACACACACACCATGCCTGACTCGCATTTCCCCAAATCAGATCTCTGCCTTCTGTCAAATATGTTGCCAAGTCATGTTCAGGAGCTATGGGCTGAAACGTTCCAGGCTTTTTTTTTTTTTTACGTGCCACAACATTTATGTACTAAGGGGAACTCCCAGATAATGTAGTATGTGCATCTTACACAATCAAACAACAAAACAATGGCTACATAGTATACACCTCTCACTGCCAAGTGTCTGGGGAGTAAAATATAACGCTGTTAAACACTCCTATGCTAAATGGTCTCTATGCACAATAATCACAACAGTTGGATGAGCTTTGCATCACTAAAATAGCAAAGAACAACCCACTAACACTTAGTGTATCGTGGTATCATTCAATCATTTAGTTCCTTGTTTTTTCGTTGCCTAGTGGAAATAAAGTCCAAGTGGATCTTGCGCTGCGCCATTAATTAAAGAGATGAAAAAATAGGCCTTTTCTCATCAGTAATATGCTTTGATTTACTGCACAAGAACGTTCCCTATTAATTACCACACTATAGCAATGACATTTGTTCATAAGTCAGATTGCAGAGAGAGAGAGAGAGAAAGAGAGAGTGAGAGAGAGAAAGAGAGGGAGAGAGAGAGACAGAGAGGGAGAGAGACGAAGAAGGCAGATGAAGAATGCTTGAGTCAGAGTCCCTCTGACACTGTCATATTTTAAAACTCATTTTAAAAGTCACAAGAGGTTATGGCTCCCTGGGAAATAATATCTGCTGTTTGTCCCTCTTAATTAAGCGACGGCTCTAATTCACTGTGTTGACTCGGGATATTAACACATGGGGTTTGCCGGGGGGACTGTGGGGCTCCCAGCCCTTGCTGTCTCTTGTCGTCCAGGCGAGAGGCTGTCATGTAGCACACATGAAGTCACTTGATTGCTTGTGAGGTTTGGGAGTGCCGCTGGAATGTGGGATAAGTGGATCAGTGGCTGTGCTAACAGATTTGTTTTAAAACAATTAAAACAGTGGTGACCTCCTCCACCATGAACACACACACACACACACACACACACACACACACACACACACACACACACACACACACACACACACACACACACACACACACACACACACACACACACACACACACACACACACACACGCACGCACACACACACACACACACACACACAGACACACACAGACACACACACACACACACACACACAAGCACACAGGATACATACACTACACATTCATATTCTCTCTCTCTCTCTCTCTCTCTCTCTCTCTCTCTCTCACACACACACACACACACACACTCACACACACACACACAGAGAGAGAGAGAGAGAGAGAGACATTGCACACCATAACACAAACACACACTGACATGGACCAAAGGAGAAAAAAAGCATGTGAGATCGCTCTGCCTCTTTGGCCTTACATGGAGAGGGTGGCTAACTAGCACAGCTTATGGTGGTAATTAGTTATTGACTCACGGACGCGGTGCTATTTTAAGAGGATTATTTTACTGCATGGCCATCTTCAGAGACTTTCTCTTCCATGCTTGACATTTGGGGCCCCCGGGATAGATTCTCCATTATGGCAGGATAAAGGTGCAAACACTGCTCTCTTTATTGTTAAATGAAGTCATCAGTTAATAAGTTATAAAACTTTAATGAAGTTAATGGCCTGAAGATAATTCCAAATGATGAAAGCTGATTTAAAAGACATTTCAGAATGAATAACACAAACAGAAAATGCAATTGGATTTTGCTTATTATCTCATGTTGATGCGAAATTGAGGAAGTTTAGAACAAGTTTAGCTCATCAAAGCAATGCACAGTTATTTCCTTTTCCCATTGCAATAATTAAGTCAAACACTGGGTCATTTTCCAACTATTAACAAGCTGCCTACTGGGACAAATGGCCAACAGATGTTCATATCATGCAGTTCCCTCTTTTGCTAGATAACAATTGTGCACACCCCCGCCACAAAGTCCATTTAACCAGCAGTCAACACACAAACTCACTCTTTGTATGTGATGTGTTGGCAGGTGTGTGTGTGTGTGTGTGTGTGTGTGTGTGTGTGTGGGTAGGTGTGCTCACGATTGCAAGCTGGATGAGCTTTGCCGGGAGTCTGTGATCGCTTGGCATTAGCCAACACAACCTTTAAAATTCTGCAAGCTCTCCACTCCGCT
This sequence comes from Sardina pilchardus, assembly GCF_963854185.1. Taxonomy (NCBI): domain Eukaryota; kingdom Metazoa; phylum Chordata; class Actinopteri; order Clupeiformes; family Clupeidae; genus Sardina; species Sardina pilchardus. The sequence goes on along the minus strand of NC_085011.1, from coordinate 20,416,896 downwards.
CTGCTTGCTTTAGCCCAGGCCTTGAGGGCACGAGGGGTGGACAGTCCTCTCTGTCTGCCGCCTGGCGGCTTGGGGAGGGGGCTGGCCAGGGCCAGGCCGAGGCCTTTAGGGCTACACGGGGTGGACGGTCCTTGGAATACCAAGCCCTTTTCGACGAGGATGGAGCTGACGGCTGAAATCATCCACAGCTCAGTGCCCCCTGCTCCCAAGACGGCCTCCGCAAAGGGAACCAAAAATAAACATTTTCTCCCCTGTGGTCTCCCCGGGACAGCCTCCTGTCAAGAGGAGAGCCATCTTCTCATGCCACCTGTTGGCTGACCACAAGTCCAGGCAGATGGACAGGAAATGTATTCTGTTCAATAATACAAAAAGGGGGAGCTGCACTTACAACAAAGGCATAGACTCACATGTTCCCACCATCACATGATCTGTGGTGGGCTGTCCAGATCTGTATGCAGAGTCTGAGGCGATGTTTAAATGAAGGCTGAGTCTGATTAAAGGAGGATATGTGCTTCAGAGCATGACTTGAATAGAAGTTGGATTTTACTGCAGGTGAAGGTGAAAACACATTATGAGAGAGATCATCTATTTTGAAAAAAAAAAAAAGCATTCAATACAGAATAAAACTTCTATTTTGGGTGAAATAATCATAGATGTTCACTGAACCGAGAAACTAACATTGCATTTAATTCTCCTACGGTTATTATTTATTTGAAGTCACCACACACATGATGTAGGAAGTCATTACTAGAGCCGGCTCACACATGAGTAGATATGATTAACAATGGTGGCTTTTTTATTTATTTGTCAGATATAAATGAAGTCTGTCCTGTGTGCAGAGAAAAAAGGAAAGGAAAAGATCATCAGGAAAGATGAAATTGTTATTCCGACTCTGTTCATCAGTATAGGGAGATAAATCTCTTAATTTCCTGTTGTTGTTTAACTCCAAAATCCTCGAGCCACTCGGCTCCTGATCAGATGACATTAGTGGGAGACGGGAGGTTTGCAGAGAGGATTTGCGAGTTTACTCAAACTCGCCTCTGCCCTGAACATATACACACTCTCACACACACGCACACACACACACACGCAACCACACACACACACACACTGGGTATTGCACGTTCCATTTTCATCGAGGTCGCTCACCTCCAAGTACATTAACACCTCTGTCCATTATTTCCCTCTGTGTCCATGTTTTATTCAAGGAGCCCGTCCATTTGGTTTACTTTCACTTTTGCTTTAATTCCCCTGGTCGTCTGAGCTCGGGAAACAGCCGTAGATTATTTATACGCTATATTAAAGAATATGATCACTCCTGGGTTCATCTCGCGCTAAGATTACGAATTTAAGGGTCATGCAGATGATGACAACTTAACTGGATGTGAACGCAGACAAATCAGGGTGTACATGGCACCAAAAAGGTGTCTGCCAAAACATATCTGCACATCTTCACTACTGGGGGGGAAGACTGCTACCAGGAATATAGCTCAACCCATATTCTATGTCGGCTAACACTGATATGCATACTACATTAAAGGGAGCAATGTAACAACACCAGTTCATAGTTCTCTTTAGAATACGCTGGAAGAACCTGACGAAATGTGTCGGTGACACTTTATTTTAAAGGACTGTCAACAGAAACTCAGTAATGCTGCAAGAGCTGCTTAACAAAGACAATGGCGTACTAAAGCAACTACCTGTCGACTTGCTCTTGCTCTGACTGAAACGGAAACACAGATGCCAGATGCCTCGCTGCCTTCGACTAACAAGTCGAACACGTCATTTGGTCACAGCAGGCACCAAGGTACCAGCTATGAACTTTGTTTAAGACAGACTAGATAGATGAACGCTGCAACCTTGAACGCTATCGTTCGTTTATTCATTGTTGGGGACACCATTGCGAATAAAGACCCTTTCAACTACATAAGCAAACAGGTGCATTCCTAAGGCATTTCTGGTGGCACAGAAAATAACACTGAGCTAATGGTAACTTAGGGACCAATACAAATGCAAAAACAAAAAAAAAAACAAGTTTTAGAGTCAACATTTGTGTAGAGCGTTACGCCAAAGTCATATTCGTTTTCATTTCAAAGTATCTCCGTTGGTTTTGAACATTTCAACCGAACCCTCAAAGAATTGAAAGATTGAAACAGTCGACTGACGTCTATACTGACTCCATAATTGGGCAGAATGCTGGATGCTTAAGGCAGAATGAAGGATACATCTATGCTATATGATAGACATGCTAATGTTGGATGAGTGATGTTGAACTCCAATGACATGCATTATGTCTGAATCAAGACTTAGATTTTAATTTCCATAATAACCCAGAGACAACACATTCAAGCATTCGGAATGATTTCCACTGAACAACGTTACTCGCTGTTTACAATAATAGTGTAGTGTGTTGCATTGAGGAGACACTAGAAAAATGTCTTGGGGGTGAGACAAATGTGAAACATCACTACAGTAGAGTTCTTCTAACGCAGACAGCCCAAAACACACACACTCTCTTCAGCATGCTGCTTTTTGGTGATCCGCAGCAGGTACTGTGTCACATACCACACTCATATTTTATGCATGGCCCGAGCACGGTGCAGGGATTTCTGATAATTTTATGCAGGGGAAGAGAAATGAATATATGTATGTCAGTGGTGTTTATGAATATGGAGTGAGAATTTTAAAACCTGCATGAACTTCAACTGAAGGGTGTCTGGGTCAACCTCTCTTGAATCTCATCTTGAACACCTACGGCATGTGTCAGTATATGGCAATTGAATTTCAATTATCAAAACACCATGCTCAGGCTTCTAGAACCCTCTGCTAGTGTGACATGTCCATTCAATTGAACACATTGTAACACCTAGCAGTAGAGCCTTTTGAGATCATGGGGGTTCAGATGGGGCTGTGAACTATTCATACTTGTATTATGAAATACTTTAATTAAACAGTGCAACGACCTCACACTTATAGTTGAGGAAGGTATGTCAGGGAATAGTTTCAGCAGCCTTTTAATGTCAACATGAAGACACTTTATTCTTTTAGATTATAGAACAGACAAAGACAGACAGGGAGTGAGCCGCCGTAAATCCCGCTAATCCACCTGTTTTTCACTATGGCAATAGCAAGATGTTTCTGACATTTCCGTCAGGTTCCCATGATAATGCGATTCCCATACAAATTTAGGCCAGAACGCCCAGCTTTCTTCCGTGGGACTAGCACATACAGTAAGCGTCTCTGTGATTTAGACCAAAACAGTGCTTAGGTTGCCATTTGAAACAATTAGCATCTCGTAATGTGCCCTTTTACATTGAAACACACGTCTGCCTGCAGGGGGAACACATACAGGTGACCAGACCAAGAGGTCAATTGCTGTGCTTGCGAAATCAGCACATTGATTAAATCACAACCTCGTGGTGTTACAACTCGACTCCCGAAACCTCGGGGGCTACGACGAGCGCTCCCCGAGGGATGAGGAGACGGAGGAGACGGAGGAGGGAGAAAAAAACCAAAAGAAAAGCGAAAAAAAAAGAAGGAAGGGAGAAAAAAAATCTGAATTGCATGCAGCCATTTCAACACCCACCCGGCAACCTCCTCCTCCGCCGCCGCCGCCACCTCTGCCGCTTGTGTTGACATGCATGTTGAGCTGCAGACCTCCCGACTGGGGGGGGGGGGGGGGGGGGGTGAGCTCCTCTCCGGCTGCCCCCTCTCAAACTGCTTAGCATAAATTAGCTCGCAGGGGTGGGGAAAGTGCAGCAATTAAACTGCAGTTAATGCATTTCACAAATGCCAGCGTGCGGCATGCGGCGTGCCGTGCGAGGGGGTCCTTCACGCCAGCCTCTTGCACGCGGCTGCATCTGTGCATACTAATACCGCACACTTCAGCTGTTTGCTCATCAACACTCTAATTCACTGGGTCCCTCTCGGGTTGAGCATGCTGATGGAGGAATTGCCTTTGTCACGGCGGAGTTTGACCGTGAATGTACTGACCACGATGGGAGCATCACCGCTATTAGAGACTCGCTGGAAACTCTGTTTTGGGCTGTGATAAAAAAAAAGCTGCATACCTTGCTACAATGTCAGACTGAAGTGGAGCATTAAAAGGCAAATTATGCTGCATCCTGCAAATTGGCTTAACTATCAAAAAGTTGGTGTCTGGCTTTTTCTGCTAATAATTACATTCCCATTTACATACATGCATGCACACGCGCGCACACCGCACACCGCGCACACACACACACACACACACACACACACACACACACACACACACACACACACACACACACACACACACACACACACACACACACACACACACACACACACACACACACACATGAGAGAGAGAAAGAGAGAGAGTGAGAGAGAGAGAAAGAAAGAGAGAGAAAGAGAGATGATAATTATAATGGGACCAGCTGCTTATTTAAAAAAGAAATGGTGTACACAAAATATCAGGCGCCACCTATCCAGCAGACTTAATGAGTCTGTAGCGATGAGGGAGGTGAGGGCAGACTTAAATAAAGCCCAAATAAAAAGCACTGCGGAATTGGATGCAATCATCCCTGGGCAGCTTATTCTCACCGTTTATAGGGTATGCATGGTTGATCTAAGCAAATGCAAGTGGACAAAACATCACTCTGCCCTTCAGAGAAGTGGCACTCAAAATGAATATATCTACAAACACCCTTCATTACTGTGCTTAGGATGACATAGAAAGTGTCTTGTATAATGCCTTCCTAGTGCCTCCAGGTGATCAAAAGATAGCCTCTCGGTATCTATGCACATAACGGGCTAATAAAAGCCCCTTTGGAGCCACTGCCTCCACCGTGATCCGAAACGCGAGATACGAAGCAGCAATATAAACAAATGGCCCGAAATCAATCTCTGACCACGGGGTGTGACAAATGGGGGGTAAACAATACAGTGCCTTATCACGTCCGTGAATTTACAGCGGCGGAGAGTCAACGGAGCAGAGCCACTGGCGCCTTTCCCCGCCGCGTTCCTTAATGCCGACGTCAACATGACACGACTTCATATTTCTAGAAAGTCGTAAAAAAGAACGGACGTGGAACAGCGGAGAACATCAGGCTCCCGCCACCCAGGCTCCACCCAACACTAAGGTTTACTCTTAGAACGTGTGTGAAGACAAACAGATAACAGAGGGCGACACACTGTTTTATGGGGCTATGGTTGATGTCTCGCTATCCAATTGCCCACAGAACTAATTAGGAAAAACAGTGACCATGGATTTTGGCATTACAAACCAAATTGCTCAACTCTTTTGAGCCAACATGGAACTTAAATTATTCGATTTTACTGCCCAGTTGGTGGACAAAATGGGGACAATTTCAGGTCTAAATTGCAATGTAATAAGGCTGAAATATGATCAAGGATATTCTGCCACTGCAGTGAATAAAATCTCAATGCCATGTGGCACAAGGAGGCATCCCTCATTCACTCCCAGCCAACAGCACCGTTTGCCATGCATGCTTGCCTCAGAAACTCTCCTGCTCCTCCTCACACATAATACGTTGGAAGGGGTTATAATTATATCAACTGTTTTGTCAGCACCACCGTTTCGCATGTGGAGTGTTCTCCACAGTCATCTGAGTGAAAGATCACTTCTCTAATTGCATTAATTCGGAAAATATCCTGCAATTTCCTCTGCCTGAGTCAGAGGCAGGCGCCGGAGCGGAGCGACCGGGTGGATTGTGTGAGAATCCGGTCCCGTGAAACCCATCCTCAGCTCCTAAGCTTCAGGTTTAGGCAGGGCGTGATAGTGTGCATGTTCTCGGGTTTTATGATGGGTTGGGTTGTATGCATGTGTGGTGGTGGTGGTGGTGGTGGTGAGGGGTACTGGTTGCACTCGGAAGTGTTTGGTCGCTGGGAGAAAGGTGTTTCATTAGGAGAAAAATGACCACCAAATTTTTCTACAACTTACTCTCATTTTAGTGCAAACTGTAACTCTATTCAATTATTGGATTGAAGTTGGAAATGACCTAAAGTAAGGAATATATTATCGTTATTAATAGCGACTTGTCAGAGATGTTAATACGGTATGCCACTCTAAATCAAGCCGGAGTTGTGGGGACGAGGGCAAAAAGTGATTAAATAGAAGAACCAGCAGGTAACAGACACAGTATTCAATCGTAGGCTGTCTCATTCATGTCAAACTTAATAGCTCCAAACCAGATGACAGACTGTGCATTCAGGTTCGACAGAACAGCTAGGCTATCTTTCTCAGTGTGGCAATGCATTGTTGTTCAAGGTGAATATCTATGAAGCGAGAGTCGATTTCATTTGGATCAAGGTGCATCCCCATTAAAATAGTTTTAAAACTGACCAATCTATGTTCATATGATAGTATTGAACTCTATTTCAAATCCGACCAGTGTCCATATGATAATGATACCACATGTCACATGACCCATTGACACAAATCACATTCTTTCATACTAATCACTTGGCTATTCACGTTTCACAGCCTTGTTGCCGACGGTTCAAATAATGTCCTCCTGTATATTTAGGCAGCTGTTGCACTGTAGAATGCAGAATTTCACCGAACAACAGCTAGCGGCAAAGGCAGCCAGGTAAGCAAAGCTCCATTTTGGTTGTGTTGGTAGACATGCATAATTAAACAGCTGATTTCTCTTAGATAAGAGTATGACAAAACAGGGAGGGAAACATGCATACTGTATGTGTTTGTGTCATAGTATTCAAAGATTTGCAGCTTTCCTTGTCCATACTAGTACACGCCTCCAGAGTTCCAAAATGAAAACAGGGCCAACGGTGTTGGCAAATCATTCCGTTTCAGGGGCCTTATAAATGGTAGCATAATGTAGGTGAGATTCCTAATGGCAACCAAAGTGTTGCAGATTCAATTGAAAAAGGACTAATGTAGACAGTAGACACCCTCTTAGAGTACCAGTGTGGCTGAATTTGCTTGTGACCATCAGAGTGTGTTAAACAGACTCTCTCTCTCTCTCTTTCACACACACACACACACACACACACACACACACACACACACACACACACACACACACACACACACACACACACACACACACACACACACACACACACACACACACACACACACACACACACACACACACACACACACACACACACACACACACACACAGCGTTTCCATTGTTTTTAGTTCCATGGTTGAGAAGCTGGACTGTAGGACACACTCTGTTGCCAGTGCTACTGTTCTCATTCATATGCACACACACACACACACACAGACACAAAGAAACAGACAAACACACACACACACACACACACACACACACACACACACACACACACAGTGTTTTGAGCAGCATGTTCTGCAGGTCGGACTGCACTATACAGATAGCACTGCACCAATGGGATTGTCACTGTGCCACCGGGAAGCAGAGTCAACATTCCTGGGGTCGGTGCTCCTACACAGAATTACCCTGACCTGCGTCACTCCAGCACAGCGTCTACAGCGGAAAAGACATGAGTGGGTCAAGTCTACACAAGAAAAGACCATCCCCTGGCAATCGGTAAAGGAGCAAACTTTGTACACTTGGCCCCTCCAGTGGGATGGACAGAACAAATAGACAAATACAAATATAGAGAGTGAAAAGGGGGAAAGGGAGAAATAGATGACAGAAGACAGAGAGAGAAAGAGAGAGTGAGAGAGGGGGGGAGAGAGGGAAAGAGAGAGAAAGAGAAGTGTGAGAGGGGGGAGAGAGGGACAGAGAGAGAAAGAGAAGTGTGAGAGAAATGTGAGGTAGAGTAAGACAGATTTACTATTCAAATGTATTTTTAATAGTGTTGCATTGATGTATAATTAATGATAAATGCATTGCTTCATTGAATGGGACAAAATTGCCACAGCAGATATACAGTATTTACAAGAGCTTAAGTAAACAAATAAGCTTAGAAAGTTAGCAGCTGAGTGCAATGGCAGACAGAGAGCCAATAGTACTGTACAACATAGCGTGGGGCACTCATCTATTATTTATGATGGATGTTTATGTCTGATGATGTTGCAACATTTCACATTCATTGTGGGAAGGTACACTATCCATGTTACAACATAGTGACATACAATCTCATGGAAATCCTTAGATATAAGGATCTAGTGTCTGACGGCTAGACTGTTGCCACACTTTAACATGATGATGATGATGATGAGCCATCAATATGTCTAAGAGAGGAACTATACTGTCAAGATTAAGCAAAGCACTGAAGACAACTCTTTGAAAACTCCTCAAGTATGTGGCAATAAAATAGATCAACAGATCAACAGATCAAAGATCAACAGAACCTACAACCCAAGCCGAACTTTTTTTCGGCAAAATTAAGTTGCCTGGCCACACCCTCATCTGGAACACCATAATTCACCAACGTTTCCATCAGGCACCAAAAAGGTCAGGCCAATCAATCAGTGACGAGAAGGATGATGCTATAGTTCCAAAAGTGTCTGTGATAAACAGTAGTTGCCATGCCTGTAAACATCAACAACTGGAAGACTGCAATGCCTGCATGCAGACATCAACAATTGTGGTTGGAAGATTGTGTAAATGTGTTAACAGCAAAGGTTGGCCTACATACAGTACATTGTCTCCTGACTGCCAATGCTGTTTATTGTAAGTTTGTTAAGTGTAGGCAAAGTAGGAAGTAACTTTATGAGTCCCTGATCAATGTGATTGGTTAGGCAAGACCAATGATTTCAAAGTTAACACAAAGTCTACATCCGTCACCATAGTGCTGGAAACGTATCCAAATTGTGAGTGACCAGACTCTTTTAATAAAATTAATGAGTCTGGTTTTAACCAGGCTGCCAATTGAGTTCCCTTTGCAATGGCCTGTGCTTCACCATGGATAAGGCAAGACAATCTCAGTGAACTTGTTCACACAACTTATGGAACTTGTGAGTTCATGACATAGGCCAAACATGAAAGGCTTGCACCGATGTAGGAGTGTGCATCATCAACACTATAGCTCAACAATAAATGCACAGAAACTTTAAGCAGAGGGTCAATTCACTGTAAGGCAGTCTAGCTTTTATGTAGGGCACAGTGGCTCTGGGTGTCCTTCCACGTCGATATATGGATTAGAAAATTTGCCATTATGGGGGACACAGACTGGGTAGATTGATCTGAGTATCAACCTTTCAAACAAAAGAACATGGTGTTATTTAGCCAGCATCGATTGATATTTCTGAGGAGTGATGTATTACGCCTGTAGAAGCCATGTGCATGCGTGCACAAACGTTACAAAAAATATACTATTTTCATTCCTTCAAAGATGTAAACAGGACGAGAGATTAAAGTGGAACGCTTTGTGAAGTCATAATTAAAGTATAAAAGACATCAGAGGTGGCGTCTTTTTAATGTTCTTGATTGGACTTACTACGTCATAAATGCATTAAAAAAAATACAAATTAATGCTTTTTGAAGCATTGAAGAATGAGAGAGAGAAAGAAAGGAAGAAAGAAAGGTAGAAAGAAAGAAATGTCGAGTCAACTTCATCAAACAGTCTGAGGAATTTAGTCATAAATTCTCAAAATACTCAAACACACAAAGTAGGTTATTTTCATTCTGTGGCGCATAATTCACAAAATCAACCCAACCATAATGTCACACCCCTGAAACCCACTACGGTGTAACCCTCAGATGACAAACGCAAAGCTGACATAACAACACTGTACTTAACAACCACAGCGTTAACTCCCCTCAGTGCCAGCCAACCTGAATTCCTATGTCTTCCGCTTCTTACAACCCTCTATTGGCCTCGTGTCATTTCCCATTACGCTTGTTTGTGTTGCCAATTCACAGCTGTATGGCCACACCAAGCTCTGGACAAAAAAATAAACAGACCATTTTATGCACTCGTGCCGCATAGGGTTGAGTGGAACTGCAGGAATTGGTTTGCATGATGTGTTGTTGTGAGGCTTTAATCCCCTGTGAAAATTCCAAGGGTGAAATAATGGAGGCTAGAGTCTGGGGGCAGAGTGCTGAGAGGTTGACTTTTGAACTGTGGGATTTGAGGCAGACAAAGAATGTCAAATTCGCTTCAGTCGAAACCAGCGTGGAGTGTGTTTGGCCTGTCACAACGTCAAACAGCCCCCCCGAACTGAGCATTAGCCGAACAACCATGCAGGCCCACATACAGTATGACATAAGTCATAATGACTGGAAGACAATGGTATACACTTCTTTTTATAAGGGAAATAAAACATTGTTTTTTTGTTTACAATCAACAAGAGAGGGGGGTGATGTTTGAACACTAATTAGCATTTCATTTTTGAGTTGCCAAAGAGTGACAGACAACGTGCCCTCCATTACTGTTATTCTGTGCCTGTAATTTGTTTGATGTCACTTTGAGGGCAGCCTAAGGTTCACATTTTCCCATTGATTTAACAACATTTAAAGCTGAAAATAAAAGCCATGCCAATTAAGCGCAGACCTCCGCCAAGGCCAATTGCCGTACACGGCGCTAGCGAAAGTGAAACTGAATTCAGGAGCCGCCCAGCGATTCAGATCCACTCCAAAATTTAATTGGCGCATCCTTGGCCTGTGCAAGACCCTTCCACAATGTTTCACAAAAAGCAGACAGGTACACATAACCTCCATGGCGGAGGTGCATTGATGAATTTGACATCACAAATGGATTCTTATCAATGTATTTCATCAAGAGATTTCTAAGATTTAAAAAAAATAGAGTGGAACTAGAGTGGCATGGTGAGGGGTTAACGTCTACAGTACCTAACACTAGACAAATCTAGCAGTTTCATTTGTCTTTTTTATATTGTTTTATATTGTTCATATTGTCTTATGAAAACAAAAGAACACATTACCTGTATGCCAACACTAAAGGTGTTAGCTTCACATCTAGACTTAGAGGATAACTAGGAACAACTTATGTACAGTAAGGGATAATGTATAGAACAACGGTTATTATTGACGGTCATTATCGACATTTCGCGACAATTATCATGCTTATTATCCAGCTACTTGCACCACAAAAAAAGAAACTTCACGACCTGTTTATTTACATTCACTTCTGAATGAAATTCCATTGCAAGAAGTGGCCAGACTATTTGCAGAGTGATATGAAAGATGCAAATCAGAAGCACACAACCCGTTGCCATTGACAGCGGTCATTCTATGTTTTCAGAGGTAATTACATGAATATAATTGACCGGTAGAACGTTGCACTCTTAAAACGAATGTGTTGAAAACAACACAGTTGCATTGTTTTTAACACAATTATGTGTCCAGATAAGGACAACCCATTTTATGTTGTTTCCTTTTTTATTTGTTATACAATATGCACTGAAAATGACACAACTTGTGTTGAAAATAACAGAATTTATGTTGTTTTTAACACATCTCCAGACAGGGACAACACATTCATTTTAAGAGCGTGGGAGTTCCCATTCAAGTCAATGGAGCATTCTACTGCTATTGTGAAGAGCTGGATAATAACTAAGAATAAGCCATCTACTTTTGGATGTTAATGAGTATAACCTTTCATTGGGAACCAAAATGATCTTAATCGGTGTCGTTTTGAGTAAGACTGAACTCTATGAATTCATATGAATTATTTTATTTTCCATCTATGCTACTATGAAGAGGGTCTCTACAGTCTATGTACAAACTGAAGCATTGTTCACCTTTGTAAACATAGAAAAAGGGTACAAAAAAGCCTGTTTGTGCAGTCAGTGCACAACCACAGGGAAAACAGGTAAAACCCGTTAAAACAGTTAAAGGATTACAAAAACTCCTTAAAGTCATTCACCAATGTCTGCTATCTCATCCTGTGGCAATTATTCCTATCTCATGATCCATTAAGAGTGGCTCACACCGTTATCTCTTCACTCTGTTCTCCTGCACCCTAAACAGCTGCCAATCTTCACCATAAATCTATCTAGCTAGATCCAGAAAGAAAGTCCTCCCTGGTGAAAGACGTTTATAGAAGGTGTGTATAGAGCAGTGACACTTACACACTCAAGCAGGAGAATTCCAGAGGGTGCCCTTAAAAGAGACTGTGTGCAATTGTACTATTATGTAGCCATTACAAACAGTACAGTAAAGCAGTTTTTTTTTGGGGGGGGGGGGCAAACCTCAAGTAGAGAGAGAGAATGCTGTCATGAAATACAGGAAGACTAATCTTATTGAGCTGACACATGTAAGAACCTTTTGGAAGGGCTACCCTAGTGGCATCCACAGAGTATTGCATCCTTTTAGCTTTTAATCAGACTCTCACAGCACTGCTAATTGTTCAGCTGGCAATAGTCAACTTGTTAGCCTCAACAAGTAATGTGCCCGTACTGTAAATGTAATCATTACGTGTAAAGGTAGAACGAGAACGAGGTGTTTATAAGATCTGCCACACCACTTCAGGTGTGTTTGATCTACAGTATAATTAAAGAAATTAAAATATAATTAGGCTACCCTTCCATAACAGTGAAATCTTGCAAAGGTTGCATAAGAAATCAATTGAAATGGTGTCCATTCTGGCCAAAAGAGCAAACTCCCATATAAAAAGCCATTAACCTGATGGATTGGGTTGTAATGGTCTAAGAAGTGAGTGAGTAATGTATAATAGAGAAAGGTCAGACTTCAACTTGGAATTCAGTGGAGAGACAACTTCAAAGACTTCCACACACACTCACGCACACACACACACACACACACACACACACACACACACACACACACACACACACACACACACACACACACACACACACACACACACACACACACACACACACACACACACACACACACTGCACCGACTTCTAGAATTAAATATAGCTCGCAAAGGAACAGAGAATACAAAGAAAAACCTCAGCAGTTAAAAATAAACAGATGGCCGTCCCCATAGAAGAGCTACTTATGATGAAGTAGAACAAAAACAAAAACAAAAAAAAACTCATTGTTTTAACACAATATTTGCAATGAAAGTAAACATTTAAAACAAATAAAGAAAAAAAAAAAGAAAAAAAGAGGGCAATATTGCAGAGTTGGATATTACAGCAGATGATGCAACATTACTGCTGTGCCGTGGATGACTAAGGAAGGACTCCCTCACAGAAGGATAATGGCATCCTCCTCCGTGAGCCCTACACGCCACGCACCGCACACATCTGGATGGCTCTGCAGTGGTTCTATCGGTGCCATATGGCTTGGAACAGAGACCAAAGCACTTTGTTGACACAGAACAATGAATGATGCAAAGCAGGCTGGGACGCTCGAGCATGAGGTTTTTTTCTCTTTTTTTACAGAGCCGTCAGTAGCTTGCATTTAATTGTTGCCGGAAAACTACAGTTAAAAAGAGCAACAAGGGTAATGCATATGGATGAAGAAGTATAAATACAGCTAAAAAAAACAACAAGTTAAATAAATAAACCGTTTTAAAGATGAGCCTTTCATAGTTATCTGTGGCCATCATTCATTTCATATGTCTTAGATCTCGTGAGGAAAAAAAGACCCAGAGAGATTATTTACGTCCGAATGGGCTTCTATAGATCCTTCCTGAGGGGCCAGAAAGTTTAAGCTTCAAATGACATGTCAATTTTCATGAATGATTGATGAGATGTTGTCTTTGCCTGCGAAAATTTGAGAAGTTTTAAAGAGTGTCTTTGGAGGAGACACCGGCTGACCTCAGTTTGGCATGGTTAACCTGTGTCAATCATGTGGTGATATGCAGACAGCGTAGCCGTTGATAGGGTTACATACATCTCTGTCTGTCAACATATAAAGCCTGCCCCATGATTCGACCAGTGGTTGTTGTTTTTTTTTTTTGGCGAATCGGAAATTGCTGCGTATTGAAGAGCTGCCAGATGGGCCGGGTGAGCACATTTAAATGCAGTCGCAGGTTTGTCTGGGTTCATCCGGGCTAGTTCAGAGCAGTCTTTAAACTCTTTTCAGTGTTTCAGTTTCATTGCCGCATAATTTTCCACACCATAAGCCTCCACTTCAGTCGTGACTCAGTCCATTCATACCCCTGAGTTGAACTGAGGCCACCGATGGAGTGGCAATGGTCCAGCTTTCCCCAGACAAACATGGCTTCGCAAAAAAAAAGAGCATAACAATTGCCAAGGAGTATACCTGTCTCTCTTTCATTCAGTCTTAAGTTGGCACCATCAGTTCGGCCAGCAACACCAAGTCACTACTGTTACATCACACAATGTTTGTGCCCTCATGTTCAATTCTAAAGTAATACTATTTTAGATACTTCTTTAGATAGATAAACCCATAACCACAGATGAGGTTTCAAAATGGTCTCCTTCGTCATTTCTTTTTCAGTTCACTCCGTACCTTGAAATGAAATTATGTTTCCCTCCATTCAGGGCGTCCCATCTCAGGGACTCAAAAAATGCAAAGACGATGCAGGTGAGCGCTGGCAATCTAGCACGCCTGGGCCTCCCTGTACAACTTAACCTCTGTTTATCCCTGCTCCGAGCTCACCTGATTAAGGTCAATGCAATTACAATGCTCTTGATTACCTAAATCAAGTTTGTTTGAACTAATTGAGAGTGCCATTGATGACTTCAGTGCCGATGAACAACAGGCGCATCTGAAATACACACTGTGTAGGGGGGGTTGTGAAGTACTTCCCTAGTTTATATTGTCTGACCTAGTTGAACATCCTGATCATCCTCAAAACAACTTTCATGAAAGACTTGTGTGATCCTGTCGTCATAAACATATCTCAATCTATCTCAAATCATGCAACAATAAATGAGCTATTTCATAAACATACTGTAGTCAAAAATTTAGACTGTGCGTGGCATTTGCTAAGGCATGCTCCACACTAAACACTAACTCATATTGAGAAAAATAAATTGCCACCAATATGTTATTAAAAAAGAGCACACATGAAAATGCAAATGATGAAACCTCCTAGAGGCCAAGAGGTCGCCATTTCCACCAAACCAAAGAAAAACTCATTTAAACAGAATCCAAAAACATTAAATATACTTACCAATAGCTACAGTACATACTGTTTTACATCAAAGGTCATAGTGCAGTATGTGAATAAGAACTGCCATGTAATTACAAATCTACTATCCTCTCTATCTCAAATAGGTTCTTCATCCCAGCAACCCAATTCATTGAAAGCTTCTATTTACAATTTGCATTAAGCGACGGTGCATTATACAGTCATATAACTATGAAAAGGAGGAAAATCTATTCTCTTTCATGGCTGTAATTAGCATACCACACAGCTCTTTTGTTTCAAGTGCAGCGTATAGGCCTGGCACATCTAATCTCAAAGGTGTTTATCTCCTCAGTTCAGATATCCTTTAATCCACGTGGGAAAATTTCCACATAAAAGAGTAATATCACCTTTGGTCTTACCTTCATAAATTGCTTTAAATCCTTGAGCACTTACAGCAAAGTCCGTGGTAAACCACAGTGCCATTATTGACCCAGTGCTCACAATTGGAGATGGTAACATGAAGCCCGACAACCTGGAAGAGGGAGAGAGAACCGTTAGGCCACAAACAAACAAAGGATTTACAGACTCTTGATAGAACATGACGTATCGAAATATCTTAAGCAAGGTGATGATTATCACTTTCATTTGTCATCTTTTAAATTGATAGTAATTTGTGGCATAAAAGTACAGAACAGAGACACTGTTGGGAATGTTTTCGGTGAAATGATTTACGACATATTGAGACGAGACTCTAACTAAAGCTCAATCAAATGGTTAATCAGTTCCACACTTTATTTAGATGTTTATCACCCCAGATGCAAATTTCACTGTGAAACTGAACAGAGAGGGCGGAAACTGTTTTACTCTGGAGCCCACTGAAATGTGTTAACGACACTTCCTCCTTCGCTGTACAATGACTCCATACCATTTATGTAAAGTGCTTTGGGTATTGTGGAAAAGTGCAATCATTCATTCATTTCATTACTATAACAACGCTTCAATTTATCATGCAACCAAAGAGTTACAGATCAATTATACAAATGACAATATCCATACAATAAAACACACGAATGTCATGCCATAGTCATCAACTGTAACGGATTAGAAAAACAATACTGGCTTGATTGAAGACATGACTTGACATGTCTTTGTTGCATGACATAGTTGACATCTTCTCTCTATAGTGCAAATCAAGTCAAATATCCCAATCTAAATCTGATCTCCCAAAATAAACAACAACAAAAAATAATCAAAAAGCAAAATGTTTGAAAATACATTTAATTGATACATTTGGGTATAAGGAAACCACAGTAAGGAATATACAGTAAAATACCTGACCAAACCAACATACTACCAGTAGCTCATTCATATACTGTACATGTAGGTCACAAGAATAATCGTCTTACTTCCTTTAGAGGATAACATGGCATCTGAGTTTCTCTTTTTGCTTTGGTGGCAAACACAGCGGGACTGCATTTCGATGGAAAAACCCATCACTGCATTTACACAAAAGACGTGATTGATACCACACGATTACTGTGATTTCATTTGAAAATTGCAGAGAATCTGAGTGTGGTGATATATGCTCTTTCACTGTGTCTATCCGTCATTGCTGTTTTCATCAGAGCGTCATCTGTAGCTTTGCTAAGAATGTCATCAGACATTCAGGCATCTCTTTTCTCCCTTTGTTGTGTCTTGTCCACCTATTCATGTTTGCTGGTAGATGCCATTTCCATGCAATTTTATGGAGGACGCCATGAACTTTTTCGTTAAGACGCAATGATTTTTTTCATTCCATGTTGGTATGAGAGGCAGGTGCTATGCATCATTTATTTATTTTCCCAAGTCCCAAGAGTGAGTGGATTTCTGGACAAGAAAAACCAGATGATTGCCACTGTTTCTTTCAATATTTGCATGGGGGGGCGGGGGGACAAAAAAAAACTTGATGAATGTTTCAGGGAGGGGAAATGAAACTGCACAACATGTTCAAATCCACAGCATTTGTATGAAATTGGCCATTCTGAGAGCCTGAGTAAACATGATTGCATACTTTTATTTAGCGGTGATGATACTGTAATACACATATACACACACACACACACACACACACACACACACACACACACACACACACACACACACACACACACACACACACACACACACACACACACACACACACACACACACACACACACACACACACACACACACACACACACACACTACTGTTTGGCAGGTCAACACAACATGCATTAGAGCTGTGTGATACAGTTTGTGAATAGGCTATTTTCTGTCATTTGTGCTCCCCTGATCCCAATCACGTGACGTCCAGTTGACTGAGGAGTAAATACAGTGGCCTGTTGCATCTAAATCATGCTTTTAGATGCTCTAAAAAATCTTCAATGGGATAATATGTTTACATTAGAGGTCCCCAGCATTCAACTCCTCTTTCAAAAAACAGCGTAAACAAGACTCTCCAAAAGCTGGCTTTGATATTACCTCTTGAACAGCACAAAAACCTCCATGGTTCAGAAATCTCAATACTTGCCAGTTCATTTCCAAACAAAACAGCACACAACTTTTGCCATGACATGTAATTATTATTCAAATCCAAAGTAATATGTTTCTGGCATGATTGACACATGGCAGTATTCTGCTCATATTTTATACATAATTTGAGAAAGATTGATGGGTGAAGTGTCCCACACACACTTTTCTGCAACAGGATGTCCTTTCTATAAGTGTCTTTGGTTTCTCTGTGGAAGCCATTGCTATTTTCTTTTGAGCAGCATACAAAAACGTAACTTGTCTTCACACAGTATATTTAATAAAATATGCAAATATTTTACAGGTTCAAAAATCCTGTTCCCATCATTGACTTGTTCTTCGTGACATATTGTGTCGAGATCATCACAGACAAACAGATCAGTCCATCAGCTTTGGATAAAAGCGTCTGCTAAACATCACTCAACTTAAACTTTAAGGAGACCCTATGCAACTTTCTGCAGGAGACGATCGCTCCTTGTTTACATCTGGAAGTCTGAGACGAAGAACCACGCTTGCAATTTATATATTTAAATATAGCCTATACATGTATAAATATACACGCTAAAGTTGTCGGGGAAGCTCTGCAGAGAAAATGCAAGCATAAAACGAGCGAAAACGAAAAACGAAAACGAAACCAGAGATGAAATCGCCAATCCTGCATAGTTCCTCTTTAAATGTACTGTAAATTTGGGGTTACCAGGGAGTTTGTCATAATTCTATTCAAAATGTTTCCCTGACTTCTTTTGTACCTTCAGAGAGTACTGGCACATAGGTTGTAAAAACAAAATCAACATGTTAATGGAACAGCAGGCCTGTCAGAACCATTTCATGGTAAATGGGATCTCCCTGTGCAAGCACAGAGCTGGGGTGGTTAAATACAGTACATAGTGGTTGATCAAATCTAAAATTAAAAGGTGCATGCATAATGTCTAATAGGCCAGTGAGGTACTTCAGCAGAATATGGAGGATAGACAATGTTTTACAATCTTTTGTGCTTCTCCACCTATCTGTTTTTGTCCAACTTCTGACATGTCTAAAGTTTGTTCAGAAGCTTTCTTTGTATTGCACAAAATCACTGAAGGAGGCAACAACCTGTGTGTTGTTGTCTCTGACACATCTCGGTGCACTTTGGGACAGGACTAATCTTCAGGGTTGCACCCATTTCAGTCTCAGCTGCAGCTCTTAGAATGCTTTCCCAGACTAAAATACAGTTTTGCTGGGGACACATTAGTCCTCTTCCTTGAAATTGGGCCTCTACTTTGTGAAATTGCACTGCACTGCAATGTTATGTATAATACAACAGTCATGAGGGGATATAAAATGATAAAGAATGTTTCCATCACAGGCAGCAGCTGCTGCTCCAGTGGAATTGTCTATCTATGCCACCATATTATAGAACCCGCATTACTCAAAGTGCTCAACATTTCAAAATATTTCATTTCTTCAAGCAAACTTTACATCGACATACAAGTGTACATCTTTTGTGGTGCCTACTTCTGTTGAATTGTATTAATCTCGTGCTTAACATGTCTGAAAAACCTGGGAAATGGCATTGCTATATCAACAATAACCACTTCTCCTTTTAGGACAATTCTATAGTGTAGTAGGAAAATACTAGCCTGGCAAGCCAAACTACACAGAAATGTATAGTCTGGGGTCAGACTATTCACAGAGTTGAAGCCTGTGGGTGGGATGAACAGTTGTCTTTCAAACTGTCTTTCAAACTGCACGTAATAGGCCAGCATTTGTGACCAATCGTAGCCGGTCGGCAAAACTGCAAATACATCCTTCTTTAAAACGAATGACTTGAGTGCTTCTTTCTGCTCAAACTTCAAAGAAAAGCCCAAGTCTAACTCTTCCAAAGCCGATTCAAACAAGCGCGCTTCGTTAGCCTCATCCATCTTTTGTTTTTCTTGTGCGATACGGTATCAAACCCAACTCGTCGAACGTGGACGCTTGGTCCAGCCCCCTGGCGTCTTATCGGAAGCCGAAGGTGAGCTAAGGCGGGTTCAAGGACTCCGTACACAGATCTGTTCTGATTGGCTAGGCTGAACTCGAGCCTAGCGCAGGCTTGTCCTCAACGGTGCGACCCTAGACCATCCCGCTAGGCAAAAATATTTTTGGCCGCTAGGGTGCTCCTAGATTTCTAGGCTAGGAAAATACAACAATGATATTATATTCAGCTCTTATTTCTGGGCTTTCAAACGGATGTGCTTATTTCATGTTGTCATGCCTCCGAGTAATTTCCAATACGCATGGCAACAGTAATTTGTCACCATAAAGCCTTTTCTTAAAAAAAAAAAAAAAAAACAAACAAAATAAATACTGATAACGACAAATTGACTATCATAGATGAAGTGTCTCTTTTTCCCCACACCAACAGCAGCCCCAGTCTCATTCTGGCAAAAAAAAAAAAACACTGTTTCTCTAAAGTTTCAATTCCTCTGGGGTGGCATCTTGAGCAGTTGTCCAAGAGTCACAACGCATGAAATAGGAGGTTTCCTGATCACAGGCAACTGAAATGCTGTTGCCAATTTAAAACGCAACTCTTCGAGACAAGATCTCCTGATTATCAGTAGCAGGGGTGACAGCTCTGGGGAGAGAAAAAGACAAAGAAGAAGAAGAAGAAGAGGAGGAGGAGGAGGAGGAGGAAAAAGAAAAAGAGGAAGAGGAAGAAATGGAGGAAGAAGAAGAAGACGAAAAAGAAAATGAGAAATGAGATACATGGTGATTAGCTCACAACACTTTACTGGCGGGAGCATAATTAGATTGTAATTGCCGCTATTTCTGCACTCTTTTCTGCGACCGTATTGGGGCAAATGAAATGTGAGAGGAAGAGTTTTGTGCTAACGACCCTGTACCAAGGATGATACAGTCACAAGATTGGCACAATTATGACGAAACTCACCATAAGATGATTATGGAACAGTACAATTGTTCCGGTTTATAATTTGATTCCTCCATTGTGCCTGAAATTCTTTTCTTATATAGCTTGCCTTTTGCCTGCACAGAGGTAATTGCATAGCGCTTCAAATTTTCTTTTTTTTCCCCCTCTATTATTCTTTGTAATCATATTTCAGATGGAGATACTTCTTTGATTTTTTTTTTTTTGTCAAGTCCTGCTGTGGTCAGAAGACTGTCCATGCATGGCAGCGACCAGTCTGAGTTCCCCACAGTGGACCTCAGCATGCGCGGGCAGCTCGTAAATGATGATGAACTTTGCTCCTGATCTCTCCTCTATCACTATTCTGAGGACAGAAGGCATTTACAGTTAAAACTGAGCTCAGTGACGGACCTGCACAGAGCCAGTCAATTGGCACCACTGTGCCGCTGCTCATTGAGAATGACTGTATAGTGTGGATTTGGTTCTGTAGAACTCTGCATTGGTGCAACCTGAGCGAGATTTAGAGAGAGGAGGCATGTCCTGGTTCTTAGACTTGAGACAGATAATAGGTACATGTACATATAAATACAGTATATAAAAAAATACAGAGACAGTCCAAGAGTATCTTTTCTCCGGATGACAGAATAGCTGATACAACAGTTCTAGCGTCCTGAGATCTGACACAGGTCTCTGACTTTAAAAAGAATCATGATATGCACTGACTTAAAGACCTTTTTTATTTAACTTCCCCCAATAAACCAAAATACATTTCCGCTTGTACAAGTTTAGCCAAGTAAAAGCTTTAATTTAAAACACTGACTTGAAGTGCTATACTTTTAAGTCTCTCACAATATTATATTCAATTGATAACCTCATCTCATCCCTGATAGATTTGATTCCATCTGGTTTTGATGATTCACCAACCTATCTGTTCAGACTCCTCTGTTAACAAACAAGGGTGTATTGGGAAAATACACACACACACACCCAAGCACACGCACACGCACACACACACACACATTGTCTTTAACACATTGTCATTTTCTCCCTGATTTGAACATTTCTTGATGGAAAAAGAGTTGACTGTACAGCGTCAAATGCTCACTAGGAGAATATGAATCACCAAATGACCACCACGTGTAAAATTCATCACGCTGCAAAAGGGCTAAGCACACTATTGAAGCACACCAATGGTGTAGTCACAATATATTGGTAAATCCATCATAGGCCTCAGCAGGTCTTGGCTCCCCTTGACTTGCAGTACAAGTACATCAATCACTGGACAGCAACTCTCTTGCCTGTTGCTGAATTGAATTCCCTAACAGTGGTCCTATCAACACCCTTCCAGCAATTTTACGGAGCTGTTACTTTAGGTTGTCTGAACTGTAATCCCTGGTCTATGAGAAAAGTAAAGAAAAATATTAGCCTATCCAAGCTTTTCTTTCTGTCTGTGTGGGGTTGGTGAGGGTTTTTTTTTGTCCTTTTGTCTTTGAGAAGATGGCAGTTGCTGTTGCAGGATCACAGCAAAACAAAAAAGCTTTCCAAGCTAATCAATGCATAGCTCTGTTGTGATGACTTGTATGGATCAACACTGATTACAGTCAGTTTACAGTCACATTGTGAGCAAGACTTTGCTATTGCATGAACTTCATGAATTCAAATGATTACTAAAAAGGAAAATTAGCAATTGATATCTTCCTTTTCAGCCTGTCTGGCAGGCTGTGTAAACAAGGTAGCATTTAATACATTACAAAAATGACGCCATGGCACAAGCTGATGAAAATAATAATATGTTCCACATCAAGTCATAGAAATGCTGAAACCTGAATTCAATTTTTTTTGCTTATTTGCACCAAAATCAGCCGTCCCTCATGCCATGTGTCTGAGAGCACTTGGGAGTGATGATATAATGAATTCAATAAAACAATAGGCATCAAACTAACATGGCACATCCACATGAGCCTGCATCAGTAAGTGTCTCATAAAGGCAGTTCTAAAGCACGTGACATTATCAGGAGAATGTCAACCTGATGTAGCAGGATACATTGTGACATTTAGACTGAACCCTCAGTAATAAATCTGATATAACCATGTCATAAACGTGTCGTATGGAAAATTCCACATAATATCCTACATTTTCAAGCTTATGCTAACGATAAAAAAGAACTCCGGCCCTGTCATGGAATTGTAACGATCATGACCACTCATATTATGTAATGTTACTTACGACTGCTTATTGTTGTGACAGTGATGGCACAGTGGCTGCTGAGGCATACTGTAGGCTTGATAACATTATCAAAACCGCCATGACAGTCACTAGTCTGACATGACACGCTATTATTGAATTGAGCATAAAAATCATAATTGTTTATGAAATATGACATGGCATAGTTAGGCCTATAATGCTAACAGTGTGATCTTAAGGTTGAAGAATATAGACTGAGAGTTCTTTTTCTTTTTACTTCCCCCTTCACTAAATACATTTCCCTCACTTACTCCAGTCCTAGAAAGAAACAATAAACCTTTTTGATTTATATGAATTTAAGATTAAGTATTCAAACCACATTGGTGCAGCATTTCATCCAGATCTGGTTAACTGCATTGTACATAGTGTAGAATGACCGACTGACGCCAACTAATCTAATTATGTCCATTGTGATGATATGTGGACTGCAGAGAAGAATATCCATACTCTTCCACCCCCTCACATTTAAACTCAAACCTACATTTAATTAAATGGCTTGCAGAAGGGAGAAAGAGAATCACGTGTAGGTTTGTTTCAGCTTTCCATTTATCTACAAAAGCACAAATACATAACAGCAAAAATGGCCTGAAAGCCTTGGCAAGGCAAGATAAACTTGAATCCTACACCTACAGATATTCCGTCACATCGGTAGACGACTTCTGTGAGGGTTTAGTCTGCATACTGTAGTTGAGTTTGACTGAAATGATCCAGTCAGCCTATACGCATTAAATTACTCATATTAAAATGCATTGTGTAAAAAAATAAGGGTAAATGATACAGTATATACAGTATAATATAAATATAATAAATAGAAGTGTAAAGTAATTTACATAAAAAGATATATAGTGATGTTTTGGAGTAGTGGGTTGATGCAGGACAGTTGTTTCTGGTGTTCACCGCATCACCAATAGCCATTAATCACCCACAACAACCACAAGCAGCGATCAATCGGGGGTAAACAAAAGTCTCAGCAATTATGAGATCACTCCATCATGGCAGTGACTCTTTGCGGTTTGAGTAGAGCCTTCTCTCTCTCACTCACCCTAAGTCCACGGGAGTCATGGAGACCAGGCCGGGTAATTGCTTTCCCTTCCCAACTACTCTTAAGACTTTTAGCACAAAAACAGCATTTTCCCCGTTCTCTTTTCCTTACTGTCATTGCTCTTATCTTGGTTATGAAGACCTGATTGCTGATAATGTGCTAGGCATAGCAGCCTTCTTTTGACAAATGTTCAGTGTGAAGTGGGTGGTTTGGTGGAATGGTTGTGTGTGGGTGGAGGGCTCGATTTGAAATCTCCTCTAATTTCCTTTGGGCAAGAGAGGTAGATAAGGCAACTTTATATCAATTTCTGGCGTAAAGGACAGTGTCTCGTATGGCCTGTGCAGACTACACCATTTCAGCCCGATTTTGCCACGATTGTGTCGTGGCCGACAATTATTCATTGTCGGGTCCGAATATTCAAAGTCGGGAACGACGTTCGAAGGAGGAAGCTTCTTGTAATCTGACATGTTCAACGACCCGCGATTTATTGTCTGCGACATTCTAAGACGTTACGACCAAAAGTCTAGCATGTTTGATTTTTTGGGGAATCTCCTACGACTCCCGTGTTGACACTGATACTGTGACGACACACGACGAGAAGGCTACGATAAATGATCTTGTAATGTGGCCACTCTTGCGGCCACGACACTGCATGATTTTGTGGTTCTCTGATCGCCTAGTCTGACATGGTCAATCGTAAAAGATAATCGTGAAAGACAAAAAAGTTGTGTAGTCCGTACAGGCCATTAAAGGGAAACTATGCAGGTTTGGCGATTTCATCGCCGGTTTCTTTTTCGGTTTTCGCTCGCTTTACGCTTGCAGATTTCTCTGCAGAGCTTCCCGTACAGCTTTAGCGTGTATATTTTACAACACTCCTCAATCGGTCAGTCTGCCTTGTCATGAGCATGATCGCGAGGCTGGAGACTTTCTGTTTCATTCAAATGACTCCGAAGCTGATTAGTTAAGGCAAATGAAGCTAAAAAAAAAAAACGGTGACACTTTACTTGACGGGTGAGTTCATAACACATTCATAACAGCTGTCATAAACTGCACATAAAGCATTCATGACTGTTTCATGAGACTGAGACATGACTCAACATTCATACCAAAGCTTTCATGAATGTGGAATACAGGTTAGCTGAATATAGGCTAGTTTACCTCCCAGTGTTAAACTCAGTGATTACGAATACTTCACAACTTGTATTGTAAAGTGACATTTGATGTAGACTTCATAAGATATTCATGAAATATTTGCAAAGGCTGGAGGTTAAATGCAATTTTTGGACTTCTATTTTGACAAGTTGTTGTCATTCTGTCTTGCACATTCATGAAAGGCTTGGTATGAATGTTAAGTCATGTCTCATTAAACAGTCATGAATGCTTTATGTGCATTTCACGACAGCTGCTATGAATGTGTTATGAACTCACCCGTCAAGTAAAGCGTTACCAAAAAAACGTGCATAGTTCACCTTTAAATGAGAAGAAATGACTAAGAAAAAGACGTTTGCTGGCAGGTGGGATGGAGGACCCCAAAAGACAAGGCAGGCATTTCCAAAACATCTCTGTGTCATGGAAGGATTTGAGGCTAGATCCATCATCTCTATTCTCTACACTAAAGACTGTGAATGGGTGAGACACAATTACAGTTACAATTAGTTACTGAATTCTGTGCATTGGTTTAAATGGTATATGGGCATATAAAATATCCTCAGGACTTTGTAACGTATAGCTGGCTTCTTAAAAGGTAGCGCGATTACACATGCATATTGCAACTTCCTCTGTCATAAACCGGAGATTTTTGTGACATTGACAGCTTGTGTCATTATTTTCTGGCCAATAGCTTCTTTTCAATCATGGAGTCAAAGGCATGCAAAAAGCTCCTGGTAAGTCAAGGATGTCCTTGTGCGGATTCGCAAAATCCATTGTGAATGGCTGAGCACATTACACATTCATGCCTTATCAAGCAGCGTTCAAGACACTGTGATTTCAGCCTTGAATACTCTTACATGGAGAAACGCAGACTTTCCACATCCAAGGGAAAAGGGTACATTTTCCATATGCAGTCTAGTAGTACCTTACACACAGATTGAGACAGCGTTTCTGTTCCAGTTAATGACGTGGTCGTTGATTAGCTGGAGGAACCACTTCATATTTACACATCATCATCTGACTCTGAAAAACACGAAATCGATTTTCATTTTTGAAATGGCATAAAAGCCACTGCGCTTGTGAAGTTTCCATCCGGCATTCGCACGATCTCCAGCAAAACCAATATGTGTTATAATTAGGTGATGCACTACATTACATGAGCTCTCAAGAATGAACAGCGTCATTGTAATGACACGATTTGACAGCTCAGTCGTACATTTCCATCTCTTTCACCGGAAATTAAAACACAGAAGGCATATTACCGCCCAGGAATGTGACCAACAATTTCCTCAGACAGCTTTTTTAAGGAAGAAAAGAGTGTGTGTGTGTGTGTGGGGGGGGGGGGGGGTGGGTGTATGTGTGTGTGGGTGGGTGTGTATGTGTGCTGGTGGAATTCTCTGAAAAAAATGGCAGAGGTATGATTGTGGGTGGAATCTGACTGTGATCACCTTGTCTCTAACTTGCACAGCCTTGCCAGAGAGCCTTGAGAATTTCATCCTTCAGAAAGAAAAAGTGTTTCAATGACAACTCCAGCCAACAATAAAGAGGGTGAAGAAAAGAATCAGGGAAAAGTAATTCTTGGGACTTATTCATGATGACATTGGAATTATTTAATTGTTGCATTCAAAGATGCAAACATCCACCTATTTCTGCTGTGAGTGAGCAATTTGCTGACTCAAATTGGTGGACAAATGGAACAACATCAAGGCATTTTAGTCTTCTCCAGATGTCCTCTAATTCAACACTCAAGGCTTGTTATTTTCTGCAGTTTGCTTTCACTAAGTCTTCCATGAAGTAAGCTATTAAAAAACTTTAAGGTATCTACACAAAAGTGACACGACACTGTCATGAATGTGTCATAAACATTATAAACAAGTCATAAAACATTTATGACATAACGCTTCAGTCATTAAGTGTAATTCGGTTTTTGTAATGACAAGTGAGGGTTAGGGTTCATGTGTTCATGACAGTGTCATGTCCCTCTTACAAAGATTCCTTCAAGTGTCACCAAAAAAAATCACTACATTCTAGCAAGTAGCGTAAGACCGTGTCCTAACTGCAAGCGACGCGACCGAATGCGTGCAACAAAATCAGTTCCATCGCTGTATTTTCAATTGGAATGTCCTGACTGAATGCGATGAACGCGACAAGTTGCTTTGCTACGCGACTTCTTCAACCCTGTTTTGTCGCTCTGTCCGTTTCTATTTTAGTCGCGTCGCGTCGCCTTGACATTAACTTCTTCACGACGTAACAAAGGTTCATTAAAGAATGTTAACGGATACAATGTGGACACAAACTATCCGGCGCAACGCGACAGTCGCGCAGTCGCTTACAATTAGGACACTCTAACTAAAATGAATGTGAGGATCTACAAATCGAGTTACAGGATATCCTACATAGGAGCCATTCCTTGTGTTTATTCATTTCAGAGATAATGATGTTTATTAGATGACTAATGAATGCACTACAATTTTACACCTAAATGAACAAAATGGTAAGATGTGGGTCATACACTTACAGTGACCTATAGGTGGAATTCAAGCCAACACAACCGTTTGTGTTATAATGACTCAGCTGAGATCACATATTGCATTTATTGCCACATCACTGAGTCATATTGCTGGTTAATCTTCCTTTTTTTCCAGTTCTTTAATACAGTATTGCTGGAGATGGAGTATTTCCCAAGGAAGTGAAAGGAACTGATTGTGGGCAACACCACCAAAATGCTAAACAACTGGAAAGAGAGAGAGAGAGAGAGAGAGAGAGAGAGAGAGAGAGAGAGAGAGAGAGGGGGGGGGGGGGGGTCGGGGGGGTCTCACTCTCAGGACTGGGGTGAGGGGGACACCTGCTACCCATCTCCAGTGAGCTTTTGGACACGATGAAGGACTGGAGTGGACCACTCCAACATGCTGTTGCATGTAATGAACGGGTGGGCGCACTAGCTACATGGTCTCCCATCAGGGTCTGTCCATTGGTTGAGCAAGTGAGCCTTGGCCACATGGATGAGTCAAAAAACATGCATAGAGGGCTTACTGTTTGGCACTCAAACGTGCTGCTGCACTAGTGGCATGGACAACACAATCAGTCTCCTCCATATCATGAGCAAGGACCACACATTTGATGTGTCACTTCTGCTCGTCATGCAAGGATACCGTACTCATCATTACCGAGTCATAACCACTATCTGGGCCGGAGTCTGCAGTGGTTTCCCCACACAGAGGCATGGCTTGCAGCAAGCCGTTCTGTTGCTTGATCATTCGACAGCACAGAGTGTTCTCACTATCTAATCCTTGAGCTGTTCCATGCTAGATTTGCTTCGAAATTGGATGGACCAGCAATGTCATTCAGAAGACATGAACTGTCAACCACCATCTGGTTCCCTCCGATGATTGTACGGAACTCTGAGTCTTCCGACTGTGAGAAGACGAAAGGGAAAAAAAGACAGGAAACAAACAACAAAGAAAGGGCAGCCATTTTGATCCCCCACTTGAATGCAAGATGTTTACCCTTGTGAGTTTTTTGTCAGTTATTACAATACATAATCTTGTTCTGTGGGACTAGCCATGGTTATTTAATGCCATGTTTACTTGTGCTTAGGACCCACCATCAATATTAACTAGAAATGCAATTCCAAGGAATTACCAGTGCATGAAAATGCAAAAAAATTTAGATATGGCTACTAAGGTGTAGCTAGGGTAAACATGGTGGTTGCATAGTTTAAAGAGAGTTGATAGTGTTAAGGTAGACATTTTAAAGCTTAAACATTCCTGTTCTAGCTTCACTAATGATTTCTAACAGGTGTTCTAAAATGTTAACTATGCTAACAATGTTAACCAGGTTGATAAGTTAACTTAGCTGATGATTTCTAGCAGTAATGCTAAAAATGCTAACTATGCTAACATTGCTAACTATGTTAACAATGCTAACCACATTGATTAGCTAACTTAGCTAATCATTTTAGCAGTTGTGCTAAAATGCTAACTATGCTAACAATGCTAACCAGGTTGATTAGCTAACTTAGCTAATCATTTTTAGCAGTTATGCTAAAAATGCTAACTATGCTAACAATGCTAACCATGCTAACTTGCTAGTGAGGACTTTTATTTTGAAACAGTAGTTGCTAGGGTATCCATGGTGCCCACTATCAGGAATAAAGAAGTTACTGTAGTATAATCATGTTGGTTGCTATGGAAACTGTCAAAAACGCTTAATTTTAATGGTTGCTATGTTGGTTGCTAGGTACATGGAGGTTTCATTTAGTTGACTGGAGGCATAGTTGATGATAACTGACAGTTGGAATGGTTGAACAGTTAAATAGTTGAGTAGTTTCAGTGGTTAAATGATTTAATAGTGTATTATTGCAGTGAGGACTTTTATTTTGAAACAGTTGTGGACAGAGGAAACAGTAAACAGGATATGTAGTCTTCACAGAGAGATTGTATGCTTAAAGCCTGAGAGAGAGAGGGCTGCTGCAGGTGGGGCTGGCCACCTGGCATAAGATTCTAATTGCTCAACGACCCGATTGTGATGTCATAGAGGCCAATGTTAAGTCTATGGGGAAATTTTAATAGTTTTTATTTAATAGTTCAAAAAGTATAAAAGGCTTAATTTTAATGGTTGCTATGTTGGTTGCTAGGTACATGGAGGTTTCATTTAGTTGACTGGAGGCATAGTTGATGATAACTGACAGTTGGAATGGTTGAACAGTTAAATAGTTGAGTAGTTTCAGTGGTTAAATTATTTAATAGTGTATTATTGCAGTGAGGACTTTTATTTTGAAACAGTTGCGGACAGAGGAAACAGTAAACAGGATATGTAGTCTTCACAGAGAGATTGTATGCTTAAAGCCTGAGAGAGAGAGGGCTGCTGCAGGTGGGGCTGGCCACCTGGCATAAGATTCTAATTGCTCAACGACCCGATTGTGATGTCATAGAGGCCAATGTTAAGTCTATGGGGAAATTTTAATAGTTTTTATTTAATAGTTCAAAAAGTATAAAAGTTACAAAGTTGAAAAGACATACCAACCCGATCCATTAGAAGACCTACGTTACAGAGTTTGAATGAAGTTTCTAAGTTAAACGGTTGAAGAGAAATTGCGGTTAGAAAAATCGATCAGCGGAATAATAACTAGAAATGCAATTCCAAGGAATTACCAGTGCATGAAAATGCAAAAATAGATAGATAATGTAGATATGGTTACTAAGGTGTAGCTAGGGTAAACATGGTGGTTGCATAGTTTACAGAGAGTTGATAGTGTGAAGGTAGACAGTTTAAAGCTGAAACATTCCAGTTCTAACTTAACTAATGATTTCTATTCATGTTAAAATGTTAACTATGGTAACAATGATAACCAGGTTGATTGGTTAACTTAGCTACTAATTTCATGCAGTTATGGTAAAAATGTTAACTATGCTAACTATGCTCACAGTTCTAACCAGGTTGATTAGCTAACTTAGCTAATGATTTCTAGCAGTTATGCTAAAAATGCTAACTATGCTAGCAATGCTAACTATGGTAACCATGCTAACTTAAACTAACATTGCTTACCAGGTTGATTAGCTAACTTAACTGGTTATTTCTAGCAATAATGCTAAAAATGCTAACTATGCTAACAATGTTAAAAATGCTAACAATGCTAACCAGGTTGATTAGCTAACTTAGTTGATGATTTTTTGCAGTTATGCTAAAAATGCTAACTATGCTAAACATGCTAACCAGGTTGATTAGCTAACTTGGCCAATCATTTCTAGCAGTTATGTTAAAAATGCTAACTATGCTAACCATGCTAACTAGCTAACTTGCTAGTGAGGACTTTTATTTTTAAACATTTGTTGCAAGGGTATCCATTGTGGCCACTATCAGGAAACAAGAAGTTACTGCAGTATAATCATGTTGGTTGCTATGGAAACGGTCATAAACGCTTAATTTTAATGGTTGCTATGTTGGTTGCTAGGTACATGGAGGTTTCATGTAGTTGACTGGAGGCATAGTTGATGATACCTGACAGTTGGAATGGTTGAACAGTTAAATAGTTGAGTAGTTTCAATGGTTAAATGATTTAATGGTGTATTATTGCAGTGAGGACTTTTATTTTGAAACAGTTGTGGACAGAGGAAACAGTTAACAGGATATGTAGTCTTCAGAGAGATTGTATGCTTATAGCCAGAGAAACTGACAGTTGATACAGGTGTAATCAATTTAACTGGCTAGTCTTAAGAGAGCCAGAGTGTATATGCTTGACGCCTGAGACAGAGTAAATAATTTAAAAGTTGAATGTAGTCTAATTAATGTTGATAGACAGAGAGTTTAATGGATGTTGATAGACAGTTTAATGGGTGGATGAGTGAATGGTCTGAAGAAGATGAATGGATAGAAAGTTGGATGGAATGTGCCTTATATTCTTGTAGAATGGAGAGACACAGCTCTCTACTGAGAGTAGTGGATACAGATACAGGTGTAATCAATTTAACTGGCTAGTCTTAAGAGAGCCTGAGACAGAGTAGATTGTTTAAAAGTTGAATGTAGATCGTCTAATTGATGTTGATAGGCAGACTGTTTAGAATGGGTGGATGAGTGAATGGTTTGAAGAAGATGAATGGATAGAAAGTTGGATGGAATTAGGAAGACTTAAGTTGATACAGTTGATACAGGGGAACAGAAAATGTAGTCTCAAGAGAGCCAGTGTTTGTTAAAGCCTGAGAGAGAGAGAGAGCTGCTGCACCTGGACTGGCCACCTGGCGTACGATTGTAATTGCTGCCGTGATGTCATAAAGGGTAATGTTAAGTCTATGGGGAAATAGCTCAATGGTAAATCTA
Organism: Sardina pilchardus; assembly: GCF_963854185.1. NCBI lineage: Eukaryota > Metazoa > Chordata > Actinopteri > Clupeiformes > Clupeidae > Sardina > Sardina pilchardus. The sequence continues at coordinate 20,385,263 of NC_085011.1, read as the reverse complement.
TGGGGAAATCGTTTTTTAATTAATAGTTTAAAAAGTATAAAAGTTACAAAGTTGAAAAGTCATAGCACACATGTCATAAGTAAGACCTACGTAACGCAGTTTGAATGAAGTTTCTACGTTAAACGGTTCAAGCTGATTTGCGTGCGTTAGAAGAATAACTAGAAATGCAATTCCAAGGAATTACAAGTGCATGAAAATGCAAAAATAGATAGATAATGTAGATATGGTTACTAAGGTGTAGCTAGGGTAAACATGGTGGTTGCATAGTTTACAGAGAGTTGATAGTGTGAAGGTAGACAGTTTAAAGATGAAACGTTCCAGTTCTAACTTAACTAATGATTTCTATTCATGTTAAAATGTTGATTAGCTAACTTAGCTAATGATTTCTAGCAGTTACGCTAAAAATGCTTACTATGCTAGCAATGCTAACAATGCTAACCAGGTTGATTAGCTAACTTAACCGATGATTTCTAGCAGTAATGCTAAAAATGCTAACTATGCTAACAATGCTAAATTTGCTAACAATGCTAACCAGGTTAATTAGCTAACTTAGTTGATGATTTTTTGCAGTTATGCTAAAAATGCTAACTATGCTAACAATGCTAACTATGCTAACCATGGTAACTAGCTAACTTGCTAGTGAGGACTTTTATTTTGAAACATTTGTTGCTAGGGTATCCATGGTGGCCACTATCAGGAAACAAGAAGTTACTGCAGTATAATCATGTTGGTTGCTATGGAAACGGTCATAAACACTTTTTAATGGTTGCTATGTTGGTTGCTAGGTACATGGAGGTTTCATGTAGTTGACTGGAGGCATAGTGGATGATAACTGACAGTTGGAATGGTTGAACAGTTCAATAGTTGAGTAGTTTCAATGGTTAAATGATTTAATAGTGTATTATTGCAGTGAGGACCTTTATTTTGAAACAGTTGTGGACAGAGGAAGTAGTGAAACAGGATCTGTAGTCTTAATGAGATTGTATGCTTAAAGCCTGAGACAGAAGGTGCTTCTCATAGCGTTTACGCGTCCTCTCTCGCTCCTCACTGATCTACATAAAGAATGATGGAGCGGCAACAATGGGATAGTCTAGCCCTTCTTCTATCTTTCTTTATGTAGATCATTGAGGATCGAGGATCGAGGGAGGACATATAAACGCTGCTTGAGAGGGACCCACAGTAAATACTTTAAAAGTTGTATGTAGATAGTCTATTTAATGTTGATAGATAGAATGTTTAATGGATGTTGATAGGCAGATTGTTTAATAGATATTGATTGACAGTTTAATGGGTGGATGAGTGAATGGTCTGAAGAAGATGAATGGATAGAAGGTTGGATGGAATGTGCCTTATATTCTTGTTAAGAGAGACACTGATACAGCTCTCTGAGAATAGTTGACACAGGTGTAATCAATTTAACTGGCTAGTCTTAAGAGAGCCAGAATATCTTAAAGCCTGAGACAGAGTAAATAATTTAAAAGTTGAATGTAGATAGTCTAATTAATGTTGATAGACAGAGAGTTTAATGGATGTTAGACAGATTGTTTAATAGATGTTGATAGACAGTTTAATGGGTGGATGAGTGAATGGTCTGAAGAAGATGAATGGATAGAATGTTGGATGGAATGTGCCTTATATTCTTGTAGAATGGAGAGACACAGCTCTCTACTGAGAGTAGTGGATACAGATACAGGTGTAATCAATTTAACTGGCTAGTCTTAAGAGAGCCAGCCTGAGACAGAGTAGATTGTTTAAAAGTTCAATGTAGAGCGTCTAATTGATGTTGTTGATAGGCAGACTGTTTAGAATGGGTGGATGAGTGAATGGTTTGAAGAAGATGAATGGATATAAAGTTGGATGGAATTAGGAGGACTTATTTTGATACTGTTGTGCGCAGAGGATACAGGGGAACAGAATATGTAGTCTTCAGAGAGGAGCCTGAGAGAAACTGACAGTTGGTGCCCAGGTGGCTGACCAGCTGGGGTAACATTCTAATTGCTGCCGTGATGTCATAATGAGCAATGTTAAGTCTATGGGGGAAATGGTGATAGTTTTTAACTAATAGTTTAAAAAGTATAAAAGTTACAAAGTTGAAAAATATAAAGCACATATGGCATAAGCAAGACCTACGCAACAAAGTTTGAATGAAGTTTCTACGTTAAACGGTTGAAGCTGAATTGCGAGCGTTAGAAGAAGAAGTTTAATAATAATAACTAGAAATGCAATTCCAAGGAATTACCAGTGCATGAAAATGCAAAAATTGATAGATAATGTAGATATGGTTACTAAGGTGTAGCTAGGGTAAACATGGTGGTTGCATAGTTTACAGAGAGTTGATAGTGTGAAGGTAGACAGTTTAAAGCTGAAACATTCCCAGTTCTAACTTAACTAATGATTACTATTCATGTTAAAATGTTAACTATGGTAACAATGATAACCAGGTTGATTGGTTAACTTAGCTACTGATTTCATGCAGTAATGGTAAAAATGTTAACTATGCTAACTATGCTCACAGTGTTAACCAGGTTGATTAGCTAACTTAGCTAATGATTTCTAGCAGTTATGCTAAACATGCTAAGTATGCTAGCAATGCTAACTATGGTAACAATGCTAACTTAAACTAACAATGCTAACCAGGTTGATTAGCTAACTTAACTGATGATTTCTAGCAATAATGCTAAAAATGCTAACTATGCTAACAATGCTAAAATTGCTAACAATGCTAACCAGGTTGATTAGCTAACTTAGTTGATGTTTTTTGCAGTTATGCTAAAAATGCTAACTATGTTAACTATGCTAACCATGCTAACTTGCTAGTGAGGACTTTTATTTTGAAACATTTGTTGCTAGGGTATCCATGGTGGCCACTATCAGGAAACAAGAAGTTACTGCAGTATAATCATGTTGGTTGCTATGGAAACGGTCATAAACACTTAATTTTAATGGTTGATATATTGGTTGCTAGGTACATGGAGTTTTCGTGTAGTTGACTGGAGGCATAGTTCTAGTTGATAACTGACAGTTGGAATGGTTGAACAGTTAAATAGTTGAGTAGTTACAATGGTTAAATGATTTAATAGTGTATTATTGCAGTGAGGACCTTTATTTTGAAACAGTTGTGGACAAAGGAAGTAGTGAAACAGGATCTGTAGTCTTAATGAGATTGTATGCTTAAAGCCTGAGACAGAAGGTGCCTCTCATACAGTGTTTACGCGTCCTCTCTCGCTCCTCGATCCTCACTGATCTTTCTTTATGTAGATCATTGAGGATCGAGGAGCGAGGGAGGGCATATAAACGCTGCTTGAGAGGCACCCACAGTAAATACTTTAAAAGTTGTATGTAGATAGTCTAATTAATGTTGATAGATAGAATGTTTAATGGATGTTGATAGGCAGATTGTTTAATAGATATTGATTGACAGTTTAATGGGTGGATGAGTGAATGGTCTGAAGAAGATGAATGGATAGAAGGTTGGATGGAATGTGCCTTATATTCTTGTTAAGAGAGACACTGATACAGCTCTCTGAGAGTTGTTGATACAGGTGTAATCAATTTAACTGGCTAGTCTTAAGAGACCCAGAGTGTACGCTTAAAGCCTGAGACAGAGTAAATCATTTAAAAGTTGAATGTAGCTAGTCTAATTAATGTTGATAGACAGAGAGTTTAATGGATGTTGATAAACAGTTTAATGGGTGGATGAGTGAATGGTCTGAAGAAGATGAATGGATAGAAAGTTGGATGGAATGTGCCTTATATTCTTGTAGAATGGAGAGACACAGCTCTCTACTGAGAGAGTAGTGGATACAGATACAGGTGTAATCAATTTAACTGGCTAGTCTTAAGAGAGCCAGGCCTGAGACAGAGTAGATTGTTTCAAAGTTGAATGTAGATCGTCTAATTGATGTTGATAGGCAGACTGTTTAGAATGGGTGGATGAGTGAATGGTTTGAAGAAGATGAATGGATAGAAAGTTGGATGGAATTAGGAAGACTTATGTTGATACCGTTGATACAGGGGAACAGAAAATGTAGTCTCAAGAGAGCCAGTTTAAAGCCTGAGAGAGAGAGAGAGAGAGAGAGCTGCTGCACCTGGACTGGCCACCTGGCGTAACATTCTAATTGCTGCCGTGATGTCATAATGAGCAATGTTAAGTCTATGGGGAAATGTTTAATAGTTTTTAATTTACAGTTTAAAAAGTATAAAAGTTACAAAGTTGAAAAATATATTGCACAGGTCTCCTTAGTAAGACCTACGTAACAAAGTTTGAATCAAGTTTCTACGTTAAACGGTTCAAGCTGAATTGCGAGCGTTAGAAGAAGTTGGAATAATAAGAAACCTAGGAAGAACAGTACAGTGCATTTTCATGCACTGTAATAAGAAGAATAGGAAGAACAGTACAGTGCATTTTCATGCACTGTAATAATTTAGTTGTCACACAGCTATCACAGTCCTAAAACTAAGCTCTCTCCATATAAATCTATTCTTATTTGAGCACAGATTGTAGCTAGTACCTACTGTATTTCAGCCCATCCATTTAGCTTCAGTCACATGAAACGCATGTGTTGACTCCCAGCATGAAACTGTCATGTGTACTGATCTATACAGTGTTGCATACCACCACACAGCATGCATATTCAAAACGTTTATAAAGTCAAATAACCACATGCTGTCGAACGAGAGGAAAAGCTCTAGGACGCCTTTAAAGATTGATTATGCCGAGGCGAAATTCCAATTGGAGCCTTATGTTTGGTTCACTGGTAATTAATTTGATGTCTAGTACAGAAGTGGTTTAATATTCATTTGTTGTTGATACATAAAAAAAGGGGGGGGGGGGGGCTACCATATATTTTCCAACAGTAAGAGTAGCTTGACTGTGAATACCACAGTTAATTTGCTGAACCAGGATTGTTTTTTTTCATTGTGTGATATTGATCAGCACTACTACAAGAGGTACACATTCTGTGTGTGTGTGTGTGTATGTGTGTGTTTTAAAATTCCTTGTGCGAGTATTTGTGCAAAGGTCAGATCCTTTTATCTTCCAAGTGTACCCTTTTACCTAAAGAGAAAACAACTGGTCTGTTATACGAAGTAAAATATGTGAGGATGTTTATTAACAATAGTGTAAATAAAGTAAGACAGCACACAGTTCATTCTCTGGCTGTTCAGTATTCACGCTGGATGCCTTTGGCTACATTAAATATTAAATACCACATGAATGTAAGACTTCACTTCACACAAAATAACATTCCTCTATGTCCAGTTTACATTGTACACATCAGAGCTTGATGATATTGTATGATGTTTGTGCCAAAGCCTACATCAAAATGGATCCCCATCTACTACCACTTGGTATGTATAAGCAAGCAGGTCTTACACCTCAGGTTAATAACCAGGGACTAGCCATCAACATGGCTGTTAGAAATAGTGGAAACCACATTGATTAAGGTGTATGTTAAGGTACTTTGCTTCCTCTGAAGGTATGCTGTATTCAATAAATCCATCAGTGTTTCCATTCATCATGACATGGAGGGCTGAGTTCAAAAGGAGTACTTATCGGCAGGATATAAACATGTCTGTGTGGCTACAGATATTGAACAAGACCCAGACTGGGCCACAAATAAACCATGTTAAAGCTCTCTAAGCAACCGGGCCGTGGGTTATAGCATATGGAACGTAGTAACAAACAGACAAATTACATTGGCCATCTAAGGGGATGGCCAAGGTCAGGGGTTCTCCATGTTCCTGGAAATCCATTCATTTTCTGAATTGAAGCGGGCGTTGACAATAAGCACATCACTCAGTTGAAACAAGCAATTGCACTGAACGACTGTAGCTGTGGGCTTCATTTTGTCGCCCCATTAATTGTCATTTTGTCCTCTGCCTCTGCCTTTGACATCGACCAGTTTTGGGGCCTCTGTGCAGGGTGGGAGATTGTTTGCTTTCAGAAAGCCACAGAGCCTCATTTACGTTTAAAAGCCTTTCTTCTTCGCTTCAATAAAAATGGCCCAAAAGACAGTCGGCCAAGTTATTATGAATGTAATACTGAGGCACATTACCCTTGTTTAAATTCCTCACAGTGAAAAGCAAGTGCTAAACTATTACATATGAGAGTGAACTCACTCGTTTCTGTCTTTAAAGCATGCATAATCTGCCTGATTTCACCTCCATTCCCTTATTGCGGCGCGGTAGCTTATTAACGTTGGAAAGCATTTTTTTTCCCCCAAATAAGGCCACATAGCAGTAGTAACTGTAATTTCCCCACTATTTTCATCTCTTGATGTCCTCGGGGTTTCAGCACGATTGTGTGATGTTGTGTAAACACACTGGAACTTCAATCAAATGATTAATCAAATTGTAATTCTCCACAGCCTCGTTGCAATTCTACAGTAGCACCCAGATGATTAACACTGAATTCTGCAAAACTTGGAATGAAGTGAACTCTCCAACTAAATCGCAGGGGTGTCCTGGCTGGCAGCATCTCATTTTGGCTCATTGTCAACATGTCTCTCCAGAGGCCAGACATGCAAAAAAATATCTGCCTTGCTGCTATTGAGAATACTGATCAAATTAGCTTGTTTCCATACGTCCACGCAAAGCTCAAATGTGTCATAGCTGCGCAGTTCATACATCCTGCTGCTAGCCCAAATAAACCGAGCCATTTTTCAGTCACTGCGCAGCATCTAGTCCTTGTCGTGGCTATTTTGAATGTGACAATGTTATTTGTTTTGGTAATTGAAAAATGCTGACAACATAATAACATAATTTGTCATCGGATGTTGACAAAAAGGTCATACATTTACGATACAGCGATGTTTTGGAAACTACAATGTAGAAAAGTTTTGTAATTACTTGTCATAAAGTTAGCACAAGCATATGTAAAGACCAGGCCCACAGCGAGCACTGCAGTAGTCATCTTCCCCCCCTGCGATAAGCTCACAACATGAAACATGCCGACGAAGATGACAGTTATAACACCTCTGTAATGTGCTCATAGTTCCAACAGTTCAGATCTCATTGTAGAACAGACTGAAGGCTCTATGTCCTAGTGCAACTGAGGACAAATATCTAAGCTATTAATCCAAGTCAGCTCAAAGATGAATTGAAACGGTGCCTCGTGTATGAATGTACGGCAACACATATGGACTACTTGAACCACATATGGAGTGGCATTAGGGAAAGGTTAACATTATTGGTCTACAGCAAGGGATGCATACAGAGGATTGATAAAAGTAAATCTCCTTCACAGCTTTAGCATTTAGTTGGTACAAGACCTTCCTGTGTTCCCCTATGTCTTATATTATATCCACCTAATATGCACTATGCTGCTGTGGTTCAAATATGATAGAAATTGCCCCATGTGTCCAGAAGCCAGAAAAAGGCACATCTGTGATTCCATAGAGATCTGAATGATGCCATAAAGGAAGACAATTCAGAATGTTAATCATGTGCGCAGGCTAAATGACAATTAAATGGATAAATGAGAATGAGCGTTCTATGAGTGACCTGGGACTCATATGTGTTAAATTAGAAGTCATGTTAGTGGATGGGACTCATATGGGCAAAACTGGAATCATAGAGGTGAATGGGGATTAAATGGGTAAGATGGAAGCCATATGGATTAAAACAGGAATCATACGGGTAAACTGGATTCATACACAGCATAGTGTATGCATGTGTGAGTCATCGGGGGTAAATGGCAATCATAGGGCCGTCACCATGTTCGACAGGCCTACAAGCATGAAAGTAGTCCTCCAGCCATACTTGTGCAGCTGTGTCGAAACGCACTGCTGTCACACTGGCACTGTGTCTTACTCTGGGCCTCCCCCACATGATGCTTGAGGGGGGGGCGGTGGGCGCAGGGGGGGGGACTGAAGCAGGAGTCGTCCGCCTGCCAAAACAGCATCGCCGCTTTCCAGAGCGCCTTCCATTGCCTCCCGCTGTGAGAGGCCATGGTGTGCTAGGAGGACATGCGCCTAGTAAATTAGTCTTTTTTAGGAGTGCTTTGAGGTCACAGACTGGGATAGTGCTCTGTGAACCCCATGGAAATGACATTGACTTAATGACAGACTGCATAACAGAATACATCACCTTCTGTGTTGACAATGTCATAGCAACTAGGGAAAGTGAGATGTTTTGCCAATAACACATACCCTGGATCACCAGAGATCTAAAGGAGGTATTAGATAGGAAAAAGAAGGCCTTTAGGGATGGCGACAGAGAGATGCAGAGGAGCGTGCAGAGGGAGCTGAAAGCGAGGCTGAGAGAGACCAAGGAGGCATATAGGAGGAAGCTGGAGAGCAAGCTCCAGAATAACAACGTGAGAGATGTGTGGATGGGTATGAACACTAAAACAGGTTTTAAGGTGAAGGGGAATCTGGCTGAGGGGAGTCTGAATAGAGCCAATGAGCTGAGCATATTTTTTCAACAGGTTCAGTACAGGACCCTCCACTCCACTGCCTCCCCCAGCCACTCAGACCTCTTATCCTCCCCCCTCATACTAGGGCTTCCCATGCAAGCCTCCTTAGCGATCATGACTAAGGATCACTGTCCCCAGCCTTACCCTTCAACCCCCACCATGGACCTCACCTGGTCAGGAAATGCTGAACTGCCCTCCCCCTCAGTCCCTCCCACTTGTTTGTCTGTACCCAGCAGCCAGGTGAAAATGCAGCTGACACCAGAAGAAGGCCACCGGTGTGGATGGTATCGGCCCAAGGGTCCTGAAGGATGTACACACCTCCACAAATTCATGTATTATTGATCACCTGACTGACAGACTACAGGTTGTAGTGATGCGCGGGTGGGCTTTTTTAAAAACCCGCCCCAACCCGACTCTTCAGGAGATCCAAACCGCCCCGCCCAATCCGCAAATTTTTTTTCGAATTGTGACCCAAATCCGACCCGACCCGCGGAAAGGAAAAAACACACCTAGCGTCTTTCGTAGCCTAATTAGCCTAATTCTCCCACATGAGGACAACAGCGGGTTACAATAATCTGTCATTTTGACAATCTGCGCTCTTCCACACCATAATCTGCAGCCTAGACATAGCCAGTGTTAAATCTCATCTTCATGGACATAACAAGTTTCCATTCATATTTCCCCTGGCAACTTCATAGGCTAGCCTACGTTTGCGTGAAACACTGCCAAGCATTTAACAAGCACAGCTGTTTATTCGTGTATACAGAAGCAAGGTGTTGTCACATTGTGCACAACCTTCGATATCCCAGGCTCCATGTCCATAAAGTAGCGAATGCGCGATTGACTGTTTTTTCAGTCAGTCACGCATGGCGCAATTGGGTGCTGAATTTAGAAATTGTTTTGCGCTCGACCACACCTCCTGTATTGCAGGCGCATCGCCACCTAATATGTCGGAAGTTAACAAGTGAGAAATGTGCATTTTTACTTTTTTGACCCGACCCACCCGCAATATTTAGAAAAAACTACTAGGCCTACCCAAATCCGCCCGACCCGCGGGTAAACCCGCGGATATCCGCGGGTAATGGGCTGAACCGCGCATCACTAACAGGTTGTGAGACTGAAAGGGTGTACTGTATGTCTGAGCAGGTAGTCAGTTGCATTGGAGCACCACAAGGGGCTGTGCTAAATATCATTTCAATACCGGGTGAGGAAATATACATACCGGTAGTAGAGAACTACAAATATTTGGGGGTTATTATAGACAATAAACTGGATTGGAAACAACATTGAGGCTGTAAGGTCAGAGCAGAGTCTATTTCTTAAGAAAGCTTAAGTCATTTAATGTGTGAAGCAAAATGTTCATGAAATCATGGACGCTTCCATATGATTAATAGAAAGTCGACACCCGACCAGTTGTCACTTCAAGGTCATTCAGAATGTCGTTTGATTCAGATTTACTGCAGAATTCACAATGCACATCCAACTAAGCGAAACAGCTTCAGGTTATTTCTAATTCTACTCAAACACCCAGTGCACTATAGAAGAGGAGGGTGCCACTCACAAGGTCAAAGGGCTCACGAAGCGCACATGCTAATCTCCATTGTGTAAGAAAATAGCCTTGGATATAAGCATCCACTACCACTAGATGAATGGGATATTTGTGTGAATAGCAAAGGCACTGCTTCCCCGCTTCCAACTGTTCCCATCTTAAAGAAAAGAAGGCAGCTAGTCAAGGAAACAGCATGAGGTGCAATTCTACAGAGCCACAGTGCGACAGCCATGATATTCATGACAGCCCCATATACCCAACACTATCTTGCTACCCCGGCCCACCCTCCCCAGTCCCAGCTGTATCTGTGACAAGGCACACTACCCTTCCTTTTTGAACTGGGGCAGAAAAGAACCTGCCGAGCCTTGACCCACTTAATCCCCCCCAGAAAGGGAGACACTGACTACAAGGTGTTCTGTCATTGTACTTCTATTCAGTGACATTCCTCTGCCAGTCTGTTTATTAAAAAAAGTATCTTCGCTGGAGATTCCTCTGCTGAAATATGTCTTCATATATGCTACAGTACTATGCTGATCATTTACTAGATGGCAGCTGTATTTTTCTTCATTATTTTCTCTTTTCTTTTCTCTCTCCCTTTTTTAGTACACTTCAGGCGATGGGAAAGATCTGGCTTGGGCTTCTTGAAATGAACTATATCGGTTACCATGGTGACTTTGTAATGTCGGTCTGTGAGATGACAATGACAAGGCAATGGCCACGCGATGAATAAGCGAAAGTCAATGTCACTTCAAAGCCAAAGCGGTTGCCTTCGGCTGCCTCGCTATCAACTTTCTTACGGTATACAGGAAGATGAGTTTACTGAACATATGATAAACTTCCATTCCACTGAAGACTATTAGCCATCTGGTTTAGAGCTAAGGAGAGCCGGGGCTCAACTCCAAGGAGAGAAAGCGTAGCCGGTTCCCACTGTCCCAACGTGTGAATTTGACTGGTTAATAATTCCCACGTCATAGCTCTGCATCGACAAGCACCCTAGCGACTACAGAATGTATGTGAATCCATTAAATTTTTCCCCCTTTGACCACGACAGTAGACTCATTTATTATTAAATCTGATTTTACTGCAGCTTTTTTTTTAAATCCCTCCCAGCAGTTTTAATATTATCTCCCCACGGACAGTGAAATGTGACAAGCCAAGAGCTCAATAAAAATAAAACACAGTGTTCTAGGTTCCTCTCAGTCATATCACAGGCAACAGAGTAGAGAACAGAGATCTCTCATCATGTTAAATTATTAATTCACTTCTGCTGTGCATGTCTCTGGTCCAAGAATCTTGTAGGTATTCCTCAGCGCAGAAACAAACAGATTTCTGCCACTTTACAGCATGATGGAATTTGGGCAATTTGGCTCAGTGTTGTTTGGGGTGTTTTGTTTGTTCGTTTGTTGATTTTGTTTTGCTTTGCTTTGGAGCAGGGGTATTTGTTTATTTTAGTTTTGTTTGGTATTTGTAAAGGGACCGCTGCCATTCCAACTGCTGGTCAACACAGAGGCACAACAGAACACCCCCCTCCCACCCCCAAATTGAGTTTGCAGGGAGGTGGAGAGAAGAAGGGAGGAAGGGAGAGAGAGAGAGAGAGAGAGAGAGAGAGAGAGAGAGAGGACATGGGAGGGAGGACAGCTGCACTGGTTTGTCAACAGTTTCTGCCTCAATCTCATCCTGCCCACACCTGGTGTTCTAATTATTTTTACACTGTTCAATCTCTGCCAGGCCCTAGGGTTTTCAAAAGTTATACAACGGTGAACATTGGTTTCATTTCTTTTCTTCAAGGAAGTCTGACTGCAGCCAGTTCCCCAGATGCGCTCTCTCCCCCCTCTCTCTCTCTCTCTCTCTTTCTCTCTCTCTCTCTCTCTCTCTCTCTCTCTCTCTCTCTCTCTCTCTCTCTCTCTCTCTCTCTCTCTCTCTCTCTCTCTCTCTCTCTCTCTGCTTTTTTGTTTTCTTCTCCCATCTCTCTCTATGTCTCTTGCAATCTATGTTACGGAGAGACTCTGGAGAGAAACGAAAGATACAAGAAGCCTGAAAACAACAGCAGATAAAGCATATGATATTGATAGGCAAGTTTCAGGGTCTTTGAGAAGGAAACAAATACACAAAACTAAAGCTTGCTTTCAATTTTGTCACAGCGCTACGGTATTTAAGATCTAGGCAACAGAAGGTTTTGTGTTAAGTACTTAGCACACTAATTAGGTGCTTTTCTTTAGCAAGTCTATATAGATAAAGTGCTGATAATATAGCTATACAATTCTAGGGTGTCATTTCAACTATTTGGATTGGCTGATAATTGCTCTATTCATTAACTATATCAAAATGTTTGAATAGGCCTATTTTTTTCAACTGTCTTTGTATGGATAGTGACTTTATTCTCTGAACTGATCATTTGCTTCCTATTGGATGGTTACAGTTTTCAGACTCAAACGGTCAAACTACTCAAAATTGATCACGTGTTTCAAATGATGTGACACAACCAATATACAGTAGTTTGTTATACCATTGCAGGTACATATCAACAATGGACAGAAATTATCAGTGCAATGTACTTGCTTGTATTTTCCGGTATACAGTTTTTCACATTGCAAAATAAAACATTTTTGAAAACCTTCCACCCTTTTCTCAAAACACAAACCCCATTCTCAATACTGGATTTACAGTAAATGTTGGATGAATCCACCGAGTTATGAAAACTTTTTGCTTTGTTTGGTTTTGTTTTGGTTTTAGATGCAAAATGCATTTACTGTATTGTAAACAATGACCATTTCTCCTGAAGCTATATGAGCTGCCCAGAACACTGCGTTCTCCAGTTTTTGATGGTGGTGGTGTTTTCATTTTGACTGCTTTGTGAGATGATCTGAAAACAGTGTTTGGTTTTGAGCACAGGTACAATGTTTTGAGGCGATCGTTCAGTTTTGCAGAGGTTGGCAAACGTTTTGGGAATGTACTTTGAGATGTGGGATTTGTGTTTATAGTTTAGGAGAAAAGGGTGGCAGGTTTAAAAAAATGTGTTTTAGCAATTGTGAAAAACTGCTTTTTTTCCAATTGCTAACACACTAAAATGACACACATAGCACAATTATTTAAACTGACACACAGAGAGCAAAACCTCTTCTCAAGTATCCAAAAGTCTAAGCACAAGTTCTGCTTTACACACAGTTTGCAATTCAAAATTAGCCTGGCTAGCGCCTAGCGCCTACCACTTGGTGGTCTGGCAACTAAACGTTAATTTTCTCATATTTGAAAAAATGCTCAGGGGCCTACAGCTTTAGCGTGTATATTTTACAACACTCCTCAATCGACCAGTCTGCCTTTTAATGAGCATGATCGCGAGGCTGGAGACTTTCTGCTTGTCACAAACTTGCATGCATGGGTTTTTCCGTTAGGGGGAAGCCAGACAGCCGTCATTCACCCGAAATAAGTTAAATAACCATTCCAATGACTCCGAAGCTGATTAGTTAAGGCAAATTAAGCTAAAACAACTTGCATAGTTCACCTTTAAACTTTCCACCACTTTATTTAACCTGACAAGGTGTGTCTCTACCTGGTCTTGCCCCCTCCACTACCAACTGATTGTCATTAGGCCGAAAACTACCTAGGTTAGAAAGTTAGGCTGAACCTTTTTCCATTGTCTGAATGCCAAAGGCCTCCAGCTTATCTTTTTTTAAAGTCCACACTAATTAGGTTCCAGGTAACACCCAATTACTACAATTACTGCTCATGCAAAATGATCTCATTGATATTCTCATTTGACTATAGCCTTCCCTACAGATGCTTAAAGGCGTACAGTATGTCGTAGTCATTAAGGTAATTATGTAATATTGGTTAATGTTGGAAATATATCAAATTTGGCAGCACTGTTCCGTCAACAATATGAGAGGAGCGCCCTGCAGGAGGTTCATATTCTATCTTGAAAAAAACCCCAACAACCTAAACAAAATCCTTCATTCAAAACAGGAACTTTTATGATGCAAATCAACAAGCTGTCTCTTCCTGCACGTCTTGGCCGAGGCATTAAGGTGCCTTTATATATATTCACATCCCTAACACAATCATTCAGCACTCTGCATATTCCTCTCGTCTGCCTCCGTGACGTCCCTCATCGCGTGCACGCGCGGGGTTCCTCGCCTTTCTGCTCTTTATCGCGACCCCAGGAGCAATTATTCTCCCGCGAGGGAGCCGTCGGAGCTTGCGGTGGCATTTCTGTCCTCACATTATAATAATTCTGAAAAGGGGAAGGAAAGAGGGGGGAAAAAAACATGACAAGGAACTCACATGTCACTCGTGCCGGTTTGATGCCGGCCGACTCGCGGCAAGGCGGGAGCACTGCCGAGGGGTTTCGGGGGCGATAAAAGTGCGTCTCATCTCAGGGGCTTCCGGATTGTCACTCCATAATGGTGAGGTTATTTTATCAGTTGCATAGAGGAACGTCTCACAGGGGAGGGGTATCGTCGGAGAAGAGGTGGATGGGGGGGGGGGGGGGGGGATCAAGAGCTTGATAAAGAACTGACGACGACATTACACAGTGGGATGAGTCTGAGCTGTGAGTCATGAGAGAGGGAGATGGTGTGACCCACCCATTCTGGGGTTTCACAATTTGAAGTCTGTCAAAAAAATTCTTCTCATAGTTATCCGTATTTATTTTTCGCTTTCTTTTATTGTTTTGATTGTTTTATTCTGATTTTGGATGCGTTCGAAAGAACTCTCGGAATTCTTATGTGCAATGTGCAAAAGACAAGGTTCTATTCAGAGCATAATGGTGCATTCATGCTACTGGAAAGTCCTCAGTTCCCATTCAGAACTTTCCACTTTGAGAGCATTCACTTGACAAGAACCAACAACGTTGGTAATGTTTATTTTAGCCACAAGTCTAACATCACGTAGTTACTGTACACAAAAAAAAACTGGGAAGTACTGGTTTACATCACAATCACCTGCACTTATAAGTATCCTGTCAGTAAACAGTGAAATGTCTTATTTGTGCATGGAACAACAACAGTGCATTTTCCATCTTTCACTTTCAAACGTCAAAACGTCAAAATGGCAAAATGTTCTCCTGAAGCTTTCAAAGGGCTCCTACTTTAAAGTGAGATGTTCTGAATCCAACACACGTTCAGGAGTGACGTTAGCAGCACTCTAACGTAGGACTTCCCCCACTTCCCCATTGCTCATGCGAGTAACATAACACATCCATAAAGAAACAGAGGGAGGACATTTCAGACTCTGACAAAAAAAAGAAGAGACTTAAAAGGAAATTCCCTACAAGGACGAAGAACCCTTTTAAGATGGCATTAACATGCATCATGCAACTATTTTGTCCTTGAGTGCTAAAGACATTGATTCATTTATGATGGCTTAAAAACTTAGGGTGAAGGACCGCAAAGGACTACACTCAACCAACTGCAGCCACAA
Organism: Sardina pilchardus; assembly: GCF_963854185.1. NCBI lineage: Eukaryota > Metazoa > Chordata > Actinopteri > Clupeiformes > Clupeidae > Sardina > Sardina pilchardus. The sequence continues at coordinate 20,369,880 of NC_085011.1, read as the reverse complement.
GTACTCAATTACTGTTAGAATAGTTTAAACCTTTTCTGCATGTTTACCTTCAACACATTAGTTTGTGAATCCAGACCTCTAACCATCTGTGTTTGCACTGCTGTGGTCATTAACACAAAGCTCACACATCAACACACACACACACACTTGCACACACATACTTGCACACACACACACACACACACACACACACACACACACACACATACACTTGCACACACACGCACACACACACAGAGACAGAGACACAGACACACACACACACACGCGCACGCACACATACACACACACACACACACGCACACACACACACACACACACACACACACACACACACACACACACACACACACACACACACACACACACACACACACACACACACACACACACACACACACACACACACACTAAAAAAAAGGCTTTTATGCGAGTAATGGTCTGGGCTCTCATCCTTGGCACTGAAATGGCACTCTGTAATCTGCCAGTCCAATCCATCCCTCGCTCCATTCCCTAGATGGCAGGTGACGGTGGATGGGGCCGGGCCCTGGTCTGAAGCAGGTCTGGAGATGCCAGGTTCGACTGACGCCAGATTAGAACTCTTCCTGGGTCAGCCGTCGCATTTTGTTCTGTTCTTTTTCACTGTAGACATGGTGGGTTTTTAATTTGTCACATTCGTCACACTCCGTTTCTCTTTCTTTTCTGTGATGGTAATCTGCCTTTCCCAGACATACCCCCACAATACCAATTTGCTGAATTTTCTGCAGTTCCCAGTGTGACACGAGGCCCTATTTGACCCAGGAGGAGTCAAAGCTACCCAATGAGTTTGTGAATATTCCTATACTTCATCATTGCCACATACACAACCTCCTGAAATACTTAACAGGTGATTCAATCGTGACACACATATTACTGTATTGCTCTACCTTACTTACCAGATGTGACAAATGTGACAAAAACAAGGCCAAGATACAAAAGCAAGGCCAACTTTGATTATTCAACTTTTCAGCATGAACACCCTTCTTTTGCATCCATCACTAGCAAGATACACTCAGTTACAGCAAATATGTCCTTTTAGTTTAGGTTAGTTAGGTCCTGTCAAATGATCTATTGATATGTGTTTGGACAAGAAGCATTTCATCAGTGGAGATACAGTATCCTGTCAAAGCCCTACTTGGACTTATTCGTATGACGTCAATTATCCGTTCATCCTAAACGAGACAGTAGAATGTCAGTTTTGGAAATGATTTTAAAACTTTATATTTGATAAAAGTACAAATTAGCAATGTTCCAAAGTAACAAAAACACTGGTGAGTGCACAATTTGATATGCACAAGAAGCCGTTCTAAACGTAAGAGTTGAGAGTGACAGAATGTGTTACTTGGCAACGTTTGACGCTGAACCAAAGGCTCTGATTGGAACTATTTTTAGAGCAGAGAGTGAATCGAATAAAACAAATGAAAGAAGGGAAATGCAATCTGGTGTCTTCAAAGTCGGCAATGGAGCTGATGTCTACAATAAAATCACACTCGTGGCCATTGCTGAGGCCTTCAGCCTAATCCCCTTCTCCTACTCAGGTCATTATCACCAAAATGACACAAGTATGACACACTTCTGCTAGGGTGTTGTGAAGAGTCAGACTGTTGTCAAATAGACCCAAACAATATGGAAATATGTTGATGTGTGGGACAGATTGAAATCTGTGTATATGTAAGGGATAACGGCCGACGAGGTGACCGGTTCGATGGAAATAATGGCTCGGTGGAGGTCTAGAACTCCGGCGACGTGCGAAGCACGGAGACGGAGTTACCTCCGCCGTGCCATTATTTCCATCGAACCGGTCGACCTCGAAGGCCGTTATCCCGCTTATCTCCCGTTTGTATTCATAACCTGTATATTTAGAACATAGTTTTATTCCACCGTTGCGTCCGTTAACATCGCTAAAACGGTCTTGACTGTGGGACTACTTTCCGCCACATATCAATTTTCTACTTGCAGGACAAAACTGCCGTTACTAGTTCTAAAATGGATGGTTGCTATGGCCAAAGGCCAGTCGTTAGTTCTAAATGGCTGGTTGCTACGGCCAAAAGCCAGTCGTTAGTTCTATCTCTCCTGTTGTCAAGCGGGCATATCCCAGGATTCTGATTAACTTTAACTTGGAAAGATCGCTACTTTTATAGCATACATGGCATCCAACTCGCTACAATCCACCTCCGTCATATGCTACAATGTTACTATGGTTCTGCACGTCTGTATTTCAGCTTGGATGCAACGTGACAGTTCATTAAAACTTCGCAACGAGTTTGGCGAATTAATATTCAAGTGTGCTACGGGAACTACTTCAAAGGTAGCAGGTTATACGAAGTTAATGGCCACCCCATCAGCCAATCAGAGAAGAGAATTCCATTGTTGAGGGAGATAAGGTATAAATAATTGAAGTGTAAGACATTGTCCTTTTTCACAATTCCTCCTAAAATGCATTAATAAATAACCTCAAATTCAACATGGCAATTCTTTTGAGTCCGGTCATGGCCAAGCGAGAACACGCTGTATTCTAAAAGTATGTGGGACTTCAAACACTAGACTACAGAAAAGCAAGATGTTCTTGAGGTTAGAATTTTAGCTTTCAGGCAAGGAGCATAATTCCTTTCTGTGCCTTTAAAAACAATGAATTCAGGACAAGTGCAATTTCTGCTGTTTTGCATCCATCATACCTTAAAATATTAAACAGTAAACTAAAACAAAAATGTCACTGCTTGTGATCACTAATTCGCGGGTGTGTGTACCAAACCGAATGTGACAGAAGTAATTAAAAATGTGGCACTAGCTAGGGATTTTTCTTCACTCTTGAGGAAACCTTTGCTTCATGCACAGGCAAAGTCAAAGGAGAGCAGAGGTGCAAAAATCCAGCTTCAGAAAGTAAAAGTCTACAACAAAACTAAAAAGTGTGCTGCATCACATCACTAGCACACAGTTGTTTAAGTCTAGGTTATTTCTTCCTCTTACAGAACAAATTAGGCAAATGTCTGCTGTTTCATTTTAACACAGTATTGTGTGTACTGTTGTGGTGCCGGGGAATGGATTCTTTAATTGACCACTTATGTGTCCACATAGCCTGATAATAAGTCTGTGCCCAGTCCACAGAGAACACCGGATTCAATGAAGAATTTATAATAATCTGATCATTTCCATCTCCAACAAATATAAAAAAAAAAGTGTCACTTCCTCAACAGCATTCACCATAATTGCAATGGCGTCATGGCCATGTGTCATTAATTAGCATTACTGGAATGGTCCATAATGTAAATGTGAGTGTGTAGAAATGATGTTTTCTAAACAAAGTTCGGGAGGAGGCCATAGGGTTGATTGACAGGCATCACTCACCCAACCTCCGGTCATAGGATACAAAACCCTCCTTGCTGCCCTTTACGTCATGCTGGAGTTGCAAAGCCTCCCACCTCCTCCCCTGCTCCTCTATTCCACTGTTAGCTCTAAGCTCCAAATGACCCCTTATCCATATGGGGTGTTAGCAGACATCACTCACAAGTGATCTCCGCTATTGGCATCCCAGGACCACGGCCAGCTACCGAGCCAAACTTGCCATTCTCCGTACTGACTTCAAGCAATCCAACGGGCGAACTAGTGAACTGACGGTTATTAGCAAATTATAACGAAGGGCTTGGATTTTCCCCGGAAAAGAGCATAATAGTAAATATGTGCACTACCCCTAACTCCACCCACTGAGTAACACTCAGATGGTGACTCAAGATTTTACTGATGCAAATGTAACTATTGAATTTATATATTCATCTAGAATTTTCAAACACCAGAATGACTGTGGTAATGTGTGTGTCAATGTCAACAAATACAGACCCTATGTTTAGTGCCCACCTACAGACTAGTTGTCAAAGCAGTGCAGCGTTCCCTGGGGATAAGGTCAGTCAGCTGTCACAGCAGCTTGAGCTCTGTGAAACAACACAAAACTCTTCAACAGTCATGCAAAGTTTCTCTCCAAACGGTAGTATAGGGAACGCAGCATGCCAAGTTACATCAGGATCACCAATAAAACAACAAACATCCATTATGAATGAGAATTACCCCTCTCTCTCTCTCCTCCCCCCTCCTCTCTCTCACTCTGTCTCTATCTATCTCTCTCTCCTGGGGGATAACTGTCTTCCTCTGCGTTGAACTCCAAACTTAATTGGATTAATGAACCTTTAATTGTGCTACTTTGCTAATTAACTACTTTCTCACCCCTTGGGTTTTGCAAAACTTTTGATTCCACCCTTGTCTACGGCCGTCATTCACAAGAAAGAGACCATTGAACCAGCTCTTGTTAAACCAAGCTAATGGTCTATTAAATTCTCGTAGGCATTACCAGGTTAGCACCTCGCTCTACAGAATCATTTTGATGAGAAGTTTCTAAGCTTTCATCCGTGTTGGAACTGATATCTGAAGCACGAGATATCACAAGACAAATCATTTCCTGTCCAAAAAATCACATTTAATTACATGTTTTTTTTTTTTTTTCAAAATCTCATTGGTCAAATTGTCTCAGGATCAATTAATCTTCAAGGATATGAGGCACACATAACTATGTTTAGCAAGCTTTACAGAATTTCACTATAATCAGTTTTAAAAGGCCACACTGGTCTGAAAAATAGACCGCTGAAAAGAGAGCAGTCTGCTTGTTCACTGCCATGACGACTGTTGCATTGTGATAGATTTATTTCTACTTTTTATGCACATTCACTTTTTTCATTCCATGAAAGCCTGCCTACCTTCAAATCATCAAAAAACAATCTTTTATGTCAACTCTCTGATAATGCTTGACTACACGAGGTCTCCCTAAAACCCTGAATCTATCTTGTACAATACTGTGTGTGTGTGTGTGTGTGTGTGTGTGTGTGTATGTGTGTATGTGTGTGTGTGTGTGTATGTGTGTGTGTGTGTGTGTGCATGTGCGTGTGTGTGTGTGTGTGCATGTGTGTGCGTGATTTTTAATTTTTTTTCAATGCATGGATGAACTCACTTTCACCTGCGCTCTCTGTCCCAACTCTCCATTATGAGTCGCACTTTCCTTCTTTTTTTCCCCCCAAAAGCAGAGAGGCGACGAGCAGCCTTGTCCTCAGAGGACGGCATATGTACTCTAGCAGGTGCTGGGCGCCCAGGAAAGCTGTGCCGTATAATGCTTCCTATCAGTCAGCCCAGGTCACCGACTCACCGTCCCCAGTGTTGGCCAGGAAGTTTCCCTTTTGGATGACTCCTCCGGCGACCTTTTATTCATATCAGGTGCCAAGCGGCGCTCTCCTCCAGCGAGCTGTTTTGTGCAGCACCTGCCGCCATAGCTCACCCCCTTATTGCCCTCCGCAGCGCAGCCCCCACACCTATAAATCTACATCTGCCTTCCTGTGCATACAGGTTGACGATTTGGCTCAGTCGCCCCCCCTCCACGCGCGCACAAACACACATAGACACACACACACACACACACACATCCAGGCGCACACACACACACAAACACAAACACACACACACACACACACACACACACACACACACACACACACACACACACACACACACACACACACACACACACACACACACACACACACACACACAACACACACACACACACACACACACACATCCCCTCCCCAACACACATCCCCTCCCCAACACACACACACCCCCCAACACCCATCTCCTTTCTTTGTCGCACAACTTTGTGACCCTCAGAAATTGTGCAAAAACTTTTGATATTCCTGAGCATGTATAAAGCAGCTTATAGAATTATCAAAGCGCGGAGAGAGAAGACAAGCAAGGCAGCCAGAGGAGCGGCGCTCCGACCCGCATTCTAGCAGCGCTTTCTTAGTTCAGCTAGCTTGAATCTCTCGGCGACGCGCTGGATTTGTTCAAGTCACTGGTTAACAGTGCATGTCCCATTTTCTTTGAGAATGTGGGATACTCTGATATGCATGTATGATGTGTGCATAGCATTAACATAAGGAGGTGGGGAGGGGCGGTGGGGGAAGCCGGCGTTCCACTGACACCCTGTGGTGGCGAAACACTGCTGCTCGGAGAGGCAGTCAGGTGACTGGCAGTGCCTTTCTTTTCGCACGTCTGCTGAGTTCAGAGAGCCGTGCACAAAGGAGCCGAGCCACAATGCGCAGCCGGCTTTCCTTCTACCTGGCAGAGCTTCTGTGTCACGAACTGACACCCTGTGCACACCTAGGCCACGATGCACAAATCTGTGTGTGTGTGTGTGTGTGTGTGTGTGTGTGTGTGTGTGTGTGTGTGTGTGTGTGTGTGTGTGTGTGTGTGTGCATGTGTTTTTGTATGAGTGAGACTGTGCATGTGCGCGTGCATGAGTGTGTGCGTGTGTGTGTGACTCCTAAGGAACACAGAGCTCCCCTGCAGTCCACGGGATGCTCGCTGGAGACTGAATGCTCATTTTCAGTGCACTGCTCCCAGCCCTCTGGTAATGCCTTGTGTTTAATTAGCATAAATAGAGAATCCCATTATCATAATATTAAACCATTCATGAAGAACACGTATTTGTGTTGTGGTATCAAAAGATCAAGCTTTTCTTTAGAGCAATAAAAACACACTTCAGCATTGCGTTGAACATCATTCATCACATTTTCTAATAAGAAGGTAGGAAGGTAACCAGCAACTTCCTATGAAGCACACAATGTCCAACTTCACAATCCATATTTCATACTGTACAACAACATTTGTGAGCAAACGTTATTTCATAATTTCACAAGAAAAATTGTTTCAATATGAGGTCCAAACCTCTCTCTCGTCGGCTACTTTTGCAAAGCAGTACAAAAATGATTAAACGCACCCAAAACCACAGTACCGCTCTTCGAAAGTCTTTCCCGTATGATGTCATCGTATTTAAAGATTTCCTAAGAGGATTACGCCCAAAAGGTAATTAATTTATGAGGACATCTATTACAGTTAATATGAACTCTGCACGTACCATTACATCACAATGTGCACTTCACGTTCCACTACCATGGGAGGGTGGGAGCGAATAATCGCCCTCTTAAAGAAGATGATAAAGACAACGCAAACATGACTTAATTACTTGATTGAATTGTGTGATATTTCATGCAATAATCCCCTTTTTTTACGATGGCAACACCAATTCAGTCCTTGCTTTCTAAGAGGATAGAGAGGCAAAGAGTTTTTAACACCCTCTAGCAGTTTTTTTTATTCTCCTCAAAACCACTTAAAATGGCAATAAGAAGTTCATTAAGCTTATGTGAACAGCCTGTGAATAGAAAATTAATGAGATGGAGTAACATAAAATTCAGAAAGGATGGCTTTTTTATGTACAAACAGCACAGGGGATACAGACAGAATGCAAAATATGTTTTCAAACACAGAATACTTGATGGAAAACTCCTATCTGTATTTCCAACAACCCCCCCCTGCCCCCAACCCCCATGCCACTCCCCTCCATCCAATGTTCCCCAGGAACGACGCAATGTTCCATACCCGGATTATGGATCAGACACTCCCGGCTGTGGCAAAAAAAAATATATCTCATGCGACTGGAAACACATTGTTTGGTGTTCCACATACCGCAAATAGGGCCCGATCCCTCACTGGGGGGAAGCGGCCTACTCGGATGCACTTGGCTACGAGGGTCATAATTTACAGTAATGCAGGCACTTGTGTGTTGCCACTATCCCTAATTAGGATGATTCAGTCTCTGCCAAAGCATATGCATTATTTGTCGGTTACTTCCCTCTAAATGCATTCCCTCTCCGATCAGACCACATTAGCTGTCTGCGACATTCACTTACAGCTCGTCTCCAGCTAATTCAGTGGCACTTTGACAGACACACCCCTCTCTCTCTCTCTCTCTCACACACACACACACAGACACACACACACACACACACACACACACACACACACACACACACACACACACACACACACACACACACACACACACACACACACACACACACACACACACACACACACACACACACACACACACACACACACACACACACACACACACACACACACACACACCCCAAAACACAACCACTTTGTCCTTTTTAGGCTGTCACAATTAAGACATTCCCTCATTGTGCCCCCTCATATCACGATGGCATGTGCTTAAGCAGAGATCTGCAAACTTCACGATGATACTTGCGTGTGGACTTCTTTCTTAGTCAATACTGCATCTCTCTCTCTCTCTCTCTCTGAAGCCTTTTGTTCAGTTAAAGGGAGATGACAAGAGAATGGCTGAGTCTCCTTGCTGGTTCAGTCTCTCTGACCGTGTGTGTGTGTACGTGAGCGAGTGTGTGTGTGTGTGTGTGTGTGTGTGTGTGTGTTTGTGTGTGCATGAGTGTGTGTGCGTGCCTGTATGGGAGCGTACGTGCGTGAATGTGTGTGTGTGTGTGTGTGTGTGTGTGTGTGTGTGTGTGTGTGTGTGTGTGTGTGTGTGTGTGTGTATGTGTACGTGAGCGAGTGTGTGTATGTGTATGTGTGTGCATGTGTGTGTGTGTGTGTGTCCGTGTCTGCATAACTCTGTGTGTTGATGGCAAATGGTCCACTTAGACAGAGCCATTACTGCGGCTCTTGTAATGGGAACAAATGCAACAGCGGTGCCTAAGCAAAGCCTCCATACATCTTCCCCCCTCTCCTCATGAGACAACAGCAACTCGCGTCAAACCTGCATCACCCGCTACTTTAAAGGCACTCCGCCTAAATACCACTGTCAGGGTCAAATCCTCCATCTGCCAATGGCACACTTACGCAACCATTCTCTTGGTGAGAGAGAAAGAAAAGGAGATTTAAACAATTGGAGAGGTTGTTTTGCCACAACAATCTCCGGCATCATTAGCCTCTCTATCTATCCTCTATCCCCTCGCAGGCTATCCCCTATGCAAACGCATGTGCTAATCATCTGACATTTAAAAGCACCCTGCTTCTAATTATAGGCCGTCCATTTTCACTCAAAGCTCTTGCACTTCTTCCCCCCCCCTCCGAGCGTCTATTGATCGGCCACTCCATTACAGGCCCCTGTGCGTCTGCACTGCCCAACCACCAGCCCGATGGCACTCCTCAAAAGTTGTAAGTGCAACCTTGGCACGGCTCAAAGATGTTTTTGTGCCTTCGCAGATGCACCTTCAGCAGCACGCTGGACGGATGCGAGCAATCCAGGGAAAAGCAGCAAACTGTCAGGTGTTACAAATGTACAGGCTCAGTGTGTGTGTGTGTGTGTGTGTGTGTGTTGGGGTTGAGTTGGGAGAGAGGGTGTACAATTGTTTCTTTTTTCAGGGCCATGGCAATGAAAGCACAAACCTGTCTACAGTACTCCAACATGTGCTGTGGATAATGCTCAACTTGAATCGCAGGACATTTTTCAAGCTTGATACATATGTAAACATTCTACAGAGATTACAAATCATTTTGACATTTGTGATAAAGCATGGTGTACAGCTGTGTTGGTGTGAGCGTGTGTATGTGAGAGGGAGAGAGAAAGAAAGAGAGAGAGAGAGAGAGAGAGAAAGAGAGAGAGATGTGAGGAGGAGAGAGGAGATGTGTGTATGTGGCTGGGTAAGTGGTGTGTTCAGTTCAGTTGCGTGTGTGTGTGTGTATGTGTGTGTGTGTGTGTGTGCTTGCGCGCGCACAGCGTATGTGCATGTCTGTGTGTTATGTATAGCCTAACCCATAATAGACTTCAGTGCATAGGACCTGAAGGCACGATCTCACCTCATTTTCAAGTTGCCAGGCAGTGGTTGTCCATCATAAATGGCGACGATGTCAAAATCCTCCTCTAGAGCGAAGGTGTGGAAGGAGAGCTGTATCCTGTTCCGCTCCCCCGTCACAATGATCCAGGTGCAGTTAGCATAGTTCGGGTAGCCATGGGGAAAGCCTGGACTCTCTATGGTGCCATTGAGACCTTGCACTATGCCGCCACAAGGTTGACCTGTGAGAATGACAAAAGACCAATATTTAAAACCCCAGCTTTAGCTTTCCACAGTGCCACTTGTGAACACAACACCTCTGCATTCATTTTGTATTGACATCGCACAGGCATGAGAAATCATTTCAATTCAAATCTAACACAATTACAATGCAGAAGGATCACTGCACACAGGTTTGGTTCGAGAAATGTAATTCCTCTCCTGGAAACCTTTGCAAAGGAGAGAGTTCAATTCTCAAAACCAACAACCTGAAGCAACTTTGTGCTGAGAGTGGGTCTATTTACACTGAGACTACTTTAAAGAATTCTAGTCAATAATTCCACCATTAATTGTTAATGGGGTAGAATTAACACATAGGCCGGCAATGAAAGCTAAATTTCTTCTTTTTCCCTTGTGCATTCATCAAGAAAGAGTTCCTATTTTGTAGATTCCAAGATGCTTCGACCTGATATATTTGACTCAAATATCAAAACATTAGCCACTTTTAAAAGGAACACAAATAAACCAACATGTCAGGTCCAAGCTGTGCAGCCCCCTGTGGAGATAGTCCCAGGAGTTTAAGTACATCACAGAAACATGCATATCACTGAGTAATGCTGCTTATACTCCATACTATTTCCGCCACATTAATTCCCTTACCCAAATCTGAAGAAATAGCCTAACTGTTTAAGTAGGTGAGATTGCTGTGCTTGTATGTAAGAGGAGCAACTAGGTACTGTATGTCAACAACAACTTGCCCAACAGTAAAGAGGTTAGAGAATAGCCAACTAAAGGGCACAAAAAGAAGGTGTATGTGCAGTGTATGGATGTGTTGAACATAGTGGAAAATGGACAGACGTTAGGATCTACAGTATACTGTAGGTCTTCATCCAGTCAAAGGCATTTAATCTTGAAATAGCTACAGTACAATCGTTGGTCAAGAATCTGTTTGCTTGTGACAGATGCATTTATCAAAAGCCCACTGTTGACAAAGATATTCAACGACAAGTTTATATCAATGGGGTGTATCCTTCTACCTAACAACATTTACCAGATGGATTGTGAATCTTACAGTAAGTGATGTGTGTGCATCAAGGGTGAACAATGTTTTCATTTTATCACATATTGTTTATACTTTATAATGTTTAGTGTCCCCTGTATGCAAATGAGAGCAGAGTCCATTTGCATGTTGTGACATTTCTGCAGCATGCTTTCTGAGCAGAGGACATTGATGGCTTTGGTCCCAGCGCAGCCCAGCCCAGGCTCAGTTGCAACGACGCGTGTTTGTGACAACGCTTTTTAGTTAAAGCAAGCGCAGCGGGAGGCCGTTCTGATACACGTGGGATCCGTCTAGGCATGCTACAAGGAGAGTGGAAAAGCATCCAGAGGAAATAGGGGAAGCAAACACCTCTGTCGCCAAGATGAGACCGTATGACGTGTTGATCAAAGGCGTGTGTTGACTATGGGAAGTTGCCCTGCTTTTGGAAGAAAAGTGACAAAAAGAAACTGTTCACAACACCAGTAACAGAATTTCTATTGGTCACCAAGAGACTAGGGTCATTTGCGAAACATTACTGAGGTGAGTTATTTAAGAAAAATAAATCAATCAATATAAATTTTAAAAGCAGCTATAATTTGTTTTATATTGCCATTGTTATTCTAATACTGGTGTGTAACATCATACAGTAATCCTAAGTATGCAACAGTACATTGACCCTTATTCTGACTTATCCCTAACCCAATGTAACGGTAGCTTATGGAGGTATATTCTGTTCCACAGCGCTACATTTTGGCTAGTTTAATGTCTGAATGGGACTTCTTTTCTTCATCCATCTTCCTGATTAAAGCACAATCTGATTCTGTTTTATTGGGCTATTATTGGGTACTGTGGCTATGGGTATGGTCAAAATATGTTTTATTATTATTATTATTATTATTATTATTATTATTATTATAAGTATCATTATTATTACTACTATTATTTGCATACAACACTCTTGCACTCTTGTTTATACACCGTGTGGGTGGGTGCACAGAATATTACTGTATGAATGTAGTTACAATATAACTAAGGGATATCAAGTCGAAATCCATATCATAATTAGTCTAACATCATAAATTACATAAAGTTAGAAGTCAGAACCACCAATAAGGACCATATTCCAGTCAATATAATTGATTGCAAATTGTGTATACATAGGAACAAACATATTTGTCAATGGCTTCTCTTTGTGGCAGCCCCTCAGACACACACAGAGGTACGGTTAATATTCACGCAATGTTGGTCACAAAAGTCATTTGCATGCATTGCGTCCACTACACAAATGTGCTAACAAGATTTGGACGTTTGGAGCAGCCATGTTGATTTGTTTGGGGAGTGCAAAAAGTCTCTATAGTAACACCACCACTGTCACCAATCAGTGTTCATCAGCCAATCCACCAATCCATTTGTTGATTTAATAACTTCACAATCTCATCTTACTTCCATTTAAGTCTGCATGCAATGTTATGAAGTGACAGTAATTAACCCATTAAAAACGCATTTACAATCCAATGTGAACTTTAACAATCACACAGGAAATTAGCAATCAATGATGCATGCGAGAGGTTAATGAGGGCTACTTTCTTAAGGAGAAATTGACGCTGAAACCCCTCAAGCTTTATGTACAATCTTTAGCAAAATAAATATTGTGTAGCCAATAAAATGCAGGAAAGGATTACACGCGTAGCTCAATATACAAATCCACAAGTCCCTAAAATGCATAAATCAAACATCAATGCTATTCAACTTTTTAAAAGCTTTGCCCAAATGTACATGCTTTGATGTGACAGCATGACAGCAAATTCTAGATAATTATATTTTTATTCTCGCCGATCACAGATGGAGTAAACCATCTCTCCAAACAGCTGATGTTCTATGAGTACACAAAATATGGCTGAAAACATCCAGACTGTGATCAGATGACGCTGGCTCTGTTCAAACTGTAGGTTTAAAAGCTCGGCAACCTGCCAATGCTGCTGTGCCAACAAACAGGATTTAGTTGGGGATGCGTTCATCACTTGTTCGTGAGCAATGAGTAAGGTAATCAAGTGGGCAACACTACCAATGCACATGACCCCTTCGTCATGAGGCAAACACAATCAAGTCATATTGATGTCGTGACATGGTCATGTTATGACAGTCACAGCATTGCTTAATCAGTAATTGGTAAACCTAGAATCCCCTTTCATTACTGGTTGTAAATTATTCATAATGCTTCAGAATGATTGAGGCTTGCCCATGCATGTACAGTATGGGGGGGGGGTGGTTGAGTAGTGGTTTAACAGTAGTTAAATAGATTTGTCAGATGTTATTATGTGGAATAAATGCTTTATAATCATGTACAGTATAAATGTATTTAGAATGCTTTTTGGATATTCAGTTTACGTAAAATGATAGCCACAAATACCCATGACAGGGTGATCACAATTTGCTAATGTGGCTGTTGTGATATCTGCCATTCTGAGAGCCCTCAAGAAAAATGACAGATAATGATCATACATGTATGGCACAAAGGATTGTGTTACAACAAGGTTGGGTCTTATGAAGCAGATTGCAAGCAAAGTGTTACCTCTAAATATCGCTTGCTAAATAACTTAAATGTCCAAAAAAGAGAAAGAGGTGCATAACAACTGCAACAACATCTATTGATTGTCAACACAGGAACAGCGAACATTGCTTTAACCTTACAGCGTGTACTTTCTTTAATATCTGAACTGTCCATGTGAATTTCTTGCAAATCAAATTTTACAAAATAATGTTGCATAATGCATTATTTGGGTTTTTTTTATGATGAAGTATTCAATTCATCCGTCTGCTCAGCAAAGGTCTGATTTATTGCAAATTAAATACATTTATGGATTGGATTCTTTGCCCTGCATGTGAGTTTGCCCTTGTGCACTAACCTTGTATTCTGAAAGATGAACTACATCTTAATTGTCCTACCAATGGTATTGATTTATAGGTGTTATCACCATGTTGGTGCTCACCAGGTTTCTCCTCATTTCTTTGAGAGAAAGACCAAAGTGGGGGTCACACACTGGAATGGTTTACACTGGGGGAATCATTTCATACACGAAATTAAAAATGGCAATCGTGATGGATGCTTTGTTGTCTTCCTTTTGAAAGAACGAGGTAGGCTGACATAGTTAAGATGTTATTTACAGTCATTCAAATAATTTCATTAACATGGCTATTATCTAGTCTACACCATGTTGTCTTTGAAAAAAAGTTCCACAATATCCTATCAACTACAATGTATATCCACCAGTTTCATCTGCATTTCATATGTGAAGAGGGCAACTGTTCAAGAGTCTCAATTGCGTTAGAAACATGAGCAGACATTACTAGTACACTGGTTAATCACGTGGGCCCTCTCAAATCCATACCTCTTAATAAAGCTGGGCACATTTCACATTTGCATATGAGATAACATAAATTAGACAAACAATTCAAAAGAATCTCTTGGATTGATGGTAATTTTTTATGATAACATTCTGGAAGAATTATCACACTGCCGTAAAATAGAGCTACATAAAACAGATGCATCTGTCGGCTGAATCTCGGTTAATAATGCATTTCATCAGATTCGGCATGCCTATGTGGGTCCTTGATTTATACACTATATTAATATAAGTGCATGTATAGGGTGACTCAAAACTGCATTAAAAGTGAAATATGGAGTTTTGTGTGCCAAAAAAGCTTTGTGACTGTCTTTCTGGCAAGACTAAAGAACAGCAACATGCATGTATGTTGCTGAAAGGCATCCTATGTTAGTTTTTGTTCCTTCATATAACAGCTTCGAAGTCTTTCTGATGGTAAACAAACTTGTTATAGGGAGAATCATGCGCCCTCTACAGCCCTAGCCTAGCTGGCTACGGAAAACCAGTCTTGCAATGTGCTTGCCAACGTCCTGGGGAATCACAAATTTCTTTACAGCAATTGTACAATACCCTACAATTTGTATTGACTCATGTAATATTATCTTGTCAGTCGACATGGCTCTTCGGAAATTATCTTTGCAGGTTTGTAAATAAATCAACATGTACCATGTCCAAGAGAAAGAGTTTGTTTTTGCAACCATTGAATACAATACATACTGTAGGCTTACTTTCAACATCAGGGGAAGCCCAGGAGTGGAACAAAACCTACCTGAATTGGATACCTTTAAGATGATAGAAAGGGTTCTCATAAAAAAATCAATGGTTATTTTTGACTGAAATTGTGTGTTCCAATAAAAAGAGACGAAGTGCAAAGTTGGGAACCATTAACTTTATAACTGTTACTATGTTATGTTATGGCTATGTTCAATTTACCACAAAGCTCTGTCTGTCTAAATTGACTTGATAGAAGGCTATTTTCTCGCTGCTACTGTATGTCAGAAAAACATGATTCTCTTAGATAGATTCCTACTGCATCTATCAGCTAACAGCTGTCAGATTGGTTGTGAATACTTTTCTGTGGCTACTCGTTCTTGAGTCATGCTTTATGTTTCATGCCAGACTGGTGTTATTACAAGAAATTATGATGGAGTAGAATGGTGTTTTGGGTGTCTAACCATAATGACAATTTAGCAAAGTCATTGCAAATCCACTTTTGCACAAATATTTTGATTACTCAGACACTGAAACTGTTGTGTGATGTGTCATTACATTCATGATTAATTCCAGAGCCATAAAAATGCTGTTTTTAAATATATTTGCAGAAGTATGTAAGAAAAAAATGCTTTTGCTATTGCTATCTTATTCCAGAATTTTTCCAGGCATACCAATAGTAGAAAGCTAAATTTGCTTTCTTCGAATAGAAAGCTTTCGGCGTGTGTTGCTTTAACCCATGGAAAAGAGGATTTTTGCTCTGGATGACGGTTTTAGTCATTTTCTCCACTGAGAATTCAGCACAATAGCAACCAGAAAAAAGCCCAGCACAATGTTGTTGAGCCACACATTCTGCATGCCCTCTTTCCACTTGTTCCAGGCCAATACCACCCACTAATTACACATACAAGTGCAACTGCCTTGAGAGGAGTTTTTGACTGGCTATTGTTAATTAGACTTTTGTTTAAAAAAAAAAAGCTTCAACAGTTAACTGCAGACCCAAGAACACATTTAATCTTCAGCACTTTACTGAAGCTCCTTCTGGTGACCAGAGGCAGAATACATCTTCATAAATGTGGTGAGTGATGGTGGAAACAGACTGACCATTGCGCAAACCTTTGACATATTTTTTTTTATTTTTTTTTCATTAGTTAATTGAAGCTGGGTTACCAACCAAAGGCACCATTGACAAGCAAGAAATACATCAATCAGCTGAGTTCAAGAGATGTGTGATATTCTGTTAATTGGACTGTAATTAATATTACTACTTGACACATCATGATCAGTTGATACAGAGTGCTTAGTAACACATGGAAAGTGCACCTTGAAGAGGACTTTCCCTACCAAATAAAACTAAAATACTGCACACGATATTGTGTTAGCCCAACAAATCTTAGATTCTTAATAGATTTTAGATAACTTCTACTGCCCCTAGTGCTGGACTTTGTAATAAATGTGGGTGCCACAAACCTACAGCCTCGTGCTCAATGACCATAGCATTAGGCTAATAGTCCCTTAACATATGGCCTGTTATCGGTTACCTCATGCCCACTAGTAATATGTCAAGAGGAAGGCACAGAAAGATGTGAGCATTACAGTGGACTTGTTTTAATGACGTTCAGTTGGCAACAGTCCATTGCAGCATACATGCAAGTATAGTATGCATTTGGACTATGCCCTCTGGATATTGAGATGAAAATCTGAATATCAATACTCTGGTCAAAGGAGGGTTTAATAAACTAAATGTAGCGCTCACTGTGTAAGCTGACATAACAGTATAGGCCATGCTGCAATAAATCCAAGTAGAGGGGTCAAATGTGGTTGGAAAACACAATGGTGGTGTATTTGTAATTTGCTGATGTGATATGCAAGTAGTGGGGGTAAGTATCCGGTAACCCTTCTGAAAAGCCCTTTAGAGAGTAAATCTTTCTATTTCATTCACTATGGCTATACGGAGTGGGTGATCACCTCAATTTTGTGATGAGATCTTGAGCAGAGTGTTAAAGAATATGTTTTGGGACTTAAGACACTTAACTTTCAAAAGAGAATTCACAGGGACATCAGTGAAATAAAGTTTGCTTTGTATTATATATTGTTCCAGTCATCTTAATCATCTAATTTATTGCTCTTGGCTGGGTGAGTGGTGTGTTCAGTTCACTTATGTTTGCTTGTGAGTATCAGTGTGTTTGTGTGGTGTGTGTGTGTGTGTGTGTGTGTGTGTGCGTACAGTGTATGTGCGTACATGCGTGTGTGCATGTGTGTGAGAGTGTGTGACTGAGTGTGAGTGTGTGTGTGTGTGTGTGTGTGTGTGTGTGTGTGTGTGTGTGTGTGTGTGTGTGTGTGTGTGCAATGCCTCATGCAACCAATTGTTGTTGTTTTATTTTATTATTTATGCAGTCTTTGCCTTTGCCTTGCGGTGATTTACAACAAATGGATTTTACTTGTGTTCAAAGATCCAACATTAATGTACAAATAAACCTCTAACGAGGAGCCATGTGATTGCTGTTCCAGCCCACACTATCAAGATGTCCTTTTAACACCATGATGACCAAGGCCACAGGTTTATCAAAGCTACTCAACGACCACTTCTCCAACAAGCAGGAGCAGGTGCACAGCAATACAAACAGACTTGATTAGCAGAGTAACACACAACACACTCCCACTGCCTTTCTTCCTTTCTCTCTCTCTCTCTCTCTCTCTCTCACACACACACACACACACACACACACACACACACACACACACACACACAGAAAGAGAGAGAGAGGGAGAGAGAGAGAATGTGTGCAAGCTTGAGTGGAGGTTTCTAAAGATGTCATGCACCTGTCCTGAAACACCTTGGCCACACAGCCCACTCTCATCTTAAGTTGAAGAGAGCCTCTTTCCATTCCACTGCTCCCACAATGCCTTCATCCAAAGAGAAAAGGCAGAAGAGATGCCCTGCAGTGGTTTTGACTAAACAACAACACACTCTCCCCCACAGAATCTGTCTGTCACTGTATCATACGCTCTCCATCTCTCTCTCTTTCAACTTCTCATTCTCCATCTCTTTTTCCCACTCTAACCACCATCCCTCTCTCTCTCTGTGTCTTTTTTTTAGCTGCATCATGCTAGCCTGCTCGTTAATGGTGTCTGTGAACCTTACTCATAACCTGAACAAAGACTGTGATATGTTCACACACACACACACACACACACACACACACACACACACACACACACACACACACACACACACACACACACACACACACACACAGCTCAGTATTTGTATGCGTCCTGGTGCTCTGCCTGCATACATGCTGACTGTGTGCAGCGCTAGGGATACTGGAGGCGCTGATTAAAAGGGATCCCTCGGAGAGGTGTGCTGGGGGAGCCTCCGGCCCTTTCATGGTGCTGCGCGTCAGGCAAAACATGACACAGGGATGCGGGCCTCACAGCTAAACAGCTTCACATCCTCCGCCGTTAACTATACTTACAACAACAGGGAACCGGCGCAGCAAACAACAACTATCCAACAACAACAGCGATAATAATAATGATAACGTATAAAATATATGATACGCTGTTTTAGAGTATATGTACATACACAGAAACTAAAATAATTAAACATCCCTGCTGAAAAAACCAGCCTGACCAGCTAAAGGTGGTTTGCTGGTTGACCAGCTTGTTAACCATCTTATTTGACCACCCTTTGATGGTTAACCAGCTAGACCAGCAAAACTCTCGCGAAAACACGCCTTCAGCTGGTTTACCCAGCTTATGATGGTAATTCAGCTGGTTTTGATTGTCGTACCACCTTAAGCTGGTCATTTTAGTTGGTGTTGCTGGTCTACATTGCTGGTTTTTACTGGCCACGCCAGCTTATGTTGGTTATTCTAGAAAACCAGCTTGACCATCTTTGTCAAGCTTGACAGGCTGGTCACCAGCATGACCATCTTAAACCAGTTGTATCCCAAACGACCAGCTTCCTCAGATGGTCACGCCAGCATGTCTAGCTGGTGGCCTAACCAGCTACACCAGCAAAGACCAGCAATAATAACTGTGTTTTGGGCAAAGACCAGCAAAGACCAGCTAAAACCAGCTACCAGCCTAAGCTGGTTTCTTGCTGTTTTTTTCAGCAGGGATAAGACGAGAGAGGGAGGAGTGAAGGAATACAGAGAGAGCCACAAGGAATTGAGAACACAGCCTCTCTGGTGGTGCTGTAATGCTGTGGTATTTCTGTGTTAAGACATACTTAATGGCGCCTGTGCAATTTAAGTTCTTTGAAAGATAAAGTAAGCTATGCATAATTCATTAGCTTAATGTGACATTTGTGTGGAGGAAGTCCACACCTAAAATAGGGCACATCTCTGTTTGGTTCCTGCAGCCACGCCAGACACACCCAAATCATTCAGATCATGACAGCTTCTTTGTTTCTGCTCACAAAGTCATATGCAGACGACAGTTACTGATGCAGGCGTGATCTCACCAACATAAAGAAGATTTGCTGCAGGCCACAGCACCCCTCCACTCCTGCAATTAAGCAACTTTGATACACCTACAGGCTGTGCAAATCAGAGGAACACCGCCCCCACATACAGACAGATCAAAAAGATGTGTAATTACAATATTATAGAGCGATTACAATGACCATTTTGGATTAGAGATTGACAGATTGCAGCCGCAGTTCATCTTGGCCTTCGTCTCACTTGACTAAAGTTATAATAAAGGCTCCTTTTAATCCTTGGTTTCCATGGTTACATCAGTTATAGTTCTGTGTAATTCTGCACTAAAATTATGCAATGGTTGGTTGCAATAAAATAAAATAAGCAGACATGTTTTTTTTCTTTTTTTATATATAAAAAAAGAAAACATCGATTTAAATTGTGTTGCAATTAGCGAGCAATGTCTGGTCACTATCATTACAGTCAGGTCTCCAATCTCCTCGGTCTGTGTTTTTGTTGTCTGGGATGATCAATCTTTATTCCACACAATTTTGCACCATTTCAAGAAATAGAAAGAGCAAACACATTTCAGTTGACAAAACACTGCCTTCTCTGAGTTGGCCCAACATCATTTTCACCCAGCACACATCAAACACGGGCAACAGGCTAATCAATAATTAAATCACCGGTAGAAGTGTGGGTGGAGATGCTTATTTTTTAAGAAATTGGCTCGTTACTTGGCTTGCGAAATGAGCCGTAGACGTCCTCATGACAGCGCGGTGATGATGTTTAAGGCGATACTAAATAATGCATGACTGACGAAAACAAAGGAGCGGCGGGCTGCGAGCAGTCGAGGCAGAGATGGATGGCATTATATCCCCGTAATTTCCTCTCGCATGCGCCCTCCTTTCCATCCCTGGTGCAAAAAAAAAAAAAAACACCCCTGCGTTTGTTAGGATTTATGGAACACGCCCTCGTCACTGTTGCTTACTGAGGGGATCGCGTACAAATGCAGTAAACAAATTCCCCTCACTCTCCCTCTCCATCTCTCTCTCTCTCTCTCTTTTGCTCTCTCGCTCGCTCCCTCCCTCTCTCCCTCCCTCTGTTCCTCTCCTCAAAGGGGCTCTATGCAACCTATGGCCAGCTAGCCAGCATGCAAACACATGACTAACAGCTCTGAACACAATTATTATTGACCACAACTTGTAAAACTGACTGTTCAGCACACATTACCTCACTGGAGGCATCTTCCAGACAGCAATAATGGGCTCTCTTTTAGCCACATCGTCTGAATCAATGACTCAAGTGCAGAAATGAGAGAACATAACTAATTCATGGAAAACAGCAACACATGCATACAGCAGCATATACTGTACAGTATGACTATTGTAAAATGATGGCACACGCGTAAAATCGCAACACAACAGAGACTTTCCAACCTGAAATTGCCTTGATAATCGATAGATTAATATGAAGCATGCCATAAAAGCATACGGCTGTAGAGCAGAGAAGATTCAGCTGTGTCTCAGGCTCTGCCACTCAATCTCTCGGCCTCTGTGGCATCTCCCAGGTAGGGTAAAAAAGTGCTTGCGAGCTACGCATTAATCAATAGTTTGAACTCCCCCGCATCAAAGTGTGTTTAAAGCAATAGAACTGCTATAGCAGTCAGCGTGACAAGGGCGCATGGCAAGATAAGAGGGGAGAACCTTTGCCAGGACCAGCGGCCAACTAAGCTTGATTGGATTTTGTGTCAGATATAAGTGCCAAAAGAATGTAAGCAGAGATACGCAGCTGAGTCGCCGTGGCTGGACTGAAATAAGAAGCCCTATCAAACTGCAGGAAGGCTAAGCCTGATACCGCCACACAAAGTTTGGTCAAAGTAGGAGGATAGGGGAGGAAAAGGCCCAGAACAAGCATAAATTATATAGGGATTAGCTGATCTGAACCGATGAAATTGAAAATGGATGGGAAAAGCTGTGGGTCAACTGCCAAAAAAAGATTCTAAAAAAAATGTACATTATTATGTTGACATCCATTCTAATTATTACAAAGATATTTTCATAAGCTGACTAATTCCTGTTTCTACAAGAGCACATTGCTATTCATGAATTTGCTTACCCTATCAAATGTCCTCAGAGGCTTTGCATGTCAAGTCCTGCACCAAACTTCTAAGTATGTGACATTGCTCCTTAGAGGTGACCAAAAAGTAATGACAAGTTATCAATCAAATCAAAGTAGCTACATGCTAATTTTCCATGGCCCATTACCCCAGTCTCTAAAGGTTTGGCTGATACGTTCCAAAAGGTAGCCTTTTACTGTTTACTGTCAGTGTTTTGAGGACTAGGACAAGAATAGCTACCGTTTTATGGCTATGCCTATAATTTGCCTCAGAGTTGCTATTAGCAACACTTTTAAGGAGTGAGTGAGCTATCTGGCTTTGGCTAGATGCACACAGAAAGAAAAACAAAACAGTCTCGGGGACTGTCCTGGACTCTATAATCAGCTAAATCGACTCAAATTTAAACACAGGCTGGCCGTATTAATCACTCTGGAACCTTCCAAACACATCTCCATCTCCGCCTGCCAATGACTTAACGCGTGGACACCACTCATAGGAGGGAGGAGGCGGACTCCCACAGAGGCCAAGTCTGGTGGAAGACCGCAAAAAAAAAAATCATCACTTACAGCATCTTCATTCCTCAGAAATATCACACAGAAATGCTGTGGCTCTTATTTGAACAGATCATGTTGTTTAGCACCATTTTTGATGCTGATATTTGCATTAGAAAGGATACTCATTACACAACTCATGTTTGATGGAGTGTGTATTCCTATACACATATATCACTGGGGAAGATTAATTTGTAAGTGGTTTTAATTTAGGAGAACTGTATATGAATTATGTATTCAGCTATATTTCATGATTTTACAGAATCTCAGCTACGGTGCTGGATTAGCCAGGGAATACCCATATGAACCTTTGGAAAATGTGGGCTTTGCTCTGCAGGTCCGTCTGGTGTGCCTGGCCATTGAAGCCAATCTCCAATGTCCCTAAAACACGGGCACGCATATACAATCCCTGTTCTGGCATGGACGTGTATTTCTTTGGAATTAAGTAAACAGCTGTGTTTGAGACCTTAGTTTACAAGATTACTGCACTTCTGGAACGATTTGGTAAGAGTTTAATGCACCAATTTAAGATTAATTTCACTGCTAGTTACGCCCCTGCTGGAAGTCGTAAGTCAATGAACCTTTTCCAGACCCACTCTCAATTGAGAACGATCTGGTGTCAACAAGGCTAATATTGTGTATAAAAAGTATAAAATCACAACAGATCACTGTGGTGTTCATGTCTGGGTACTGTGATTAATTGAGCAGTCCCTTAAACAGATGACTCACTAAGACGCATCTGAACAGTGGAAAATAGCAAGACTGTTTAGCTGCTTTATCTGTGTTTGGTTTAACTAAAACACTGACATTTAGATTTAAAAATGTCGGTTTGTAGAGCAATTACCTACTTTGTCTTTGAAAACCTAATATGTTGTTTCCTTGTACAACCCTCTGGTACAGTATATTGCTTCATTTTGTTTTGTTTCAATGGCATAAAACGGACGTTAAGACGACTAAGCCAGACATCAGACGCAAAATAAAAGTGTAATTTGTTAAATGCTGTATGTCTACTGAGGTTTTGAGAAATTATTTAATCCTATAATATCCTACACACACACAAACACACCACACCACACCACACACACACACACACACACACACACACACACACACACACACACACACACACACACACACACACACACACACACACACACACACACACACACACACACACACACACACACACACACACACCGCACACACCACACACACACACACACACACACACACACACACACACACACACACTACCTTAACCTTGATGCCCCCTTTGTCTCCAAGCTTTTAAGTCATCAGAAATTCAAGGGGAGCAAAGCATCGCTGTCAGCCGTCTCATCAAGGCGAGCGAGGGGAGCATTTGTGGAGGACTTAAGCACACTCCTGAAAGGCTGTCATTGAGCAGCACTGTGGAGCATGACGACGCATGTTTTAGAAATGATTTCCCCATCAACATGGTGTCAGAACTGACATCATTACCCACAACGCATACAATGCATGCTGTCCTGACAGAACGCAAAAAAGGCAGCCAAGTGACTTCAACACTGCACAGACAGGAAGCAGGAGCGTGCGAGAGAGTGTGTGTACGTGTGTGTGTGTGTCTGTGTGTGTGTGTGTGTGTGTGTGTGTGTGTGAGAGAGAGAGAGAGAGAGAGAGAAAGAGAAAGAAAGAGAGAAAGAGAGAGAGAGTGCAAGCGGACACAACAGCCACCCGAGCACAAAAGCATCCATCTACAAGCAAAACAAAACATCGTTTCCAGGTCATCAGCCAAGCATGTCTATAAGGTTACAGGACGGGGACTTTCTTTTTTTTTTTTGGGGTCTTCTTCCTGCTCTCTTTTTGGCTCAAGTCTATATTCCAATCAGTCCCTTCAGCACGATTTAGGTAAGTCACTAATCATTCGCAACACCCTCATGCCAGTTGGTCATCCAGTGCCAGCTCAGCCGCTTGATGGAACAAAGCTGTCAGCTGCCTGATTGATCTCCCCTGTTTTCCCCTCTCTTCTCCTGGATATTATTAATCAAATGTGCACACAGGAAACAGGCATCATTTGCTGCTTTTCGTGCATAGGCCACTGTGTCAGCACTTGTATGTTATAAATTGGCACATGGCAGAGTGCCACAGCCTTGCACTGCTCACGTGCTCCAGAAGTTCAAGCTGAAGACTGGAGACCCTTGAATTGCTTTGGTACATACACTGACATATACCACTATGCTGATGTCTTTTTAAAGTACCAGTGAAAGATAACCGCTGCTGACTGATCCAGAGTTTTGAATTACATGCACTACTTACTCCAGTCTAGATAAGCAGCATATGCTGCAGGAGATTTCCATCATTTCCTAATTGATTTGAATCACTCTTGAGATATCAATGTAGTTTTGGCCAACCTAATGGAAGTTGTGGACTCTTTTTTTAACTGAATACTACTACTACTACTACTACTACTACTACTACTACCACCACCACTATTACTATTGCTACTACTGCTAGGCCTACTCCTACTAGCCTACAGTACTACTACTACTACTACTACTACCACTACTGCTATTGCTACTACTAGCCTACTCCTACTACTAGGCTACGTACTATTACCACTTCTATTATTTTCCTATTGCTGCTACTACTACTACTACAACTACTATCATTAGGCTACTGTTGCTGCTACTACTACTAGGCTACTACTGTAGCCTAGGCTACTACTAGCCTACTAGAACTACTTACTACTACTACTAGCCTACTACTACCACCACCACTACTCTTAGGCCTATTTGTATGACTAATAATAAGAATATCATACAACAATAACAATATTTTTAAAAGTCTTACAAGAGCCCTATATGCTCTACAAAAATATAACTGTTTAAAAGTACTCAAAGTGCATAATGTTGTTTTCCTCTGCATCTTAGCATAATGACAGAGGAACGGACTCTGATCAAGCATTGCTAACGTTGCTAGCAATGACTAGCCTACTCACCGTTTTACTTCCCAAACAATTCCTTTTTCAAATCGACGACCCACCGCCTCCATATTGCAACATAACGTTACTTTGCAAGAACATGCATAACTTTGTTCGACTGTCATGAATATTTGAAATGTCCATTTAGCCTACATTAAGTACAAGTTAGCCAAACTTACTCTTACCTGTCCAGGAGCAAATGAACAACACTGAACTCTGTCTTCAAATTCTTCTCCGTTTTCAGCCGTCTCAATCTCCTATACAAATCCTTGTTTGTAGGCTATTTTAGATTCATAAGGCCTTTTACGTTTCATAACGTTGGACATTTTTTATCCGACACCTTTGTAGTTGCAGCTGTGGTGCCTAGCAGAGCTGGCAACATGGCTGGCAACCACCAGGATGCAGAAACACTAACTTCCTGATTAGTAGATAACTGTAGGGCAGGGCAGCGCATCAGACCAAAACACAACATAAAAAGGGCCGATGGTTCATACTTTTTATTGATCCTTAAACCCTCCTGCATCACATATTAAAAATCTACCGATTTATATTTAGTGGAACATAGGCTACTTTTTTTCAAGGTCAAAGGTAGCAATTTCCAATGCATTTTGCCATTGGGATTTACTACAGGTGAAATGGGTAAAATTTTAAACTATGGACCATCATATTGAAACTTTCACAGTTGTTTACTCACATTAAGGCAAATATTCTTTTGTAGGCTATTGCAAGTTTTCTGAAATGTGATGTTTAGATATGCAAATGAGACCATAGCATAGGCTATTTCTAGAAAACTAAATCTAATCTGAACAATATAGATTCAGATTCATACAGTCAGCTTCAAAATAATTGCTGCATTTTGCTTATAGCCTATATTGGATACCAAAAGCCTATAGCCTACAAAGGGAATATTAGATATCACTTCATATCACCTCAAAAATGAGGAAATCAAGTCAAGTCAAAATCAATGTGTTTCAATGGAAGTAGGCTATGTTAGGCCTATAGAACAAATGATTGTCAATGATATGGTATGATGGAAGTACAGTATCTCAATGCCAAGTCACATAAGGAAGACATTGACCTTTAAGACAACATATCAAGTGACTTGGCATGCATTGAGATACTTCCAACCCCACAAGCACAACCATTGCACTAATGGATATTAAGCATAGAGAGTGAATGGGGGGTTCTTTTGTGAGGACCACCAAGTAGGCTAGGCTACCGCTAAAAACTGACATTGCGCAATGTCCAAGTCCAAATGCCAAGTTAAAGGAATATGAAAAAGAAGCAATTTTGAGTGCATGCTATGTTGTGATTGTTAAGGGGGGATACTGAGATGGTTGGAAAATGTGGGAGTCGGCAAAAGTGTTTTGAATGGCAGACATTGAAAATAAGTTGCTGCAGTGGACTTTGACTAATTATTATCATTATTATTCAGAGATGCAAAGTAACTATGTAGAAATAGCCTACTTACGTTCAGTAGCTCGTGTAACTGTACTCGTGTAACTGTATTTTAATAGGGAAAACATGGAGGTGTTTGGTCGCTTCTAACTTCATCTCTGTTTGGATCTGAATGCATTGGGCTAGCTAAGTGCTAAGTTGCGCCGCGAACCAGAGCCAGTGAGTGCACGCATTGAAACGTGAGAGGTATGTAACTCGTCTTAGTTAAGGGAATAACATTAATATGAAAAAAACGGTGAAGTGTTCCTTTAAAATAAAATAATTTTCTTCACTGAAAAAGCTCTGGTATTATCTCTGTTCCACCTGCGGTCCAAATGACCACAGTCATCCAATATTTTTTTCAGCCCTGTCCCTTGTTGTAAAGGTTTCTCTGGATTTCATGATAATAAACATTATTCTTCCATAATTTCATGATTTGCGTGCACATACATTTAAACAGAGCAACGAATACCTCCATATCTTAACTTCTGATTGACTCAAGTCTTTCTGCTGCTCTTTTTTATCCCCATGGTTCCAGTTCAACTAGTTGTGAAATGTTCCTCCTTTGGTTGACTATCATTACACAACTTTTCCAGCCTTTTGTTACCCCTGTTCCAACTTTTTTGAGACGAGTTGCTGGCATCAAATTCAAATATTTTCCATGAAATAGTCAAATGTCTCTCCTTTAACAAATGATATGCTTTAGTCATTGAATGCACAATACATTCTATATATGAGCTTATCTGCTCCGGTTGAGAGACCACTGATTTCTTCAGTATCTGATGACTAGAACTAGCTGGTTGTACTGTACATCATGCCTCTTATTACACAGCTTCTCAGAGAAATCAATACTCTGAGCAATAGCAGATATACGTATAATATAACGTATAAGCTCACAATCCCATGACTATTCATTATGTTCATTATGTAATATTCAAATATCCAACCTTTAAATGTTTTTCACTGACAAATTAGAATTGCAGTTACTGTAATGCTCCATGTTATCAAACATTAGCTCAAAGTAGCACCACAGTACCACTCAGAGAAAATATTTATTACGCCTTATTAAGCTTATCATCATTTATGTGCATATGCAATGCAAGTTGCAAGTTATATTCAACCTGGGAATGAGGATGCGTTGCACACTTAAAATGCAATGAGAGCAGGAGACTGAGGCATCGGGAGTACATGTGCATGGCTTGCCTTGATCCTGCATCGATCCAAGGGGCCAAATCAAAACAAACCAGAGTGCCTCATATCAACTCGACTTCTCAGAGGACAACGTAAAAGTCAATAAACACAGCACCTCCCTGACTGACAACTTCAGTCTGAAATCAAACATCTCTGGCAGAAATTGCATTACTAGATATCTGGGCAACCATGGTCACTTGTCTTGTGGGTTTACATGCAGACTGAAAGATACATGCTATTGCAGGTCTTTGTTAACCTGCCAGTGGGGTTCAACCAATGACTATTTTTTTCACATCTATGACTAGCCTATTTGAAAATGCAGGATGTGAAGATATAGGCTGATAACCCTATATATGAGATAATGATGAATATTCCACTGTTTGATTCATTGATCCGGTGAGAAAGGTGAAGGCTCCTCGCATATTTTCTTTGTGAAAGGCTCCTGTACTGTGAGCTGCACAATAATCTTGAGTGTGTGTGAGTAATTTAAAATGTAAAATCCCATTGATACAGATATCACAGAATCACAATCAACCCCAGGCTTACAAAGCAACATCAGATCCACTCTTAGCTCCTGTAGGCTGACAATGAAGAGCAGAGAGGCTGATCAATGCACGCGGTGCCTCCCTGTTCAATATCAGAGCAAACAAATAAATAAATAAATAAATAACGATTTTTTAAAAACTTTGTGGGTGTATAATGGTGGCATGACTTTGGTTTACCTTCAAAGGGTACAAACCTCTTTGCTGTGAGTCATCCGGGTAGTGTTATTATTATCATGTACCGAGAGCACGCTGTTGGAGCAGACAGGCCCTGTGGTTTCTATTCTCGGCCTTGCGCAGGTCTAATGCATGCAATCACATACACTCAGATTTACAATGGCACCTTTGATATTTATGGTGCAAACCAAGCTGAAATGTCTTGAACATCACTTCAGAGAGCTCAGACTTTATTTCAGTTTAATGCTGTGTTTATAACCTATCTTTTTTTTTCTCTCCCTCCTCTCCTACGGAATACAGAAAGGTTATGAGGAATGGTGTCCTTGAGGCCACCCTTGGAAAAACTCAGACTGTTGGCATCTTGACGGGGATTTACTGTTATTCTGCTGTTGTGCTCCCCAGATATAATTTTTTCTGGCTCTAATATTATGCTTCACCCTGACAGCCAAACAAACACAGCACTTCCAGGTTCTTCTCTTGGAAGTGCAGCAAAACCTTCATCACCTGACGCATGGCCAGTTTCACTAAACAGACATTAAAAGGCACTGGTCAAATTCTTTCAGGGTCCATCAAAATCTCCATCAACTGAGAGACAATGAATATCAAACTAAACTGTCTCACTAAACCAGCAACAAGAAGAAGCAGCCTGAAGATTGATAGGATTTGTTGGTTTGTAGGTCAACTATAGTCATGTTGGTTGAATAATTAATGATGCTATAATGGACTTCTTATTTTAGCACAAAGTTGTGTTACATGTAACCCTTTTATCATCAACTAGCCCTTTTAATTTAGCACATCTCATAACAATATTGATTGATGTCAATGAAGAGACATCATGAAATAATTTGCCACTTTTGAAGCATGTCTCGCATTAAAAAAAAGAAACAAAAAAGTGGTGCATTTTCACTATTACGTAAACCCCTGTATCTGGGAAAAAAAGCCTCAGACTTTTTTTTTTTGCTTGTTTGTTTCCATCTCTTAGGCTATGGCCCAAATGCCCCCAGCTCCCTAAAGCATGGCCAGGCCGAATCAGGGCTGAATGAGAGACTTCTTGAATGGTAAACAACAAGACGATACAGCCAGACACATGAGACAGGAAGCTTTATTCTAGGTTGTTTAGCTATGGTTATGAAACGTATTTAAAGAGAAAATTCTAAGGAAATAACACTGGAAAAACAGCCGTTTTTCACAGTTTCCAAAACAGAACACAGTTTCCAAAAATGTCATGACATATTTAAATGCCATTCTATTTTTTTTTTTACATATACTCATGCAACTTTCGCTAGTTCCTTGCATTGTTCTCTGTCTCCTTCGGCCATTTTTTTTCCAGCCTGCGGCTTTTCCCCAGACACTGGGGTTTTACCCCACAGCAGAAATGCACCTCACATGTCCCTGATATTGCAACTTGCAAAGGGAACAGAAGAATGAGGCTATTCACCGGAGCTAAGGCCCAAGGAAACACCCCAAGCTGGCCCCAATCTCAAGCAGTAAAAGGCCATTGTACAAGGGTCATATGGAAATTAATTTCCATGCTATGTGGTCATGGGAAGGACTGATCAACACACTGCCATTCCAACTCCCTGCAGTTTGTGGCCTAGGTCGATCACCCCTTTAAAATGTAAAACAACAAACATCATAAGTCACCAAGCTAGCATGCTTGATCAACTGTGTTGTGCCAGCTGTGCTGCTTTTGGTCTTTGGAAAATACTCCTTAGCTGATTTAAGAGCAATTTGCACTGTGTTCTAAAATAATCTATGGTGAACACACAGTGCTTACAACCCTCTAAAAATACTGTCAAACAGTCTCGCATTGCTTTGGAAAACCACATATGCATTCAAATGAACTAACACATCTGGCCCACATTATAACTTGAAGTGTGAAAATTCAGTATCTCATCAGTAGAGGTTGCAAAGGAAATTAAAAATATAAGAAGAGTTTCTATAATTCTTTTAAGTGACAAAAAATCTACTAAAATACATTTCCAATGGTCAGCAGTGAACTTATTACAGACGTGTTTGTGCACAACACTTCTGTGTATGTTTAATTACGACTCAGCACATTAAGCCACATCACCATAAATGGATCTGTTGGCTCTAACATCATTTTTCACCTTCAATGGTTTCATTTCAGTTCTTTTGTTTATTTGTTTACTAGTTTTAGTCATTTGTCCTATTCAAGAATGCTGATGTTGTCTGCACAATATGCCTAGACCTTTTTGCTGCATGTATTGTGTGAATATGGTCCATTTTACAAATGACTACAGAATGGGTAGTTGACGCAATCCTATTCATCCTTGCACAAGGCAAGCCTAGATTAAATATGTGAAATGAAACATCTATAATATCTGCTTTCTGTTGTGCATGATCACTTGAATATGAAGCCTGCAGATGACATCAAAATTATATGCATCAATTCCTCTATAAATCACTTAAGTCTCCCCTGAAGAGTGCCTGAGTTAATCTTTGCAATGCTGAAACAACGTAAAAATTTCAAAGAGCATATTCCATCCAATAGAGGTCTGAGTGAGACAGCAGCACACTATGACTACGGCTTGATAGCACTAATTTCTGAGGAATATGTCACAACATGTTGCTCGGGTTGGGGTTGTTGTGATTCGAAGCCTTTGGCCAGCTGCGGAAACTCTGCCCAGGGCTCAGGGGATTACGGTCTGCCATGGGAATTTAGCCTCCTCTGATGATTAGGTTGCAGCTCCAAAAAGTGCAAATGAGCTAAGTGATTTCAGTGCATGTTCCAGCGAAAAAAATGTATAAGTTTAGACTGGTTATATCTCTCTTTCTTTTTTTCCCTTCTTTTTCTTCTTTTACTTTTTAATGCTATACGCTGTGTTGTCGTCGTGTGTGCTGTGTGATTGAGGGAGGAAATAAAAGGAGTAAGTTTATTTGGCTGATTCGGGGGACTCATTTTAATAAGCATGTGGGAGTTTTCTAATCCTACTACTGTCAGTCAGAGATAAATCAAAAAGACCCCAGATCCTTTCATATTTAAATGAGGAGATAAATGCACATAAAATTTCTTTCAACACAAGTTTCAACATTGTCGACATTCTTCAGCTTGTGACCTATATATACTTCCACTTATTTCGAATCAACTCATTACCTCCAGAAAAGAAAGACAGATAGCAGACAAACTGGCCCAGATCTGGCTCTAATCTGGCTCTGTGCCTCGCAGTAGACAAGCGGGTGAGAAGAGAAGACACTCATGCGTCAGCTTTAAAAATACATTCACATGCAGCTTCCACCAGCGAAAAATTGAAAAAGCACAGCATACTGTACTGCAGGTGACTGCACTAAAATATAAAGTTAATTATTCGAACATTAAATTGTGCTATACTGACACAGTCTAATAATCTGTAAATTAATGCCAAGCACTCTGGGGAAGCATTCCTGCTCCTCCCCTTGCTCCAACTCTAGTATACTCCACACATTAAATAGATTGAGTGTGCTAGGGTGATAAAAGAAACACTATCCTTTCTGTTGGAAAAAGAGGATGATTTTTTTGGAGTGTATCAGGCTCAAGAGCTACCCGTGGTGTTCCCCAGTGTAGCATTTATGACCCCCATCCCCTCGCCCACACACACACGCACACACACCACCACCACCACCACCACCACTACCACCACCCCGCTGTTCCTCCATCACTCCAACCAATTAGCCAATTAGTAGGCCAAAGACAGGTTAGCATTAGCTATGCTAACTACATGCGAGACATTAAGCCCTGCTTTATTTTTTCAAGGAAGCTGCTGAGTGGGAGAGTGAACTGTTTCTGAACCGTGGTGTGTTATACGGTCAGAAAGCATGTAGAGTTAATGAAAGGGGCCCTCCTGCTGGTCTCGCCTTTGTGGCCCAGACCTCAGAGGTGACAACACATGTCCCAAGGCCTTCTCGCATGGCCGTTTCTTCCAAAGGTGGATCAAGCCTAACACTTTGAATATATGCAGGTCTATACCATGTCACATTTCACTTCCCATGGAGACGCACAGTAGGCTACAGAAGGCTAGCAACAACAACACCAAACACAAGTGAAACAGGCAGTAAGTCTGTGGGCAGAAACAACAGTTTGATGTTTGCTTGCGTAAGAATGCAGACGCCCAGGAGGGAATGACTAATGTATGATATTTACATCATAATGGTAGATATTTCCAAGTATGCATAACTCCAGAATGCATATAGCCCAAGTCTGTGAGTGTCTTAGCATTTAATTATCTGCTATGACACTATTTAATCAAGTCTCTACAATATGTGGTAATAATTAAAATACTAACAAATAATTATTCCATCTGTCCCCCATAGAAATTCATTTTAAATGTCAAATATAAACATTTACCAAATGAATAAATGAACCATAAATAACTTATCTGAGGCTTTTTGCACTCTCTGGCATTAATGTGATATCTCCAGTACCTAAACAGTATTGAACATCCCTTGTTTCTAAGAACAGGATACAGTATGTGTGACTTCAAATGTTTCCATATGTGGAGTGCGGCTAATCCATGATATAGCCTGTTAATCCTAATCCACCATCCAGAATGCTCCTTTGAACCTTTTAATCACGTCAGCATGGAAGTGTATGATTCTGATCACACCGCATCCGATGACATTCATACATCCTTCACGGATCACCAGTCAGCTCCTGGAGGTCACAAAAGACACATGATGAAAAACGATATTTCAAGGTTCTCCCTCCAGATATGTTTCTCCGGCATAATGCGCAGAGCAATCTCCCACACAGTTGAGTTGACGTTTCTTGTATTCCACCAACAAGCACCCACACATACACCACCATCTATAAATATTCTGCCAGGTTATATAAACAACCAAATTCTGTTGACAGTGCAACATGGTTCTGATCCCCTTTAGATTGCTGTTGGGTCAAACTGCCGCGCTGTCCTTGCAATTCAATCAACGGAGCCAAGCCGAGGTTGTGAGCGAACAAGGTTGCTTTGTATGTTTACCTTTTGTTGTTGATAAATCAAAACGTTCAAAATTTCCTGATAATAAAGGCAAAAAATCTCTCTCTCCCTCTCTCTCACTCCCTCTCTCTCTCTCTCACTCACTCACTCTCTCTCTCCCTCGCTCTCTCCACCTCTCTCTCTCTCTCTCTCTCTCTCTCTGCACCACCATGAATCTGCACACTCCTGACACACATTTAAATAAACTCAACCCCAAAGGGTGGGACGGCACTGCGCCTGCTGTCCTCCCATATACCACCCCCTCTCCCCGTCCCGCCCGTCCCCCCCGTCCCCCTCGTCCCCCAGCAAAGTGAATCAATCAGAGCAGGGTTCAATCCACAAACACAATTCTGACACCCTGACCCCTCTGCCGCGAACAGGTCAACTCCAGCGTGCCGTCGGTCTGTAGCGCCGGCGTGCTCAATATCTATTCTCCCACACACGCCGGCGCTGTGTACCTCATCTCTTTTCATCACCAGGCTTGCCCTCCTCTCCTTGTAGTCCCCTTTGTAGGATCCCCCCCTCCCCTCCCCTCTCCTCCTCTTCTCTCCTCTCCTCTCCCCGACCACCACCACCGCAACCCCCACCATCACCATCAGCAGCATCCATTTAGCCCCTAAAGAAATAGAAAAAAAACCACACACACATCCATACAGCTGGCACCGGGGGAACTTCTCCATCAAGCCCCCGCTGTTTCCGGGCTCTTCCGTCAAGCCACCGCCACACTGCCCTCTCACTATGACCCATGTAACGTTATTACTCCTCCATGGGCGGATGTTGTGGTATATCAAAGCGGAGACCGCGTGTCTTTGATATCCCATAATCTACTGTCAGGGAGGAACATATGAACCATGCTGAGTGCACCCCCCCGACACACACACTCCCCCCCCCCCCCCCCCCCCCAAACGTCTGGCTCATGCTTCCCACAAATTTCATGGGCAAGTGGCTCTAGTATGTGTCAGCAAGATTAGTCTGATATACCATAGACTGTAGAGCTCATGCCGATTACAGATTTGAAGCAAATGGAGAACATGTAAGTAGGTCTGTTCATCGCATGTTTCAAGTGACTTTATTTCAGCCGTAGGTTTAACTCTGTTAAAGTTAACTGATAATAGTTGGTTGCTACAAAATGTGATCAGGAGGTCGTGATTCACTAACGTACACTGCACTATGAGAGGACTCCTAGAGATCAAAGTGTAGGATCAGTGTTTACATCTCTGTACAGCCTGCAGAGGGAGAGAGAGAGAGAGAGAGAGAGAGAGAGAGAGAGAGAGAGAGGCTTAAAACAGGGCAAATGTCTGTCAGCCCAGACCCACTCCATGTTAATATTGAATGAGCTTATTTTTCATCTGTGTATGCTAAAACCAGCTGCACTGATGGGACAAAAAGATATGTGAGCTTTCTGTCTGAACAGTTTAAAGATGAGAGCATTCCTTCATCAATAGGCCTCACTAATACTGTATATATTCAGTTACTCCAACTATATAGCTATGGTTGCAGTGTTGAAACTGCAAAAGGAGTTGAACCTGCACAGCCATAACTCTTAGTCAGTTGTATCTCTCATAACGTTATCTTATCTATGGTGTGATGATGATAAATTATTTAATGTAAGGAATTCATTAATGAACAATAAATAATTCAATTTAATTATAGGGATAATACAATATCACAAGTAGGCTACATATAGGCACACGTTGCAGTGTACTTTATAATTGTATGTGCATACATTGTAATCATGCAGTGTATTTTAGATATGTGGTGTGACACAACATGAAACCACACAACTGAAACATTTCAGAGTGATTTTACCACCACATGAAACGCTGACGGAAATACTAATTCTTTTTTTTACCGTCAGGGTGTCATGTTCTGAAGATAGAATCTTTATGGATGAGTGATTTGTGTTGGTCGTGCTACGCTTGCTTGGAGTTCAGGCTGTCTCTGAAGAGACAAAGAACGGTTTCAGAGGTCTTTCTCCCCCCCGATCAATGTGAAATAAAAAAGCCAGGTAATCTAAATTACTTTGGGATTTTCAGGGGTCACTGAACACTCTGAGTGTCGATGTCTTAAGAGTGTCAGCCCGAGATAAGTGGGGGAGAGACCAGGGATACGACCAACGTCTGATCTTCGAGACTCAGTGTCTCGCCAGCGTTCCCCAGCTTTTGTCCAACTGCGGTTTGACTAATTATCTACTTCTGAGGACCGACAAAACAGACTCTGACATTTGAAGATTAGGGCAGAAAATTCTGGGTCTGGTGTGCTCACAAAGCCTCTGCAGAGTTTATTTTATGGCATGAGACTGCGGACAAGGACCGGACCAGTTCGGACTCGGCCCTTTGACATTTAAGCATATGACTTATGAGTCATTTTGTTTTCTCTTACAACGCAAAGTCTACCTTTGGGAGCCATCCAAAAGTATAATGTCATTACCCTATCATTCGGGCATTAAGCACTTGCTGCCTGGCAACAGAATTAGTGTGCATGTGTGGGGGCGTGACACGAGCGCTGGTATCAAGCTCACTCATGTCACAGTCTCTCTGTGTGAAAGTCGAGGCCGGGTTCACTGATATAATTTAGCCGCTAAATACTGCTACAACACCCTCCCTAATACCGTCATTCCGTTCTTTGACCTTTAATGGCGCTTGATTGATGTCATTCCTCGGACAAAAATCGCAACACTGCGATGCGGGACCGTGAGCCATCCGTCAGGTGCACTTGACATTTGAAAGAAAGTAATTAGCCCGCAGCTAATGCACAAAAAACCCCTGTGTAAGACAATATGCTGCACAGCGTGTCTACATAGGGATGTTTGGAGTACAGGTGTCATGGTGGTGATGAGCAGTGCATGTGACAAAGCCCTCGCCAGATTCTCAAACTAGTCTTGCCTTTAGTTTAGAGAGCCTGTGGATTTTTACAGTCCAGGGTTACACACTTGGGGGAGCTATCCTCTGTGGAGATGACGCTCACACACCAGACCGAATAACTGGCAGGTATTAGGCCTAGTCCACCATTAGGCCAACAGATGGTGAAGAGACAAAGAGCAGAGGATTTTGACAGGATATGCACTTAAGAATGTCCCTCGAAGCAAATAGCTCCAGCCAAGGCAAAATGCACTGAACTAAGTGTTCTCTGTATGTATGCCACTGGTTATATTTCTGTTCTGTAAAGGAACACGACTCGGAAAAATGTATGTTAGTACCTCCAGCCTGAAACACTGCATATACAGTACATTCCACATGGAAATATATGCTGATGGGTGACATATCAACAGAGGATAAGTCCTGCCGAATTCTGATTGCTGGTGCGGCATGTGACAGATAACCGTTTTCAAATGGAGCGTCTTCATGTGTTGCTCCCACAAAATAAAAAATGTGCATGACCCTCCTTGTATTATCTTCCATGCCTTATATTTGTGGCTTGCTATATTTTCTCCCACGCTAAATGTTTCCCCTCGATTAGGAAGCCTCTGACTCATTGTGCTTGATATTGTTTTCTAATGAGGCATTCAGACAGTGGGGAAAGTCACTGGCATCTGCAGATGTGCGGCCTGCAACATCCATCACGGTAAAGAACCCACAGTGCCTGAAGACCACATTCCTGGTGCCGAAGATCTGAACACTGTTAACAGGGGCCGACGCCACTGTAAGAGCCTCATTATGTGCACAATGAACCGTGGTGCCAGTTCCATCCCCAAACTCCGCAGCAAACTCAGCAACCGACTGGTTTGAGGCCAATTAATCTCACTCACGCAGCTGATGGTGATGATACCGAGTCATTTTTATCTGCATCTCTTTCCTTTGCAGCTCACGCCATGCACAGTTCAGCATCCAGCAAACCAGACATGTTTGTTAGCTATATGTTTAAGAGAAATAAGAGTAGTGACAAATGAAAATGAAAAAAAAAAAAGTAAATCAGCTTCAGCTTGACTTTAAATTATGTCTATCCTAACACTGCATCTAGCTGAACCTTCACAAGCATCTGGAGGACATTGTACTACGTACGGTCGGAAGGATACTGTGCTGTTTTTCCTGGAATACCAGTGAACTCTAATTATAGACCCAGAATGAGTGTTAAACTGCATTTTTACATGTTAAATTTACCCAAAAAAAAGCAATTCAGGAGCCAATCTCAACTCAAAGTTGACCCTTAAAACCCTGGATAATTCCCTGATTGCTACCCAGCTGCTGCCAGACTATGCTTATTATCACAACTCCAGCTTATTAGATGTGATTATGTGGGCTTGGGTTGATTTCCAGCCATGTATTCTAATTTTTATTCCTGATTTAAACCCCCGTACGACCATTTCCACATAATACTGAGCAGTGACCCCACAGTTTCTTTAGGTCTCTAAATTGTGATTGCTTGGCCAACTAATTGTTCATTCAGCAAAATCACATCACATCACAGACTATTTTCCTCTGCTGGAAGCCAACAAAAACATCAGTATCACAGTTTGTGTGAGATTCCAAACAATCAACCAGCAAACACCAACAGCTTCAGCTTTAAACAGACCAATCTCTCCATCATCAAATGTTACTCATTTGTAGAACATG
The DNA here is from genome assembly GCF_963854185.1 of Sardina pilchardus. NCBI lineage: Eukaryota > Metazoa > Chordata > Actinopteri > Clupeiformes > Clupeidae > Sardina > Sardina pilchardus. Next base: position 20,331,877 of record NC_085011.1, on the reverse strand, counting down.
CATTTGTATAACTTTTCATTATTTATAACAGCTTCCCACATAGAAATGCCTTTGCTGTGAATAACAGACTTTAAGAACACCATAATAATGACAACAATGTGTTACTATTGTTTTCAGCTTTGGCAGTCCAAATCCCTCTGTAAGGGCGGAGTATGTACACACTTCACACTGTTGTTCTGCATTTAGAAATACTACTGGGTGCCAACTTCATTCTTCCCTGCAGTATAGATTGCCTGAATGGGGTGCAGTCGTGAGCCCATGCCAGCACAGGCTTCCTCCCTCATTGCAATGCAGGTCATACACAACCCACAAATCGGTGCGAAGTGACAATGACTTATTCATCTAGATTGTATATGCTCTGATTTGTGGGTAAAACTACCATCTTCATTGAAAGAACATTTGATAAATCATCAAACCACAGCAGTCTCTTCTGAGCCAGACATCCTGATTTAATGGTCTCTTGGCATGACTGAACCACGGGAGGCATGACGGCGTGCCTTAGCCGTCCCCTGCATTCTCCCGTTCGGCGAACAGGAGTTTAAGATGAGCATATAGCTCCACACTAAATTGCCAACAAGGGCACATAAAGCAGAGTTCTCTGAAATTCCATTTTTAATGGCACTTGTAAAGCTGCGATGCATCATCTCCTGACCTGCACTAGTAAAAGTATTAGCATATTTACTTCCCATCTTCTGTTTAGATGCTTTATTTGACAGGCAGAGCACCCAAAAGCAAACTGAAGGAAGCGGCTTCCATTTTGTTTTGTGCACTGTGCCAATGTATGGGCACGCTTAACAAAAAGAGGGCTTATATAGCCTAAATCTTAACCCAAGCACAGTAAAAGTCCTATATACCATCATCATGCACCAAATGTCTTCACATGCAGATACGTTTTGCTGGAAAATTCAAATGCAATACAAGTGCAGGTCAAATGGATTTGTAAAGTATATGAACAGTTTCTCCTCACAGCATAGAGGACAGGAACACAGGAAAGGATAAGAGACAAGTTATGCACGTACTGTAGCCCTTTCAACGTATTCATCCTAGAAAAGTTGCCCTAAGTAATCAGGAGCGTGACAAGTCTGCTGGGATATAATAGATCAACAATAATGATCATCTGAAATCAATACAGGTCTGGACACTGACTGTCACAATGACGTATACCTAAATATAGCACCTGAAGTGATATATTTGCAACAGAATTCTGTGGGTTGTATGACAAAAGACCCAAGTGAAGAATGCCCTTAGGCACACAGATCTTCCACCGCGGGGGCCATTCTTTAAAAGTAGGGTGATGTCTGGCCTGCTATCTTTCATTCATTTTGACTTCATGTAAATGATCCCTGCATTAATTTAGTCGTCTCACACATTTTTTTAGTTGTATTATGTGAACTGGAACACCCATATAAAGGAACAGGGCAGGATTAATTCATTTTCAGACAGATTTATGCATCAAGGTGCAAAAACCTTGCCGCACTTTTCTCTCAGACAGGTGTGCAATTGAACCAGTAACAAAGTAGAACTGAGACCACTTGAACTAACAAATGTGCGTCCCTGTCAAACTGGCATCACATTCTTACTAACATGGGTATTATTTTAGAACTTTGCCCTGATATTAACTGCTATGAAAAACTGTTATCCACTCACGATTAAATTGTAAAATGGGTCTATTCAGACAGTACAATGAATGCCACAGAAATGTCACCGTGGACTTCCATTTAGTCCTGATGATGACCACTGTGAATGGGCTGAGGGGAAGAAGGGTCTCTAATGGGAGGTGGCGGCGACTTCGCCCAAAGATCCCAATGATGCCTCCACAGTACAATAAAACCATTCAACAGTGACACAGTGTGCAATTACCTTGCTCAATACCTTCCCTACATAGGAGCAGGGTCATCATTATGACCAGAGCAAGCATTAATTACTGTATGATCTCAGGGTTAGCTCCTGTTATATGTCCATGCCCGTAATCAAGAGCCCTTTTTGACAGCAGGCTAGTCGTGAGATTCACTCTGCTGCAAATAAAGTCATTGCTGCGATAGGCCCACACTACTCAAATTTAAGACATGAAAATGAAAATTGATTGTTGACAGACATTATTCTTGTAAGGAAGTGACAAATGGAGGAAGATAGCAGTTGAAATATGACCTCTGTAATGTTCCGGTCACTATCTGTAGATGCTCATGTTATCAACAAACTATCTGATGACTCTCGGTTCACTATAATCTTCTGCTTAAGGTTAAGGTTAGGGGTTGGATTCATGTGTTCAACAACAGTTTTACATACTGAATTCTAATCTGATCAGATAATCAGGTCAATCTCCCTGGGTGAACCATCAAAGCATCGAATTAAAAACATATAAGCACATATGTTAATAATCATATCATACTTGTTTAAGATTCATCACTGCAGACCCTATTCCTTTATTACAGTATACTGCCACATAATAAGCGTTCCCTGGTATCAGGAAGCCCTGGTATCCCTTGACACTCGAGCATGTCAAAAAGCGGGCTGCAAAGAAGAACAATGTATACCCGCAAGAGCAGGCTATAGCCCCACTCAGCCAGCACAGCAATCCGACGCTACAGGCCGTCCTGTGAGACTCTGCCAGAATGAAAAGGCCAGTGGCTCTTCGCTGAAGGTCTTAAACTACACTAGCAATCTCCGATCCCCCAATTTGACCCTTTCAACCAACCACCAGCGTTGTTGGACTCGCAGGCAAATCTGGAAAATAAACTTAAGATAGGGCAGTAATGTAGTCTGATCCAGGCTCTGGCAACGGTGCTCTGCTCCTCAAGTGGCATGCCAAAAATAAATAAATAACCTGCACTCTCCTGCAAGTTACAGGAGTCAATTTGCAAGGCAAGGAGATTGTTTCCTTGGAGACTAATAGCATCACTTCCAGGGCAATGGTGGCAAACCACAGGCAGCCTAGTATGTCACTATGCCTGAAATGTGCATTATTGTATTCCCCATGGTGATATACCATTGCCTCGTACTATTTGCAGTTGCACTGTCAGAGCACTCTGGCGGGCCACTTAACTGATTAAAGATAAAAGAACATGCATCTGCAGCTGTGCATATGTAAAGTGTGTGAATACAGCTGTTGCTATATGTTGAGGTAAATGGCAGACCAAACAAGCTATTTCTGGCCATGCTGGCCATATATAAAACATAGCAGAACTTTTTTCTTTTCAACAATTTGCATGTGTGTGCCCAACTAGGGTGTTAAAAGTGTATAAGCGAACTCTAAGCGAACAGCGGAGGGTACCGGTGTATTTGGTAAATTAGGCTAAGTGCAGCAACGAATGCCTTTTGAATGTGTTATAAACTATGTATGTGAGAGTAGAGTCTTCCCAAAATAATCCATCTGCCTAATGCACAACATTAAATTAAATATGACTAAGCCTGATCTTTTAATAATCCATGAGCTAATCACAGATAGTCCTCAGACGGGTGTCAGACCATTTATTTTTCTTGCAACACAATGATGTTGATATACAGTATTACTCAATAGTACTGGAAAATTACTCGCCAAAAAAAATTGCCTGGCCATTTCCAAGCAATGTCCATTTCAAAACAGACAAGATAACCATATACACTATCCTGCATCAGCGCCTTATCTGTAGTTTAAGTCACACCAAAGTGCAGTGGACCAGTGTTCAGGGATCTGATGGTTAGATTGGCCCCGGTGAGTCTAAGGCTTCTGACAAGTAATTACAGCACATCAGGAGACTGAGACAGTAGCCTTAAATCCCTTGGAGGGGACAGCCCGTCCAGAATTGTAATGCACCTTGAATCATGGGGTAATGATGCCGAGATCTGTTGCCTGTCACGGATCGGGATTGTTTGCAATCGCGGAAATAAGCGTACCGCCCGTTCACATTGCTCACACTATTATCCTTAAAAGCCATTACACTAAGTGTGTCTTTGAGAGTGTGTGTGTGCATGTGTGTTTGTGTGTGTGTGTGTGTGTGTGTGTGTGTGTGAGAGAGAGAGAGAGGGTGTGTGTGTGTGTGTGTGTGTGTGTGTGTGTGTGTGTGCTTGCGAGTGTGTGTGTATTTCTGCTCTTGTCTTAATCTCCAGGTCAGAGGTGGCAAGACATACGCAAACACAAGCTGATTAAAACCCCGGGCATGACGGCGGCAGCAGCAGCACTTCTCCTCCGGTGAGAGAGAGAGAGAGAGAGAGAGACGTCCCTTTACTAAAACACTGAGAACTGACCTGCTGATGCTTTTGCGCTCCTCCTCGCCTTTTCCTCTCGTTTTTTCACCAGGACGAGGGGAGTGGGGAGGCTAATGAGGCCCTGGACGCAGCTAAATCATGGCACTGGCTGCCATACTACTAAATATAGCTTTGACAGCTCCATTAATTTTGATGTAATGCCTGCCAAAGTGGTGTGCTGGGTTACAACATTTGCCTTTTACATCAGAAGGTGTGATTTACATTGCACTGAGGGGGGCTTCACGCATTTGTCTAATTTTTTTTTTCTCAAATATTTAGGAAAAGAGGAGAGAAACGGAGGCCCTGGATTGGAATTAGATGAATTTAGCTGCCCTGAAATATTCATCCTTTCCCCCCTCTGCACGTCCCCGACTGGCAGTATGGAAATTCCGTTTGGAGCACTCCCAGTATTGTTATTCTGAGCTGGAACTAGGTCATCTCTGGCAGGCCTGATGTGGCCCGTAGAGCCGAATTCACTTTTGGCTCTCTAGTATACTTCACACTTTTTTATATGCTCTCCTTTCCTTCGTCTTTTCACCCCCCCCCCTCTCCAAAGAGGTTGCCAGGTAGGCCCTCAAATGGCAAGTCTCAGAGGACAACGATCTTGTGCCGCTCCAGAGTGTGCCCTCTCAAGCCTACTTGTCACCCGCAACCGATAATGGCTAGATGGCCGCTGGCCAGGCCGTGCGGCCTAAAGTCAACAGACAGACCTCTCAGGAGTTTAGGGTTCAGCAACTGTACGGGCTCCCTGCCTCTACCCGGGTCTCACGCTTCATTGCCAAGGCAGATAATAAGGCCAGATTAGTGTGTCAATCCATAGCTGACTCAGGACCTGCTAAGGCTGCCCAAAGGCACTATGACTCTTCTTAAGACTTCCTTCCAGGTCTGCATTCTGCATCCCCACCAACCACAAAGACACAAATCTGTCACATCCCCCCCCCTCCTCCTCTCAGTAGACTGTGAAGACAAAGGAAGCGCGTGGCAGAACATGCATCATCATTCTTGATTCGTAACGACAGCTTGTCCCTCTGATGTGTATTCCATATTCTACCTGTCAGTGAGGGTCCACTAGTGTGATCTGTAATACATTGGCACACACAAAAGTTGTTGTTATTGTTTTTTTCTTTCGACAAAAAAGCTGACAAACCAGCCTTAGCCTAATGAATTCCCAGCTCTTTACAGTGCCTGGTCAAAGTGGACTGACACAAATTGTATTCTGTGAACCAAAACAAATATGGAGGTGTGCATTAATTTATACGGAGATGTTGTTTTTAAAGTGCTGACAAATCGGCAAACAGGAAAATATTTTTTATAAAAAAGGATAAAATAAAGGTGAAAGCATGCTGCAAGTAAAAAAAAGAACATTGCCAAGCAAAGAATTGGCCACCTTTATTCAGGGGAAAACAACACCAGAGTTTCAAATGAGCTCTTTGCTGTCTTTGAATGGCAACAAGTGGCACCACAAAAACACTGAGGTAAAATAACACAACAAAACTAAAAAACAATCAAAGCAGGCGACCAGGTCAGCCACCATTACCTGCCATTATTCCATATCCATAGCTCTTTAATTTGGTCTGAATTATCCACTAAAAAAAGCAAGACTGTACATATGGCGAGTACTGCACAGGCCAATCAAAGTTTATAGCATCACATACTGTACTAGGAGATGTTCAAGCACTCACTGGGCCATGATGCTACACGAGAGCTGCCGCGGCTAGCGGGTAATAAATTGTGTCACAGATATGAGTGAGCCACCAACAGCCCTGCTGCACCGCGGGTCCGTGCCCTTGTAGGGAGGGGGGTTATTTGTGGCGCCATAAAGGACCATTTCTCTCAGTTTCACGAATGTCAATCTGCTTCTCCTTATGAGCCATTCCATTTCTCACCAGGAGGGGTCGATGCCCATTTCCCACCTTGGCAGGACGAACCTGTCTCTTAAATTAACCCGCTGTTAGCACTAGCAGGTGTGACATGCGTCAATTACAAAAAAAGGGGGCTTGGCTGCATGGCTGCACCGATTCATGCATCAGTGTCTTGGAAAGCCTCGAAATAGCTTTGTCAAGATAGGTCCCAAAAATAGAGAAGCAACAAACAGCTTTCTAGCTGAATTATGGAGTTAGGGGGAGTGATGTGGGTGGTCACTACTCTCGCAGTTACTTCAGGTCAAACATCTCTGCTTCAACAATTCATAGCACTTCATTGAAATATGACTCGTTGTGAATAATTGTTGCACTGATTTTTTTTCTGTTAAAACAGTGTTTTTTTTCTATTAAGAGTTTCAGAACAAATGGAGGAAAAACTGCTTTAAATAAGTGAAGGGGAGAAAAAGCTGAAATGAGTCTTCATTTTGGCACACTCGTAAACAGCTGTGTATGATTAAAAATGAATATGATATTGAAATAGACTCAATTTGGGACTCTGCAAGATAGGATCAAACCAGAGTTTCTCCACTGGAACACACACTCTGCAAAGGTTACGCTGGATGAAACACATTCATATTTTAAACAACTGGTGTATTGCCCTCTTATCTGACAAAAACAATATCATTTTTCAACGAAACGTGCTAGAAAATAATTCAAAACCTCCATTAGAAGATGGAATATGAACATATGAGGGTCAGATATTTCAGAGAAGTGTTGTGCTGGCATGTTTTTTGCTCTGTTTGAGGTCCAAAAAAAGAACCAAATGGTACTGACGTAGGTATGTGAGCGTCTGCCTCTCTGGGCAAGTGGACTGTGTGTGTGTGTGTGTGTGTGTGTGCAGCGTGTGTGCGGTGTGTGTGTGGTTTTGTCTGTTTCCTCTCATGAGGCCAAAAGAACTGGAACATCACCCCAACTTGAATTCTCCAGGGTAACCCAGCCAATGACGAGCTCCACATCATCCTGCCTTTTTAATTAAATGTCATTTATCCACAATAATTCACAATAGTTAACGGACAGCCATGCCTTTAGCCCTCTGCAATGAAAGTGGGTTTCATCACCACACTGGCAGTGCATCTGGATCTGCCAGTCACGGCCACTCCACCATAACAAAAGTGCATCAACACTGGGACTAACATGAATATTTCTCATCAGAGGAGATGATTGAACAATCAAGGGCAGCCTGAAAGGTGACCAAGAGCCACGTGTGGCCAGTCTGTCAAGGGCAGGCGAGGAATTAACATAAGAATTAGAGAGGCAGAGAATAATGAAGGACCCCAAGTGCAAATCTCAGACTTTCAAAGTCCTCCGACTTCAAGGGCTACATCGCCATTCTAGAATGGAAATAGGCAAATAATATTAGCATGTGCTTGTATTTAAGAAAGTATGTGTGTGTGTGTGTGTGTGTGTGTGTGTGTGTGTGTGTGTGTGTGTGTGTGTGTGTGTGTGTGTGTGTGTGTGTGTGTGTGCACGTGCGCGCGTGCGTGTGCCTGTGCATGTGTGTAATTGATCATGGATATGACAGTGATTTCATGACAATGTTTTATCTCATTGTTATGCAGAAAGAAAGCTGTGTGACATGTAATTGCACTTCACTGCACTGAGCACTGAACCAGTGTCAGCCTTCTTTTAACCTCCTGTAATCACAGGCATGAAGGCACAGTCCCCAACGACCCCACAGACAAGTCCTCAAAGCTAGTCAGACTAGTCTGCACTGGGGAGGGGGGAAGCTACTCTCCATATGAAATGTGGTGAATGAAATGCTACAGAGAAGCAGGCATTCCACAGCAGTGGTACCAAATCTAGGTATTGTCAGAGGCATGTCTGATTTTTGTGTTAACCTCACTTTCATCTGTCAAAAGAATCTATTTTAAAAACAGTCCATGGAAAAACTAGCACACAAGATGGTTTTGCAGCAAAATTATAATATTGTCAGAACTCCAGGCAGCGCTTGACTGATTCTCTAAAGGCTTTTAATTTACTGAAATGAGTATGGCTGTTTCACCAATAAAATGTAACTTTAAATGGAATGACATTTTTGTTTGCATTACCTTTCATTTGGTGGAAATCCAGACCAAATGTCTGTAAAGCCATCTCCAACCTAGAAGCACTTTGCACGACTGATACAGGTTGCTTTGTATTTTCCTGTTTACATTGTATTGTATGTTGTGTGTGGTGTCTTAAGCTGCTGGGACCTTGAATTTCCCCTTGGGGATCAATAAAGTATCTATCTATCTATCTATCTATCTATCTATCTACAGCTTTGTCTCCTGCAGATGACGTGCAGTGTCTAATTATCAGTTAGATGCCAGTCCTCTCCATCGACATGACATTTTTCAAGCTACCATTGTTACGAGTTGTCATAACAGCCATAAAATATATGCCTTTATGCAATCAAAACGTTATGATTTGCCATTAGTCAGAGATGATATGCTATACTGAAGAAGAAGAAGAAGAAGAAGAAGAAGAAGAAGAAGAAGAAGAAGGCGACTTGACTTGATTTCCCTAATACATTTAGAAATACTTTGGGCGAATAGGTAAGTGAATGCCTGTACAAAATAAGATGGGCTCTACCTGAATTGTAACAAAGGTGGTGCCTTGAAAATGGAGTCCCTCAGTAAGGTAATAGGTGAATCAATTCAGGGAATTCAAGTCAATCTCCTTTGTCCAATCCAGTGTGAAGATCAAAGTGTCAGCTTTTGAAACTCTTAGCATCTTGATTGTATTATTGTGAAAGACTAGTGAGAATGTATAACTTCAGAGAGGATTACATGCCATTAATGAAACCATCGTGGCTTGGCATTAAAATCATTTTCAGGTATCTAGATTTTTGGATTACAGAAGATCACAGTGGGGATGATGCATATACTCACTTTAATTTCATACCTGCTTACTTATGTAATCATTAACTCACTTAATTAACTACTTAAGTTATTTAATGAATTACTTAAGCAAGTTAGTTACTTAAGTAGGTGTGTTTACTCTGTAAAGTATGTAATTAGTAAACAACACTGTGTGAACATGAATTGGACAAGTAGTACGATTCTGTCCACTGGAGTGCTCATCATTACTACCCATTGATACCACCTGTTGGTAACACCCAGAGATGGCTACATTGTATGTCCAAACCCAAACATTGTTGTGATATTCCATTACAGTAATTGCAAATACATAGATATGTAGATAGGTATGTAGATATATATATATATATATAGATAGATAGATAGATAGATAGATAGATAGAGTCTCATGAAAAGCACTTTCAATGGGACTCAAAAACTGCAGTCAGTCACCACTTCTTGGGTTCATCCTGGCTTAGCAGCTCAAAGAACAGCGGATGCACATCTTACTGTAATCAGTGTGCTATCCATGGGACTCTTACCTCCTCCAGCTAAAAACACGCTGTACCTACTGGGCAACAGGGACCCTGCATGCTTCAACCACTGCAATGCTGTGGAAATGCATTTTTCATACTCTCAACCATGGGAGACAAGGACTATCATCTACGCTGCTGTTGGGTTTACAACCAGAGAAAAAAACTCCTCTTTTAGTCTGACACATGTTGGATATCCTCTGGTTATGTCTGTAACGTTACTGGCTCGCTTACGAAGATGACAAAAGCCGTGTGTCAATTCAATCAAAGACGTTAGTGGCTATGTTAGCTGCCTGCTTCTCTCAATTCACCTTCCGAACTGCGCGTGTGTGTGTGTGTGTGTGTGTGTGTGTGTGCATGTGTGTGTGTGTGTGTGTGTGTGTGTGTGTGTGTGCATGTGTGTGTGTATATGTGTGAGCGTGTGTGTGCGTGTGTGTGTGTGTGTGTGTGTGTGTGTGTGTGTGTGTGTGTGTATGTGTGTCCATGTGGTTATTTGAAAGCTCCTTGATCTTGAAGGTGAAATTTCATTGGCGAGTCACTAATTCATTCAATCGTGTTACGCTTTGATTTGTTCTGAAATCAAAACGCAGGGGAGGGTCTGTGCAAGCACTCCCACGCATTGTAAGAGGACACACAGCCCCATAGACATCAGATGAGGGGTTCAGATGAGGGGAAAAGTCACAGCTGAGTGAGGCTTTGGTGGAATAAAAAAGAGCCATGATACATGGTACATATCCCAGCAGCTGTGCATTAAAAAGCTGCATTGCACTGTAATGTATAACTTGATGTGAGTAAAAAGTAATCTTAGCTATCAATCAAGACACATGGTTGAAGCCAAAAATAAATTTATGTCCTTATTCTTTAATAAAATTCCAGCAACAGTAACTTCAATCCGTCGTGCGTGCATTGAAGGGGGTAGGTGAACATTTAGAAATTCTAAAATGGATAGTTCTAGTCTTTAATTATGATTGGTTCAATCACGTTCAATGCCATTGTGTAATCAGCACAAACATACACCTTGACCACATTTCTTTCTCTCTCTCTCTCTCTCTCTCTCTCTCTCTCTCTCTATATATATATATATATATGTATATTCTTTCTATAACTTGATACAAAAGTTACAGTTGCTGCGTCTTGACATTGCTTGGCAACCATTCTGATAGAGGAAATATATTTCTTGGCGGAATGATTCTCTATGAATCTTTATATCTATGAATAAATTGTTATATTTCTCATTGCTGTGCCTTTATTTTATGAAATCTTGCCCGATATATGTAGTAACCATTTCAAAAAAGCAATAGACCCCTTCATAGTCTACGTCACAGAAAAGGCGTGCACATGTCAGGGTCAGATAACTTTCCATCCCACTGACTTGTATATGTGTGAATTGACAGAAACATCAAAGAAACATCAAGAGAAATGCTTACTTGTACTACTTTTTCACACGCTGGACTTGTCAACCAGATAGCCGTTTATGTCTGACTAATGAATTTCTGGCCACTTGCTAACGTCACCTATTTATTCTGCTATCAGCTCAAGATCAAGCAGACAATCGCCATTAGCTAAGACAAGATGCTAATTTATTAAGGTACGGTTCGCGGCCCTTGGGTAACAATGACAATGCATACCTTGACAGCTAAACATGCCATTTTTGTGACCCCATGCTGCACGCACACCCAACCTAGGCCCTGGATGATTACAAACATTAAAGGGGTCTATAAGCCAATCAAGGACATATTAAACCCATTAAGGGAGGTTGTAGGCGCTCTGGCTGCGCGTTGTGCCTAACAGTGCCCCTTACCTGTTCTATAATCAGTGTAACCTACGTCCTGTCAGGGCTTAAAAGTACCACCTATGGATGGGAGGCTCTAAGGGAGAGTCCACGGGAAAGCTATAGAGGAGAGCATCAAACACGAAAGAACCATTAAGAAATGTTTTGTTGCATTTTCACTACTGTATGTCTGAACAAATCACCTACCAAAAACTGTACTTTGCATGTAATCAATTTTCTTCTCATGGCTACCAGACAAGATACTGTGTCTCAGTCCGTTGTTTAGCGTCACGTGTGTGTCACCAAAGATCCTTAAATCCTTTTTCAACCGTCTCGGGTGTCACCCAACTGACACTGAGGATGCACAGCACAATAAACTCAATCTTCTATTCAAAGAGACAATCAGCAAAGTGTCCATGGAATGAGAACATAGTCAGGACTGCTTGAGTTTGACCATTGTCTCGCTGATGGCCTTTGCCGCGCATAGTATATTAACCAGCAATTCAATTTGTTGAATTGTGACTGTTAAGTCAGTTTTAGCCATGAACGTTGACCTAGATGTAAATGTTGCATCCACAGAAACCAATTCAGCATGCCAAACATACACATTGGTTTGTGTGTTCAGTCTACTACACACTGCTGGATGTCTCCAAAGTGTGTCACGCTGTTGGCATTGGAAACCACTGTTTACTTATTTGTTTTTCTATCAAAACCACAACTACACACCAAACACATTTATATGAACCTCAATTAGGCTAAAGTCTCATGTAGGTGTTTCTAAATCACTTCCCTCCTTCGTTGAAGTCCACAGGACATCTCTCTTCAGGTCTGTGCACATTAAATAATTAACAGAGGGCCAGGATTGCTCTGTAATCTTCTGCTGTTGACAGGGGAAAAAATAGGGAGCCATTGCAAAAAAGCAGATTATGCCATGCGCCATTCATTTGGCTGATAGCAGAGACTGGGAGAACTTGACAAGTAGGACATTTGTCACAACCTCCTTATTTCCTGTGATGACTCCAACACCATAACGTCTAATTACCATAATTAGACATTTTTTTTCAATGGATGAGCCCCCATTAACTCCACAGGCTCCAAGCAGCTCTAACGGTATCCGTAGCAATTTGCTCGCTGGTGAAACCTGACGACTCTGACCTAAGGAGTGTGATACTATGCACCACTGTCTGCCGTTGTGCACCTGGTCTATTCTGTATTCGAACCCACATTTGTCTAGCTACACCCGGTTTATAAATAGCATTGAAAAGATCATGACATCTGAACATAAACATGTTGAATTATTTAAATCCACCGTATGTTAGAAATACATGAGTGTAAACCAAAGGTCAGCGAGAGAAAATGCTGCAACAGGCTGCCTGATATTAATAGGATGCCTGCTGTGGAAATCAGCACTGATTTGGCTCTTACAACTTCTGCCATTTTGCTGGAGCTTTTTTTTTTTTTTTCTCTCTCTCATCCAAAGCCATTTCCCAAATGCATTCTATAGTCCCCATGGGGGAGTAAATTCTTTTTCACAGTTTGACAAGTCGTGAGCAGAGGAACATACATATGTCTCCCAAAAGACGAGTCCACATATGCGTTGGCCGAAGTCGTGACGAGGCCCCATGCTGTGGTCTGAGTTTAGTGGTGCTTGGACTGAGTGGACTCCCGCTGAAAGGCTCTGTGTCCGTGGCCTGGTTGGGGCAGTTTGAAGTGGTGGTTCAGGGGGGTGGACTGAGTCCTGTGTGATCTCATGTGATAGCCTTGTTCCTGAGATCAGAGAAGCTGGCTGTTGGTCGCCTGATGACAGTAAAGAAGGCCTGTGTGTGTGATCTTGGTTAGATTGTTCCTTTCTGGAGATAACTCACATACTGAAGGAGACGAAGCCAGGGAAGGGGAAGAGTGGCAGTCCCTGCATGTTCTTGTGTAATCTTGTGTTTTCTCAAATTCACACAAATTCAAAGACTCCAACATTGCCGGTTGCAATCTTCTCTAATGACTGCAATATTCTCTGGTTTTATTTGAGGCTGGATTGAACTTTGCTTAAGATTGATTTTGACTCACAATTTTAACGCCAGAATTCCAGCAGCAAAAAGCGTTACTTTTTTCTACAGTAATCACAGAAACCCCTAATAAGATCCTAGAGGGACTGGAATATGTTGGATGGTATTTTTGCATCAGGTGGATGCCTCTGTTCCCTGAGCAGAGAAAATAGGGCCTTGGTTTCACTCAAACAGGGAGAACTACGGGAGCTTACATCTTTCATGTGCTGGTGAAACATCAATTTGAATTTTAAGAAGCCGCTGCATGATAATGTGGTATCTATGTTCAGAGCCAGATCTACCACACAGTGCATAGCCGTCGAAGAGTAACGGATCAGTCACTGTCAACGCCGTAGATAAGAACTTCGCTTGACATTCACAAAGTACAGAGTTGACATTCAAAGTCAACATGTCCTCTGGTTTTTCACCTTTTCAGAGATAATTAACTGGCAGAAGTGGTGGAGCAATATTGAATGCTGAGGTTTTTTTTTTACAGCTGTGAAATCTCCTCTGTTTGAACTAAGCCATATGTTTTGAGAGATCACCACTACAAGCTTATAGAGTCGTATCAATAACAGATGGTGGTTTGCGGTAGTCCAGATTTCCTCCAAGTCCTCCACCACAGTTGCCTGGCTTTGCATTACTGTAACATGAACAACCCAACTCAAACCTGTTTTCCTCTAACCTGTTTTCTGCCCCCAGTGAATGTTGCAGTGCTCTTTTTTTGAAGGGAACCGTCTCCCAGTTTTCAATGCAATCACTTTTGTTACAGCTACTCCTGGAAGAAAATGGCAAACAGTGATGTGAAAATGTCCTGTGTAAAAGTGGGAACACTAAAACAATAGCATGCACGGTGTTCTCTTGAGACGTCTGAATAGTAGCATACAAGCTGATGTCTACAGCTAAAAAATGCTGATTTATGTATAATTGCTATAATAAAAAGTAAGAAACATTGAAAGCACACTGAAAGTGTAAGTTTCACCGCACAGGTCTTTCTAAATGCTCAGAGCAGTCCTGAATAAAATAGTGCAGTGCTGGTTATACAAATGCTGAGGTTGATACTATATGACATTAAAAAGTCCCAAAGGCCTCATTTCTTATTTATAGTGCGTCGTGTTGGAGAACACCTTTGCTGCCACCCCTGGAAGTAGAAGACTTTTCAGTAACACCACACTAGAACCCTCTGTCATAAACCTAACCAACTTAGAGTACACTTTGTTTTTAATATATTGGAGAACACCTCTTCTGCCACCCCTGAATGTAGACTTTTCAGTAAAGATACACTCTAACCTTCTGTCATAAACCTAACCAACTTAGAGTACACTTTATTTTTAATATATTGGAGAACACCTCTTCTTCCACTCCTGGATGTAGACTTTTCAGCCTAACCAACACATATCTTTAAATGTAGGCTGTGTAGATATATAGGCAGATCATTTATTGTGTGTGTGTTGCCATCATTGTAACTACAGTACAGCAGCTACTTCTAGCATTTTCGTGAGTGTTGTGTTATCTCACCCTAAGGGACTCTGAACACACATAGCTGTAATTGCCACTAAATATGTCACTTTGCATTCTATATCTTTACAACGGTTGCTTGTAGTCTATCTATCTAAATCACACTCGCAAACCCACATAAAAAAAAAAGATTTTAAAACATTCTCACGCGTATATTTCACGAGTCAATGCTCTGTCCAGATCTAATAACTTATAATGTGGCTGTGTGTCAGAATGGGAATAATACACTCGAGCTCACACTCTGTAGTGGGCCATTGGCACTGGACAGCTGATCTACGGCGCTTGGCCTTTAGCCCCGTTCCCCACAGCCGCAACCCTCCTGTGCCAATACGCCACAATAAAGCACTTCCCCTGCGGTATTATTTCATTATTGTCATGACAGTTTTAATTTTTAATGCTGTGACAGCTTCCAGTGCTGTGACCTGGGTCTGTTGCAGCGTTTATTATAGGATATATATGGCCTTATATGCTCATATACTAGGCAAGCACTTTGGAGTTTATTCATATACTGTTTCATATGTTCTCTAAAGTTTTTTGTTGTTGTTGTTTTTTAAACTACAGTTAGCCAAGTGCCTTTTTGAATCCTTCTTGGTAGGTAAATGATGTATGTTGTTTGTGATGCTTAGAGTTTTAGGGTGGATAATTCTTCATAAATCCTAAATCACTGATTTGTGTTAAAGTAGAAAAGGTGTTGTTAGCAATGGTGATGGACAGATTGATATACAGGGAGAGAGCGAGGGAGGTGGGGTTCACAAGATAGGGAGACAGAGAGAGATGGCAAAGTAGTCCCGAAGCTGACAGTGCAAGTAAGGGGAGAGATGGGTAACACTTTACTTGACGGGTTCATTCATAACACATTCATAACAGCTGTCATGAACTGCACATGAAGCATTCATGACTGATTCATGAAACATGACTCAACATTCATACCAACATTTTCATGAATGTGGAAGACAAAACGACGAAAACTTGTCAAAATAAAAGTCCAACAATCTAGTAATCCATACAGGGTATTATCAATCCTCTCCAGCGTTTGTAAACATCTCATGAATATTTTATGAAGTCTACTTCAAATGTCACTTTACTATACGTGTTGTGAAGTATTCATCATACTGGGTGAACTACTGACCATCTGTGGACCTCTAAATGGTTGGACATTCCTGTTTTATATATCTATACACAGTCATTGGTGTAGACAATTATGCATTCTTCAGAGGTTACTATCATAAAATAAACAAACAGACAAACAAAAAACTAAATTCTCCTGGACACTGGACTTCCCCGTTGACTAAGATGTGACATGATCAGGTTGGCTAAAACAATAAGACAGCAATGCTGCCTTGCAATTGTTGGACTTTTATTTTGACGAGTTTTTGATGTTTTGTCTTCCACATTTATGAATGGGTTGATATGAATGTTGAGTCATGTTTCATGAAACAGTCATGAATGCTTCATGTGCAGTTCATGACAACTGTCATGAATGTGTTATGAACGAACCCGTCAAGTAAAGTGTTACCGAGAGATGTGACAAGTGTGAGTGTGTGTGTGTGTGTGTGTGTGTGTGTGTGTGTGTGTGTGTGTGTGTGTGTGTGTGTGTGTGTGTGTGTGCGTGTGCGTGTGTGTGCGTGTGCGTGTGTGTGTTCAGCTTTCAGATCTACTTTTGAAAACGTATTTATTCCAATTCATAGACCCCACAGGTGCATCCAGCTAACATGAAGGATTGCAAATGTCAAGTCAAGCTAATTTGAGGATCAGTTCATTTGAGGCGTTGTCAGAGCTGTCAGCAGGAGACGAAAATTGCACTTCAAGGACAAGAGTAGGCCTAAAATACCTCCATTTACAATGGAGACAAACCAATAGCCTGGCAGGGAATCACATATCGAATAGGGGTGGGCCTACTTCTGATACCGTAGGACTCAGCAAGGATGATGAGGTCAGTTCAGGGGACAGTTGGCATTGTCTTCAGCAAACCCTGATGCCCACCCGCTATCATACCTGCTAGCAATTTCTCTCCAACAGATAAATATAAACACATACTGCATTTGTCCATAAATATGTGCCTCTATTTGTTTACGACACTTAGAACCTATTATAAAATGGCTTTGAGATTCTGGCCCCTAGATATAATATATGAATCCACACATTTAAAAACAGTTACATATTATTCAAGGTCAGTTAGCCTCCCAAACCTGTAGAAATGCCAAAGGGCATATTTTTTTAGTTTAAGCTCTCTGTAAGGCTGTTTATTAAAATTACTTGTTGGGACAAAGCTGGGACAAATACCATATTCATTTGCAATTTAAAACAAAAACTTTTGCAGCAGCCAGAGACGAGACTGCGTGGTTAAAAAGACTTTCAAAAGTCCCCATGCTCCCCTCAATAACTTTGGTCATCAAAACAAAGCACCAAAATGTGCAATAAACTTAACTGTATTACTCAAGGTCGATTGCAAAGCGCTGCCTGTGGCTTCTTTCAGAGTGTAACTACACATATCCTTTAGACAGTAAATCTGTGTATAGCCAAGCTGGGTCTTTCTTTTCACTGTGGAAACAGAACTTCCTTTTCCCCCCCAATCACACCCATTTAATGAGACCATGCCAATGGAGATGCCATCATTATGTCAAACCCCTGCACACATTCGTGCATGTCCCACAGGAGAGCCTTGTATTTAATTTTTAAAAAGCCATACTTCAGTAACGCACACACACACTCTACCTGAGGCTGGACGAATTTGTGTCCCCACACGCGCTAACCACTGGCAAATATCGTTCTCTCTCTCTCACACACACACACACACACACACACACACACACACACACACACACACACACACACACACACACAGAAAAAAAATACCGAATACACTTGTTCCTTTCATTTAAGCAGAGTCCCAGCAGGACTGCTGCCTGCCCCACAGTCACCGGTGAATTAAATTATTTCTTCTATTAGCCAGTGATACCCTGAAAAGCAGCATGTACCAGGCAGCGTGCAGCTCGGTGTTAATTACAAAGAATGGGAAATAATCAGCCACTAGACGCTTTCTTACACTACACATCAATGCTGATAAACAAGGCGTGCTCAGGCACAGCCTTTTGGTGGGCGTGTGTGTGTGTGTGTGTGTGTGTGTGTGTGTGTGTTGAAGAATGTGTTCTTGTGAATTGTATTGCTTTCTTTCTTGCGTTTGTGTGTGTGTGTATGTGTGCTCAGACTCCAATTCCATCCAATGCCTTAGTGGAAACAATAATCAATACACGGCTCTTTCCCCAAAGTAACCAGTCTAGAAATCAAGTAGGGAAAAAAGTAGCTAGTATGCAAATCCATTTTTTTTTACCCATGTGATTACACATGTTGGCTTTAAAGGTTCTATATTAGACTGGCCATCCCACTAGCAGCGTTAATGACTCCAGTAAGCATGGTCTTTTGCATATTTTAACCTACTTACAAGGTGAAATGCTCAGACGGAAAGGCTACAAAACCCGCTTCCTCTCACTAACCTGTGCACAAGGTAATAATTAATCCCACACTGCCCTACCCATCTGTCCGCTTGATTTATGCCTTCACTTCAGCCGCTATCTGATCTAATTAACTAGAACCTCATCATTCACCTCCCACCACAGCCATCATCATTTCTTAGCGCCGGCGTTGCCAGCGCCGTGTCATTAAAGCGGAGGGAACCATTAAACACGGAGAAACCAAAACTGTAACGACGGCGAAGGGTAGCTAATTGCGTTAGCCCGCGCTGTATCTATGACAGGTTTCGTAGCAGCGTGCCGCTAAGTGATCGGAGAGGGGCCCTCCGCTAGGTTAGCGGCTGTCGCCGCGACAACAAGTCGTGACAGTGAGAGAGCGTTGCCGTCGAGCGGCGTTGGACGTGTGCGCAGTGTTCCCCTTGACTCACGCATGCTTGATTAAAGGGGCTGCTTGTCTTCCGAATGGCTTCAAGAGAAGTTTAACTACTCCCATAAAAGCACACTGTGACCCATCAGGAACAACGGCTTCTTAGAGTCTGTAGTGTGCGGTGACAATGAGATGGCTTGTGTGTGTGTGTGTGTGTGTGTGTGTGTGTGTGTGTGTGTGTGTGTGTGTGTGTGTGTGTGTGTGTGAGTGTGTGTGTGTGGATGTCTGTGTGGGCGTGTGGATGTGTGTGTGTGTGTGTGTGTGTGTGTGTGTGTGTATGTGTGGTTGTCTGTGTGGGCGTGAGTGTGTGTGTGTGTGTGTGTGTGTGTGTGTGTGTGTATGTGTATATGTTTATGAATGCGTGGCCTGTTTGTGTGTGTGTGTGTAGGGGGGGGGGAGCAGAACTCATTTCCAAAAACACAAAAGAACCTCCAAAATCAAAGACTACTTTTGACAGAGATGCAACATTGTTTATGCAAGTGCACAAAGACGGTAGAAGAAAATAACATTGATTCATCAACATTCATGTGTCTAAACAGACAAGCGGTCCATTGAGATTTCAGTCCAAATGCTTAGATACCGATCATTTGGCAGAGATGTAAATCTACACTGCGAAAGCAAATTGGTCACAGTGAGAGCCGCGATGAGCCTGTGGACGGAGCATTGTCATACCTCTGAATCCCCAACATGTTGCGAAATCCTAAGCCAGTAAATGAAAATGTCACAGCTTGTCGCTGGTGGATGCATGCTGAGCAACAAGGAAAAAAGGGGAGTAGGGGAAAAAATGATAGCCATGACCGATAAGGTGTTACTGAGGCTAAAGAGTAAATCAATGGCAAAGTGTATCAACAAATATTTAACAGAGCCTAGTAGGAAGACTTCCTCTCTACATGGCCATTGCTGTTGTAGAGAAGGGATTTGTACCATGGCAAACCTGTTGTATTAGCTCGCTGTATAGGCTAACTTTAGGCATGCCATATACTGTATCATGCATTTCCTTTGAGTGAATTGGACAAGTTTCTTCATGTTGCCAAACTTATAAGAAATAATGCATACATAGTTTTAGGTTACAATGCAGATATGGTAATATAGATCTGGATTATGGGAGAATTTCAAAAGAATTATTATACAGCTCCTACAGATGTCCTATTGAATTCAGCGGGCTATTCTAGATTTCAGAGGTCCGATACGTCTTTATAATGACCACTGCAAAAAAATGAATGACCACTGTCATTAGAAAGCAATTGGGTTTATGCTTATGATTCCCATTTTTCATATCACTGTGCGTGTGGTCGATTATGCTTATGAGCCACATCTTTCATTCTGCTACACATGGTAACGGAAATTAATTTGAGTGTCAACTAATACGTTGCTACCTGAAACTTTAACTCATCAGAAGCCATGAAACTGCAATAAAAATATTGTATAAAATATATTTTTGAAAAAACAAAGTATAATCACACACATCCGTAAGTTTTATCAGGGATGAGATCCAAAAAAATAGTTCAAAGGCAACGGAAAAATCCTAGCTCTCTCGTGTGCGGATTTTTACGTTGACTTTAAATATATTTTCGAGAAATTGTTTTAGCAAGTAACTGTATAATATGTACAGTAAAGTTCACTGGTCAGGACCCTCACACTCTGTGGATAGCCTACTGACCGGTGCACTACAAGTTATCCCTTACACAGTGTAGTATGACGTATGTGATGGTTTCATTATCTAAATTGCATTCACTGCAAATGTCACCTTAATTAGTAATTTGATTTTCAAATTGATTGGACAGTTTACATTTAACAACATGAATCATCAGCTGAACAATGGCTTGGGTGATATGCTACATTCAGTAGATAATATGTTTATACTTCATAATGCTGTTTATGCCTATAAACGTCATCTGTGGTTATGCATGTCCTAGTCAAGTCTACCAAACTAATTAAAGAGCCGATATGTATTGAATACTGAGTACATTGTAGACCTTCACCTCTGTCAATCTTCCTTGTGAGTATATAAAATGTATGTTATGACTTGTCACATTGTTGTGATGATTTAGAGTAAAAGCACTCATATTTTCACCTACATGTATATCGGCCCAGAGTTGGTTATTATAACAGCCTCTGTTCTTCTTCGCTCTGCCTAATTACACAACCCAAAGCACCCTGTATGGGCTCTACCTACAGCTGGGCAGTTCAATTATTGCATTGTTGTGTTGACAAAGAGATTATTTTCATTTTATTGATTGAGGGCCGCAAATGGCAACCTTTCTTGTTCACACCGGATATACACAGGACTGGGGAGCTATACGGGGCCCAGCATGAATATATGATTTCCATTCATTACGTGGGATGAGATCAGAGTCCATATGCACATTTTCCTCTTTAGGGTTTTCAGCCAAAAGAATGGCAGGCTCTATTAAAATGAATGCAGCTCGTTTTCCCTGTATGCAATGCAGTTTCAAGGACATGTTTTCCCCCCACTGCGCAGCAGCCAGCTTAGACCAAAAGAAGTAATCAATGCAGGGCACAGATAAGAGGTAATATGAAAATAACCCGTCCCAATAATCTGTGGCTGCCAGAGAGCGTAAGCCTCGACTTGGAAAAAAAAAAAGAAAAAATGAGAGAGGAGGAACGAGACGAAGAAGAAAAGTTACTAAAAACTCACTCTTATTGAGAAACAGTGGAGTGTTTTTCCCCTCCTGTTTAGAGGAGGCCTCGTCATCAGGGGCACCACTAGGCTTTGTCTAATTTTTGATTTGAAATTGCTCTCACGGCACTAATGCAAGCAGAGAGAAGTAATGTTTTGTTTTGTTAAAAAAAATATTGTCACGCAACATCCATCCCTTGGTTTATGATGACTAACTTGCATATGCTTCTAATGGCATCCGATGTGTGCTGTTTATTTTGCATGGAAATATTACAACCCCCCACCCCCCCATACCCACTATTTCAAAAGATTAAACATAAACTGTAAGGCTATTTCATCTGGTGGCTTTCTCTGGGCATTGTTTGGGAAGCTTATTTAATTCATAAAACAGATGGCACGCGAATAGAGAGGCAAACAGGACCGAGATGAGACAGTGGGCACTCAATCAAATCCTCACACCCCTTACAGATCTGGGACAAATCCTTTGGTGCTGGTTTAACTCCCCACTGCCACAGACTGCAGAAGCCCAGGGCCCGAGCTCCATTCGCGGAACCTGTGGTGTGTCCGCATAGAAAGAGAGCTCTTTTATGAAGCTCTTGCCAAAAATTCCTCACAAACACTCGCTAGGCCTTGAAATGGGGGACTGAGTTGTTGCTGGTGGGGGGGGGGGGGGGGGGGAGTTGTGCGCAAGGGGACATCTATATGTCTCTGCTCTGTGGTTAACATTCTCACAGTTAGCTTTCTCTACAGTTAGGCCTTTTTTATATTTAAATGCAATCAAGCTGAAGAACGCCTCTTATCTTCTCAGATTTATACTTTCAGTGAATTCAGATGAAAGACAGGAGGAATGGGAGGGTGTCCTCTGCACACATTCAGAGAGTCCTCAAATCAGTATCTCGGATCAGATGTTTGATTGAAGGCATCAGGAGAGGAGTTTTTTTAGGAGACCTTGCATGAGGTTAAAAATCCTCTCTACTTCCAATCCTCTTGCCACATGGAAGTCGTCTCTGTGTTCTTTTTTTTGCCGTTTTTTTTTCTTGTCATTTTGCTTTTAAGATAAAGGTAAGGCATGTCATGTCAGGAAAATTCAAGCTCTCCCTCTCTCTCTTTCTCTCACCCTCTCTCTCTCTCTCTGTGTCTGTGTGTGAGTGCATGACCATGGCTATAAATGAATAAGTGTCTGAGAGAAAGACAGACACCACAAGACCAACAGAGTGAAGGAAAGGACCAGAGAGAGAATCAGTCAAAAGGACAAGGGCATCGTCTACTGTCCATCAGCCCCGCGTGCACTGACGTTAAGATGACAGAGGTGGTGGCCGAGGGAGAGCAGACGGACAGAGGGGGACGAGCTCCAGACGGACAGAGAGACAGACAGCTCGCACGCAGCAGTGGACTCTGGTAGGGGTCCTGGCCCAATGCTGTAGTAGCCTTCCTCTGGATCTACACTCTCTATCCAACAATTCCTGCCATTACTGATCTGGAAATAGAGCGACTGTATACAGTAGGGTTTCTCCTAGGATGTGTGTATTCGGGAAAATGTGTGGAGGACTGGAGGTCACAGAAAAATTGAATTGAGGTTGGAATACAATCAGAAGAATTGCTGGCTGGCTACTGTTCTTTTTTTTCCCCACACAGATAAGGGGTATGTCAAGGCAACGTGTTCTGGAAGAATGTGTCGATATGTGGGGTCACATCCACTGATAACCTTTCAAGATACTGTTTGTGATCAGGAACAGTTAGAGTGGGTTGAAGCACTGTAAGAGCTTCAATGGCCAGTATAGATTCTTCTCCAACGGGAGAGAGAAAGAAAAAGAAAGGTGCTAAGGTATCCCGTCAGTACTGTAATTTCCTGCCTATTAGCTGAGTTTTTTACATTGATTTTGCAAAATGTCTACACAAATGAGGTTAATACAGTGGCGGGCTATAGCCCACATAGGAATGTATTTGTTTTCTTCATTCTTCTCTCTGATTAAAGCATTAACTGATTCTGATTCATTGGGCTATTGGGCACTGCAGTTAATACACAGGTGCAGTCAATACACTGCTTACTTTTTTTATTTGAACACTGTCGTGTGGTTTATTTATGGAGTGGCTAATACTGTAGATTACTGGAGATTATTGTACAGTCCACAGTCATTGGCAGTCAATTACTTCCACAGTCAATCCACGTTCTAACCCAAAAAAATAGATAGATAGATAGATAGATAGATAGATAGATAGATACTTTATTGATCCCCAAGGGGAAATTTGAGAGTAGTTCATCACTTGCATCATTACATGAGTAAGTGCTGAACCAGTTATCTTTTGTAATCTGAAGTATTAGTTTGTTATTTCTGGATTTTAGATTGTTGTTATTTCTGATGAATTGTTCTTGGATAAATCTTTACTTCAGGAGGAGGAACGTTAGATCAATCAGTGATCAACCACCTCTCGAGTCTCAGGAGTAGATATCATGAACTTTCAACTGTGAAGTACATAGAAAAGGACTGCATGTTCTGGTGTTTCCTGTATTTAGATTTCTAATTGTGTGGTTTTTCCCTTACAGCATTGTAAAACAGTCTGTTCTTCTAGTATGGCAATGAATGACATAATCTGACAATGACCTGCAATACAAGCAGCATACTATATGAATCTCCTTCCATCTTCTTCATTAATACAGTATATATCACTATACAGTTAAAATGAATATATTTCACATAGAAACGAACACAGCATTATGCATTTTCAATCATTGTCATCAAAGCCTTACCCATAGATTGCATAATCCAAGTATGCCATATGTAAACTACTTACACAGTAAACTGTTATATTGAGAACATGACCAAAGCCTTATATACAGTGGCACAAGGACTTGTTATTCAGATGGCAGTGACATGATCATTGGCATAATATTTGTTTTTGAAGTATGAACTAAGCATTCCAAACAAGTTACATGCCTTTACAGGCAATCCACTCTTTGGTGGCTATTGTTCCAATTGTTTCGAGAGACACACTTTCTGTTATGCAAACCTTGATGATGATTTGTGAAATGCACCATGTGACTGAGAAAAAATGACTGAGAAAAATGACTGAGAAAAATATGATAACACAAAGCTATCACAACACTGCCTACATTGGTAAGGTCAGTGGGACACAGCAGTGAAAATGCTTGTTTTAGCATATTCCTCCCTCACATAGGATGGCCTATTCTGGGACCCTGTTCTTTAAGAGATTTGCACCATTTGGAAGTGAACAGTATACCTAAAGGGTGCCATTTAGTGAGGCAAGAAGGCACCAGGCAAAAGGTTACCCACAGAAGACTTTTTAAATGAATCACACTTCATACACCCACAGAGCCTCCAACGATCTCAGTGACTCTTGCTCAAAATAGGAGCATACTTCCATTTCTTTCCTCTAACGAGAATATATATGTGTATGTGAGTGTGAGTGTGAGTGTGTGTGTGTGTGTGTGTGTGTGTGTGTGTGTGTGTGTGTGTGTGTGTGTGTGTGTGTGTGTGTGTGTGTGTGTCATAGACACCAACACATATAAAGTAACTATATAGCTGACAGTACAAGCTTTACTGGCTGTTTTGTTGCTGCTGTCCTTTCAGATATCTCAATTCTACATGATGTTGTGCATCGCTTCGGTTAAAAGCATCTGCTGAATTGCAAAAGCAAATATCTCATCTTATCATGGCTTATGCCCAACATTGATTTGGAAGATCATCTCCAACACCACATACAGGCCAAAAGCAGCATCAGCACCACCACCACCACCACCACCACCAACAACAGTTGCTGTAGCATCAGCCGCAGCAGCAGCAGCGGTGTGTCATCCGCGCTGCATGCATTTACAGCATTCTCCACCTCCCTCCGCCCCGTCACACAGTAAGTACATGGCCGACAGCAGAGCCACAGACATACATGGCTCACACACTCCAGTGGGTCGGGAGAGGTCCCACAAGCATTTGTCTGCGCGCCTGCAAATCTCTGCTCCGGCACACACTAGGTAGCACAGAGATGGATGGAGCATCGCTAGGGAGAGAGAGAAAGACAGAAAGAAAGGAAGACAGAAAGACAGAACAGAAAGAGAGCGACAGCGCAATCTTGTACCGAGAAGCATGTAAGCGTATTATTAGTTTTTTGGGGGGAGCACACACTCTGAAATACACCTCAAACTCGTGTGAAAGAAGATGCATACCAAATCTAGTTCACTGAATATGCACTAGGGTGCAGGCTGTTGTTTGTGTGGCATTACGTCAGACCAACAGGCAAGACAGTGATTAATTAATGGGGCATATAAACAACCAACACTATTGATCCATATAAAAACTAATCGATTAACAAGTCAATAATCAATAATTAACAGTGGGCCAGCATGAGGACAAGGACAGTTTGGAAGGCGGCTGACGTAGAGCCCACTTCATCATCTATGACTTGCTTTGATGTGCCGTGATTAGAGGTTGACCTTCATTTACTGAGTTGCTGGGGAGGGTGTCTTCCCACGACACCTATACTGACTCAGATTCCTAATTATATAGATACACTGTGCAATGCAAAAACGTGAAAAAAAAGAGTTTTGCACCCGATACCTTTGTCTCGCAGAGCAGATGTATTTGTCTAGGTGTAACCGTGGGGAAATTCTGTTTCAGTGTGGGTGTGTGAACGCTTACAGTGTTTTACAGAAACATTCTATGCCAGCTACCGTGTAAGAGCGAGGCCAAATGTTAAGATGTATATTCACTCTGAAGATTGACAGATGGTTCTTTGGTGATGCTGTAAGCTGGTGGTAGAAGGCAAGTGTATCGTCATGTATACACAGTGTAATGTTACTGTTCGTCTCAAAACATACATTTCACAGAATTCTCCACAGATATGTATTGGTCATAAAGGGCAAGCAATGGTAGGTCCCTCAAGACTACTACTGTATAACATGCAGGTACCAGGAACAAAAGCGTGACACACTGCCCATCAAATGTAATGTTTTTATGAGGCCAGAGCAGTAAATACTGTTGGTGGTTGTTAATAGGCATAGTCTGGATTCAAAATTCAGCTACTGTACCACCTCAAGGTTGTTATTTTATTATAGCTTTGGATTTGCTCATTTGCCACAAGAATGCAGGAGAGTGGATTGATTAGAATGGTATTGTGACTAATGTTGCTGGAGCGTGTTCAGATTCAACTATTGGCATATCCAGCAGTGCACGACATCACGATGGAAAAAGCCCTGATGGTCTTTAACCAATTATTACTATCAAAAACCAAATAGCCCAATAGATGTAGTCTGATAACGAGTACAAATTCATATTAAATTCATTTTCATTCAAAATCAGTTTACAAATGTCACCCTTTTTGGCTGGGTTAAAGTGCCACAGTGCTCTTGCTTTCCTCATACACATTAATCAAATGAAGTCTACTTACAGGGGCACCGGCGACCAATGCTCGGAAACAAAGGACGAGCCAAATTAGTTCTCTTGACAAACTGGCGCTTACAGCTAAAAAGGGGCCTGCCTGCAGAAAATGAGAGGCATTAGGCTGAAGCCACCTTGTCAAAACGCACCCTCATTAACTCTGCGGACCCACGTTGGTTCTAAAGAGCTTGCTAGAACAAGCACTTCCTCTTATCTCAAAGAGAAACAGGTGCATGGGAGCAGGATGGAAAAGCAGGAAGCGATAGAGGGGAGAAGCACAGGCAGGGACAGAAGAAAGAGAGGGGGAAACACAGATGTCCTTTATCTGGAGACATACATATATGTGGATTTATCTCCAGCTCCTCCAGATTGGTTTCTTCCACCACCACCACCACCACCACCACCATCCTCTCTAGCAGGGAAATCATGTACACCTACACAGCGGTTCAAAGAGGAGAAAGAAAATGTGTCTGTAATCACCTCCCGATGCTCAACACCGCTATAGCACTAGTGCTCCAGCCTAAGAATAGCCGCCTTCACGCCCTGCAGGCATGATCATTTTCACTTGCAGTAATTTGATGAATTTGCTGCGCAAACACTGAGGTAGACAGAAGGCACCCCCGCACACACTCAGGCGGAGGACTGGGAGACAACTTGGGTTAACTCACCCCGAGACTGGATCTGACGAAGCCTACTTGCACCCAAGGGCATTTGGTAACTTATGTCATTTGCTAGATGATCGACACAAGAATGAATGCTTATACAGACAGCAAGAGCCAGATAGACAGATAGATAGGTAGACAGACAGACAGACAGACAGACAGACACACAGACAGACAGACAGGCAGACAGACAGACTTGTCCTTAATATGTACTGCATATAATTTCCAGTATTGAGGCATACAGTTGTTATCTCCTGTATGGGAATTCACTTGGTTTGCAATATTAAAAGACATTAAGACGGGTAAATCCTGAAGACATTGCGTTTGACCTATGCCCTTTAAATAGAAATGATGTCAGACATGCCTCCCAATCATATCCAGACTGGACAAAAGACATGCAGTCATATCCTGTCTATTAACAGCATTGTGTGTAAGCTGCAGGACAGTGTTTTATGCAAGCTAAAAGAAACAAAACCATATTCATACGACTTTACCTGCCCCCGTGTATTAACCTCATAGATGGAGAAAATGTGGGAATTCAATGCTTAAGACGTGGCTAAATTACAGTAAGCCTCCCTATCTATAGCACTTAAAAACAAGTGCAAAAAAACAAGCCCATGTGTACTTTAGAGTATTTGAATTTGAACACATGATGATTTATTCTTCCACAAAGACAGGGGGGGGGGGGGGGGGGCAAGAGGAGACCTTGACCCCGTCTCTGCCAAAGAGTGTATTTCAAGATGAAAAATACGTCAGATCCGTCTAACCCAACACACACCCACCACTGCCACTGGTATAACTGCTTGCTTATAGTTCTTTTAAAATTCCCTTTTATTCTTCCTCTCCTTTTATGTGACTGGGCCTGTCAGTGTCTGACTCCAAGCACCATTTTCATTTTCTACACTCGCCTTTTATATGGGCTTGCCATGCCTTCGTTTCAAATGAGCCATTTTTGGGCACTCAAATCAACAATGGTGCTCTATCATTAGCTGTCAACACCCTTGTAGTCCGAGTAAATCGACTTTGGTTCCCCCTCCTTTGTTTGGTATCTGCTTGACTTTTGAGCAGTAAGTAATTTAAAGGTCAGCGGTAGCATCAGATCTCCCTTGCCTTGTGATGCCACCTCCATATTTGATGTGTCGTGTCATTGACGGGATAAATATTTTATTTTCATCGTCTTGGCTTTCCTGGTTCACTTTCACTCCTTTAAAGACCTCCTACTCGTTCCAACAGCTTGTACCCTCTATGCTCAGTCGCTCATGTTGCCAGGGGCAAAAGTCATGACCCCCTAATCCGATTGTATTGTGTGTATTACAGTGCGCAACGTCAACATAATTAAAGAGATTGAGCAGATGCATAGCCGCTATGACATAAATAAGTAATCTGTAAAACATTTCATACATTTGAGGGGAATAAAATGCACATTTAATCTGCATGTTGCGTTCCCTTTCGCCAGAGCAGTTTGATGACGCCTGGCGTCGAGGGAATGGATAATGGTGCAATGGTTAATTCAGAAAACCATCTGCATTGTCATGTTAAAATCCTCCGAGCAAATATATTTAAATATGCATACCAGAATGAGTAATTCCTACCTAATTAAAACCAATTCTACTGCAAATTGTAGCATGAAATAGTTTGTGTCAATATCGTGGCAATCATGTGAATTAAAAAAAAAGCCTTCCTCAAAAACACGCCACAACACAGTGTTAGTGTGGCAGGGTAGCGTCATCGTGTGTCTAAAACAGACACGTTTAAAAAAAGAAAAAAAGAAAGAAAAGCCGAGAGTGCTAACGAGCTCCAGGAGGCAGGATTATTTAGGGTGACAGGCGTTAGAATAAACGGCTCCTGCGTGCTCGTTCGGTTGCAGGAGTCGGCGTCCAGTGGCGCGGCCCGAAAAACTGCTGTCAGACGCGAGCTGCGGCGGGTCCGTTAACTT
Organism: Sardina pilchardus; assembly: GCF_963854185.1. Lineage (NCBI taxonomy): Eukaryota > Metazoa > Chordata > Actinopteri > Clupeiformes > Clupeidae > Sardina > Sardina pilchardus. The sequence goes on along the minus strand of NC_085011.1, from coordinate 20,302,507 downwards.
TCGGATTGCAGCAGCAGGCTCTCGCACCACACTGGCTGCAGCCAGCCGAGTAGCGGCAGGCGGACGAGCCTTGAGAAGCGGTGGTCTGCCCAATTAAGCGAGGCTTACAGCCAGAGCAGCACTTCAGCAGCATTCAACTGCAATGGCAGGGAAGAGAAGAGAGAGAGAGAAAGAGAAATATTAAGAGGTGGAGAGAGGAGAGAGAGAGAGAGAGAGAGAGAGGGAGAGAGGGAGAGGGAGAGAGAGAGAGGGAGAGAGAGAGAGAGGGAGAGAGGAGGCGAAAGAAAGAAAACAGCATTTTTCCACCTCAGGGTGTGAGGAGAGAAGCGGAGTGACACTGATCCACTGGCAAGAGCAGGCAGAGAGCGGGAGGAGGCATCGCAGAGGTGAACTGCCAGAGCGATCTGTGCTAAGGCCTGTCAGTCAGTGATCTGACAACCAGGCAATGCCAGCGCCGCTGACGAGCAAACAGAATGTATTTCATGTCAGCTTAGCTGGAAAATTGTCCCAGTGCCCCATCACAGAGCATAATGGATTTCTCTCCATGAATAACCATTGTTTACTTTCTACATGTAACCAAAAAAAAATATATATATGTGTCTGTGTGTATGGCAGGTGAATCATTTTGAGGGGGCTTGCATGTTTCCTTATTCCTTTCAAAACTGCGGCTGCATCAGCTTTGAAGAGTGTGGTCCTTCTGCAGAAAGCACAGAGACAGCGGTGAGTCCCTGGGAATGAAACAAGGACTATCACACAAATGAGCAACTGCTGACATCATCCTTATGTCATTTCGGTGACAAGGTGGTAAATAAGAAATAATAGCTGCCACAACACGTTATGTCTATTCATGACTATTAATGTCAGAGAGCTCACTTTTTTTCTGACAGGCATCACAGAGTGCACCTTGAAAAAAATGACAGAATACCGTAAAGTTTCTGTGTATCTTGCAAGCGACATTTTCAATCACACTGAGCATGATGCCTTGAAACAGCAGGCGACATGGCATAAGGAACCTGTCAGACTCTTTTCTGAGTGTGTTATAAAGTACATTGTTGTTTACTTTTTCCACTGTCATTTTGAACGCAAAAAAACCCTGTTGAATGCAAAAATGTGCTAAGAAGTACTGTTCAAAGAATACTAGTCCCACGCTCAAAAAAGGATCCACTATTAGTGAGAGAAGTCTAGTCTTAACATAAAATGTGTTGGTACACACATTTAGTGAAAATATTCCAATTCAGCCAGCAGCCATGACTGCTGCCGCAAACATGCAAAGATGGCACAACGTGATTGGCCACATCAGTGCTCAAACACCGGTGACTACAGAGCAACACAATGGGTGTGCATGGAAGCATATCTCCAGGGTTATAGCCTGACACCCCATTACTAGGAGAAGAAAGGATTTATTACCACTATCCATTGACTTGGCACTTTTATCAGAGTCCAAGAATTTAAAATTTGTTCCCATTACTGTGCTCGGTAGACTGCGCATGCAAAAAGAAAATTAACTTCATGCAAGATTGTGCTTTCGGGTGCTGCTTCCATTCGAGAGGCAGGGTCTGTCCTGCGTGCAGACAAGCCTATTTTGAATGTCATCTCTGTAAATCTGTTAAATGGGCATCAAGGCAAACACTGCTCACAGCTTATGTTTACAGTATCCCATGCAGAAACTTGTGGCTCCTCTCATTTGAATGCACAAAAGTAAAAAAAAAAAAAAAAATCAACCAAGAAGAGGATTCCTTCACAATTGAAGACCAAGCCAAGCAATTATGAAATTGCAACTTGTCTGGAGGGGTAGTAGGCTGTCCAGCAGGATTCATATTAGGACAGCCGAGGCGTTGTGGTGGTGGACATGCCAGCATTGACAATAAAACTTGGAGACATATCAATCACCTGGGGCACTTACTCGATCAAAACTAATAGCGAAGAGAGCGCAGAAGCATGGCGCTAAACGCATTACAGGGCTTTAGAGAGGGGATACTCTGCAAACAAATGAGAGCGTTGCTCAAAGCTCAGTGGGGGCATTCCACCACCAGCCTGCGCTTATTTAACACCAGAGAGCTCGCCTCGGACCCGAGGGGTCTGACTTTTGCACAATTGCACAATCAACCCCGGGGGTGGCCGCGGCCAACGAGACGCTGTGGCTGCAGCGCCGGCTGTCAGCGCGTTTGATGAGCGCAGATTTATTTGGGATTACATTGAATTAGACTAAACAATGAACGTTTTAGACTAAGCGTGTTTTGGTTTGCTCGGAGTATGATTTGATTTTCATGGCATGTTTTCTGGCAGTGCGCGGAATTCAGATGGGATCGTGGTGGGGGTGTGTGTGTGGGGGGCGTGGGGGGTGGGGGGGGGGGCATTCCATGGGTTTCTCAGGGAGATACAAAAGGGAGTTTTAGTGAAAAATTTAGCCTACTGTACATCACAGCATCTTGTACAAATATACATGATACTTGCAATAGATAAATAAGCACAGCATGACTTAACAAAAATCCCTATCAAGCTTTTTGAAAAAGGAAGTTACAATCAACACAGCCATTTTGAATTCTGTCACCAAAGCCACCACTTCACACACTGCTGATGGCAAAAAATTTAATAAATTGCTTCCCTCTATTTAATCCCACCCGGCTCTTAAAGATCGGTTTAATTAAGTATGTGTTCTAGGTCATTCCAAACCCACACTTAGATGCATGCTATCATGTAATTATCAAAATGTTGCACAAAAGGCAACCCCCTCGCAGCAGGCCTGCCTCCACTCCAGCAATACTTTAACCACAGCGGTAAATATAAATAGTCCCTTATTTAACCAAATCTGTTTGATTACAAACAACACAAACTGGAGAGTAGGCCTAACACTGAGGACCTACTATCCAGTATTTATAGTGTTTTGAGTTAAAAATGTCTTTTACACTAAACTGTGCGAAAAGATGAATGAAACAACAGGGTCTAGATGGAAAGCTCCCAGCTATGAAAAACTGCTATTGATTAAATTGTTCAACTTCAGGTGGCTATATTGTATTGCTGGGTAAATGCATTACATTACGCTATGCTACTTATCACTGTGCTGTTATATGGCCTATATTCCTCTCTGCTCTTGGAGGTAACAGGATTCGATAGGGACCAACGCATCTCACCGTCCTTCATGCCCACTTGAACAGCCTTTTGATTGTTTTGGGATTCATTTCTTATCAACATGGAATCAGTTAACTGAACCATAAATTCCTGTGCTACGCTAAATGCTGGTATTCAAAGTGATAAATATTTTCAGTTAGCTGCATATTACATGGTGAGGGCCTAAGGCGCGGTATGATAGCTTTAGCGATGTAGCTGCCATGTTACAGATCATGATCATTTACCTTAACAGAGATTATGCATGGCAGTCATCCCTCAGGTCGTGGCTCATATACTTGGCTATTTTTCTCTCTGTCTCCCTCTCTTTCCTCCTGTACACAACTAATGCCTCTAATTCAGCTTTTAATCAACTGTCAAGTGGAATAATTTCCACGTTTGAGGGGAAATAAGCGATAAGATGGCACGATTTCGGCGGTAGTGGCTTCTGAGGGGTGTTACTGATGACTTTCTTCCAAGAACCTTCTTCAGAGGTCATCTGTACTACAGTAAAAATGACAGCACTCCCTCGAGGAGATGCAGATAGAGAAAGAGAGAGAGAGAGAGAGAGAGAGAGAGAGAGAGAGAGAGAGAGAGAGAAGAGGAAAGAGTGTGTCGGGGGAGAGAAAGTGTGTGAGAGAGAGAGAGAGTGTGTTGCCCCCCTCAGCCCAGCAGATCTTGTTGCACTCATCAACCAGTAAACGTGTGCACAGCCTAACACCCTAAGGCCACCATCCCAAAGATACGAAGCCTGCGCGGCCTTAATGGGATTAGTCATTTTCAAGGAGATTAACTGAACACCATACTATATCCATCCCTGTATGCAAGCACCAAGAGCCCCCACCCGGCCTCTTACTCTCCTAAACTGGTTGAGTCATCACAGAGAGATTTCATATTGTTCTTTTGATTTCATTTACCTTTTCACACACATGTAATACACGACGAGTGACTGATGCCACGGCGGCTGAAAATAGAACATCGTCTGTAATTTACAGTGAGATGAGCCCAATTACGTTCGAAACAAGGCTGTCAAACACATCTTAATGTGCAACACCCCTCGAGTGATCTGATGTGCAGGATCTGCACACTGACTGGAGTTATTTGCATGAAAATAACACCGCTCCACATACTGGCCCTCGTAGGAGGAAAGTAATCCAGCTATCAAAGGAGGGGGGGGGGGGGGGGGGGGGGGGGTTATTGCTTTCGGGGACAAACAAGCACTTGACCAGAGTTCTGTTTTGACCGGGAGGAAGTGACAAGAGATTTCAGATCAGCTATGATCCAAAATCCAAACTCCATAAATACTGACAAAATAGTGAATTGAAGAGTCCCAGCTGTAAACACCACACACTCCAATGCATACAATCACACACACACACATACACACACACACACACACACACACGCGCGCACACACACACACACACACACAACACACACACACACACACACACACAGAGACACACACATTTTCCTGTAATGAGATGGAAGATTTGTTGTTTTCCTTCTAGCTGATCAACCAAGAGGAAGCATTACCACAAAAACGCAATGGTACCATACTCATCTTTTTAACATCTTCTTGGTTGAATAGTTTGGACTTTCAAACATTGGTGGTTCTGCAACGATAGGACACCATTTTACTATATGACCATGAATACAAAGCAATCCCTATTTCTTTCTTAGTTTAATTATGAGCTAGGGGAATCAGAAGATGGCCAGAATAGATGATAACGTTTCTGCACAAAAAACATTTATCACTACCCTAGCTCCTGGAAACCGGTGGTGTTACAGCAAATGACAGCCAATCTTTTGGCCAAAATCGTGCCACAGCCATTTGTAATAAGCCAGCTCACACTTTATATTTTATGCCGTGACGATTTACATGCAGCAGTGAATTTAATTTAGAAATTGCCAGTGTTAAACCATCAATTCTGCAGTGGCAGCTCATTAGAATCTGGTGAACACAATCTCGGCTTTGCCGCCGCCGCCTCTGCCTCTGCTGGTGCCGCTCTACGGGCTGAAGTGCTGTGTGCTGTGAAACGCGAGGGTAAAGGTTTAAGGACTCGCCGCTGTTCATTTCCCACAATCTGACAACACAATCAGCGTGACCTCTCGCTTTCAGGACATGGATTTAGACTGTACCGCACGTTTAGAAGAGGGGGAAAAAAGGAAAAAGCAAACTGGACAGGTTTGGTGGGTCAGGTGATTCAGCTTATAAACCTTCTGCTATTGTGTTGTTCTTGTGCCTTGTGGGATAACTGGTGTCTCTGTATTGAAACTCTCAATGCTGCAAGTAGCCATGTTTGTAGCCCATGTTTACGCACCTGTTTGGATGGTCAGCATGCCTCAACTAATCCAATTCTCTGCCTTTACCTTTTCCTTTCTTACAGCACAACCTTTGTTCACGTCACCTAGCAACAGAGATGTTATTTTTCTCACTTCTTGATCTTGGCTTACAGTAATAATGATAATTGAGAGAGAGATATTTCACATCACAGCAGAAATAGGTTTAACTATCACCTATCAGGTCAACAGCTGTTTAGCTACATCCTGTGATTATAATGATAAAGTAAGTCAGTGTATCTAAAACCTCCTGAAGCACTGAAACTGAAACTGGTGATATAAAGTATCTATAACAACGTACTGTACACAACATACAATGTTCACATCATGCAGATATTCACATTAGCATACCGCTTAAAAATGGGCCAATCTGAACAAAGACAGAGTGATGCCAAACACAAATTGTGATGTGAACCATCCTTCGACACATTACATTACCACTTTGAGTTGGATATTCAGGTTGACGTTGCTGAAGCCTATCATGAGCAGCCATTAGCTTTCAGGCAGCCAATCAGCGTAAAGCTCACTTAATGATTCATGTGGGCGCCAGATAAGCATGAAGGGCACTAGATATCTGCTAAAATGGGCCATTTATTCCCCAGCCGATATACAGTTGTATAGGTGCTTGTAAAATAGCATCTATGTGTGTTTTTGACATACCAAAGCATTCCTTCTATGTTAACATCAGAAAACAAGGGGAAAAAAGTAATGAACAGGCAAACTCTCCAAAGATATATGTACTGACAAGGTAATATTTCAAGATTCTCGCGAAATGTCTGCAGATCGACTGTTCTCTAAGTTGCATACTGTACTGTAGCTGGTTCTCTTGGTAGCAGCTCGCTACGGCTATGCTGTATGGCTATGCTAGATAAACGATTCCCCTAGTACAAGTTTGTTTGTTTACTATCTAATTGGCTTCATAAAGGTTCCATCAAGGTGAAAATCTTGCATAGTGTATGTTTAACTTGCATTATGATCACACGTATAACATCCTGAACCTCAGGCTCACACATCTGTCTATTTTTACATCACCTCAGACAAAATAGAATCTGCTATGCTGTTAAAGTGAACATCACAAGAACATCACCTAAACATCAGATGATAAAAATGAACCACTCCTCAACCATTCATTGAACCATTCCTCTCTGCTTTGCACAAAACAATCACAATGACAAGCTCTTATTAACATTCAAATGGCCATACCACAACCTCAGTCAAAAAATGACATGCGGGCTACTGACCAGTCTAATTACACAGTGCTTCAACAAAGTGGTGCATCATGCTATATTACAATGCCTTCATCCACATAATCCTCCATGGTGACAATATCTAGCAGGCCCAGCTACTGAGTGACAGCAGTCATTCAGTGGATGATGCAATCCCTCAAAATGTCAGCCCTGACAGAGGAAGCAGACAGAGAGCACAAACACGAAATGGTGGATCTGAGAGAAAGAGAGAGAAAAAGAGAGAAAGAGAGAGCGAGAGTGAGAGAGAGAGAGAAAGAAAGAGAGAGAGAGAGTGTGAGAGAGAGAGAGAGAGAGAGAGAGAGAGAGAGAGAGTCTGTTTGGGTTTGTGACAATGTCAAGACTGAAGTATGATGGCTCACACAGGCGTGCACGTCACGGGCCTGTCTAATCATAGGCCTACAGCATCACAATCACATAGGTGGTTACCCATGGTGATCACAAGGGGTGGGAAGTGCTAATTCGGAGCGTTTTCCGATGGACAAGGAGGAATCACAGCTACTGCCAGTCATGACTCCACATCACACAGTGGGGAAGCAGATCAAACGGGAGGGACGGCTCACTACAGTGATGCTTGACTGTCAGTAGATTGTGGGAGGCAATGGAGACAGACACGGCCCCACATGTTCACAATCACCAAAAAAAAAAGCATCCAACAGCACCACACTCAAGAAGGGGTCTCCCTCTCCCATGGAGGTCACAGCACAAATGGCCATAGATTCACACAAAAAAATAAACATTATATTGTTTGTCAATCATTACTAAAGACAGGATTCATACTGTGGTACTGCAGTACTGTGAAAACGTCACTGTTAACCTCAAATAGGAGAGAATCAGAGAGACGAATGCATCTCTTTCCTTTGTGCTTCCATCCTTCACTATCCATACCGCCCTCCCCATAAATGCACGGAAAGAGCCACATACGAGCTCTTGCCATTATCGACTGATGGAGTCATGGTGAATGACGGGAATGTATCAAAGGACACACGACACACGACCGCCCTGCACGGAGCCACTAAAAGCCATGAAAGCGTCTCTCCGCGGAACTCCAAGGCCTCTTCACCTTCGCAGCGCAGAAAAGTTCGAGCGTCACGCGGGAACACTGTATAACATAAACATTTCATTCTGTTGCTGTGGGAAAGGCGATGTATATTTCATGATCCACCACAACCGCAACATAATGCTTTGTGGAGTACATTTAAATATGACGGTCTGTTTAGAGGAGATGAGCCCTTGTATAGCATCTGTCTCAATGAAATCTAAATCAAATATTTAATTATGTGGATGGATTACCACAGGCTGATGTGTTTGGACATACACTACGCCACAACTGTCACACAGGCTCCATAAAGTGTGTTTACACATGAGGGATTTAAACAGCAGACATGAACATTTAGATTGCATCTATCTCAATCGAAACTAAATGAAACACTTAATTACATGGCTGGACAACCAGAGCCCGAGGTGTAAGCTGTGTGCTCAGATAATCGCACAAAATATAGGCTACATAACCATATGAAATATTCCCCTGCCTTTCTTTGACAGTAAGGTGCATTCAACAGTGGAAGCATTTACACACAACTGCACCAATAAATACTCAATCCACACAAGCTCGGACTTTGAAATAAGCTCATGTCAAAAGATAGAGAAGACCAACATTCTCTCGCATCCAAATGGACCGTGCCCTATCCACGCCAAATACAAATGACAAGCTCCACTTGACAGAGTCACGGTTTACGCTACATGACTTAGCACTGAAAGTAACTAGGCTGAAAACTCTCCTCACACTCTAAAACACTGACCAAATGTAGCACAGCTGTGGAGTTGTGTTGCCGGCCTTATGGCTGTGTTAGTCACTAGCTTACCATACCATCTGTGCCACCACAGACACATACATATCAAGGCTTTGTCCGGGTTTGTCACTCTGCTCACTATGAACCGTCAACATGGCAAGAGTCTACAGCAGGCTGTGGAGTCCATCAAAATTCTTCACACACACACACACACACACACACACACACACACTTTGTCCATCATACAGAGAGCCAGTCTTGCTCTGTCTCCAAGACGACCAGTGGCGCTTACATTTAAAATGACTGCACTTTCCATAGAATGCAGTACTATGCATATGGCTACAATAGTCAGTCACGACTTGTGTGGCATCTCAGGGTTTTTTGGTTTTGTTTTGGGTTTTTTTTACTTCAACAAAAATGCCCAGCATTTTCAGCATGACTCATGTAGGGCATACAGTAATGTTAAGGATTCTTCAACTTTTGAATATACATTTAAAGAATAGTGTATTCAGAGTTCCCCAAATACATTTTCCTACGAGCAAACATTGATGAATTTTGCGTGGAGATATTTTTCAACAAAAATAGCCACAAAAAAGGGAACTGGGTGGGCAAAGGGAGACAGAAGACCTCATTGTTTTCTTCGCCTCAAAAATTACATGGCGACCCCTACCTCCACCCTAAACTTGACCCAAAACAAGGGAGGAAGCTATTTCCGAGTCTCTCGTCGCTTTTTAAGTTTCTCAACCGGCACTTTCTCAGCCGTGCAATTCCGCGAGTTCACAGTCTCTCCTCAACCCCAATCCGTTTAGTTTCCTCACATCATTCGCCACTCCCGCCGCGGCCTGCGGAGTGTGCAGTGGCACAAATTGGCTGTGCTGACTACTAAATCTTGCGCTGCCTTGATCTGTTGTGCAAGAGGAAAGTGGCCAGCTTCGTCACGTCTTGTCTTTAAAGTACCAGTGCATTCAAATTCCGCAAGCCCTGGATGTTATGTTGCTCCTTGTCTCTCCCAGTGGAATGTTTTTGTTTCATTAAAGCTATGGCCCAGTTACATATGATGTCAAAAGAAATATATTCTCCCCATAACAGAACATAACAAAACTGTTTAGTTCCTGTTTTCATGTTTTCAAGATCTGTGTCATGCAATCCTTCTCTTTTCCCTGCCCGTGTAAATGTCAGTGTTAAGCTCATATGATGAAAAACATCAGCTCTTATCTTAATCCACACCAATGGTCAATTTTGACCTATCTTTTGACACTAAATAGTCATCCATATAAGATAGGCTGCTTTCAGATATCATTTTGGTCTAAACATTTCCATTCAGGGAAGATTTAGAAAACAGGGAACAAGCTCACCGATAATGTTTTCAACACTCACTTAAACTTTTGACATGAATGCCCCGAAGAGAACAAGCAAGCAGACGCTGTTTATGGATTTAGGTGCATCATAACAGGGCATCTTCAAATCTGCCAATAAGCTGAGGTACCCTTTACGCTTCACTGCAGCTAAGCGAAAGTGAATGTAAATTGTTGCTTTTAGAGATGGGTGACAACAAAGTGACACAAGAGCAAGAGAAATATGTCTGGGAGCCTATTTTATGCTTGAAATGAAGTCCCAATAAAGCACAATGTCAAGTTCATAGGGGAAGCTGAGATGCGGAGTAAATTGACACTAATAATGTATCCAGATTTTGACCGAAATGCACCTACAGTATGTCTCACACATACTGTCACACTTCTGATATGACCCCAACAACAAAGTCTGATGAAGAATTGTTCTCCTTGTCAAGTGTTTCCCTGCTATACAGTTAACCGATATTGGATTACATTTATAGTATTAGAATCTTTGTGACTCCACAAAAATACTCAAAGATTATGTAAGCCTCCAAAACACACACACACACACACACACACACACACACACACACACACACACAGGCACACACACACACACACACACAAGCACAAACACAAGAGCTATTTCTGAAATGACTGGTGCAACTTCCAATTAAGATGATTAAGATGCTTTCATCTTTGACATGCTTGTTCCACACCAATAAGTCTTCATTTCAGAGTGAAGCCCCTCAGTCAGCAGCTTGACTGTGATATATCTAAGGCAGCTAAGTGCAACGCACTAAAGTTTAGAGCGCAGAGAAATGTTGTAACTGTCCAGCAAATCCTGCCTCAGAAGGTAAATGTCAGAATCCTAGCAGCTCCTAACCCTATTTTTGGCAATCTCTTGGCCTTTGGAGAGTTTTGATCAGGTTGCTGGCATTTACTTGAAGTGTTATGTAAGACTTTTCCTGAAGCTTTTTTTTTTTTCTTTAGAGTTTCTCTGCCCTCAGATCTGTGGCACCAATTACTGTCAATGCATCTGAGCGAGGATGAACATAAAGCTGTGGTCCATTCCATTGTATCGTAAGATGCTTCAGCTGCCTGAACACTGATTCATGCCTCTGTGTTTTGTTTCCAAGCATGTATTGCAAGCATTTGACCAGTCTTACTGTAAAAAAGCTGCTATATTCTCTAATCAAAGTAGCACTGGATGCCACTGGATGCCATGTGTGCTGTGCTGTGTGTGTGTGTGTGCGTGCGTGCGTGCGTGTGTGATATATCTGCAAAAAAGGAAGGGAGATGGGAGTGTGCTAACTCAGCTGAGCTCCTCTCTGACTGACAAATACAAAACACACCAAATTAGTGGGGCTCCGTGATGCCTTCCGCGATAATTACCAATCCTTATCACCACCCATCCCTCTCCAAACGCCCTGACAGGACGCTCGCTGAGGGTCTCCTCCATTTTAAGGGTAAATCTTCCATTGCTTCCTGGCATCGTCTGCACCAGTTTTGTGGGTCAAATTGCATTGGTAATATACTGCATGAGCAGAATATATGTAAAGCTTGTAGAGTGCTAAGACTGCCAGTTCAAGGGATTAAGTAGGAGCAAAGGAGTAGCTCCTGCAAACCTTATCATGGTCATATTGCTAAAAGCCCCTGAAGGTCCCCCAAAACAGGTTACTCTTACATCTGCCAGATAATTTATCCAAGACTGTGTGCTGGCTATGTGTACTGGCAACACCTGGGTGCACAAAGACTTGTTTAGTCAACCGTTTAGCACTTCGGCAGATGTCGGAGAAGATTCTCAATCCGGCTGGGCAAACAAGTTCTCCTGTTCAGATGGGCTCAGGTTTGTATTGAAATGTCAGAACCTCAATCCGGGAGGTTATGGCTCAGTGCACATTCTGGAATGGAATAACTGAACTGACATACCTCATGGAAATAAGCTATAGATTATCATGGGCAATTCAATAGCATATGCAAAGTTGTTTACTTTTCGTGCAAATCGGTGTTAATGTTTAAATACACTACTTGTTCTGTAATATCACATACAGTACAGTATAATAAACATATCGAAATACAGATCCTTCTGTTCTATAGATCTATCACTGAAATAATGAGAAAGACTAAAATACTATGATCTGCCACCGTATCTATTGACTAAAAGTGCCCTGCTGATGTGAAACTCTATTAGTATTCCAGTACTTGTCATTTGCTCACAGCAGCTAGACATTTGTTTGTCTTCTGCTGGGTTAAGTTAATGGCTTCCAACAGTCACTGGTTGTTTCACATCTTTCAAAGGTAAAACCATGGCAACGTGTCTAAACTGGTCCCTCCGATTCAGCAGATGTATCACACATTTTACATGTCCAGAAATGTTCAACACTCAGTGTCTGCTGATATTAAGCCTTCCTCTCTACACTCAAAACTATACTTGAACATCAGATGGCTGCCATTCAGGCAAAGAAATGATACACCATGAAATCTTAATGGCCTGGTAACCAACACATTTGTCAGCACTGATACAAAAAAATGAAGCTTGTTTGTACAGTATAATGCTCCCACACTATGGAGGGGCCAATGAGGTGAGTTTGGAGCATGGCTGTTTGAAAGCTCCTGTGCTGGATCAAGAAACAGCTATCCATTTAAAGACATTAAAAATGAATGCAATTTCGCCAACCAGAGAATACAGCTGTGTTCACTGGTTTTGCTGCACTGAAGCATGTCTGGAGGCGCAATATCACTGCATCAAACCATATGAATGGCGGACAGATGGAAGGACTCCAGATTCCAAACACCCCCAACAATACACTGTGATTTACTGTATCAATTTGTGGATCACAGCATCAAGCAGCATCTTGAGTATTATCTGGCTGGACAGTCATGTTGTTAGCCAAAAGAAACTAAAATGTGCAATGCATCCTCCTGTTTTCCACAGAAGCAGTAGTTGTTTACATACATGTTTACATTTATGGCATACCCCTTATTCTACATTTTACTTAATTGTAACAACACCTGTCAAATGTGGATGTGGAAACACGGCAAAGAAATGGGAGGCCAGATTATAAACATTGGAACTCACACGATGCCAACCTAGAGCCTAATTAAAATGCATATTTTCTGAATTGCAAGCCATTTAGTCTTCCTGCTATTCTGCCTGTGATCTCCATAACCTTAAAATCACATTATGAAAAAGCAACTTGATTTCTGCTGACTCTGTCTGCTTTGAAATGCAAATGGTTCAATCGGTTATATATTTATGAGTGGGGTTCTTATAAGCATGTTTTAAATGGGTCATCAGCCATAGAGCTGAAGCAACTCAAGTGAATGACCATCACCAGACAACACTGGAGACTAAACAAAGGGACACAAGCATGTAAGATAGAGGAGATTGTCAGTATTAATACAGAATGTTTTCCCATTCGGCTGGATGATCCACTCCTAAGCACACACAAGACAAAGACAAACCATACTGACACACCGTTCGGAGGTGGAGCAGACTGTCAGAGTTTATATGGGATGTTTTCAACTGTGTGTGAGTCAGCTGGATGACGACAACATATAACTTTAACAATAAAATAAGTTACATGCTGGCAGGAATGTCAAGGGTTCAGGAGGAGATGGTCAGACTGTGTGCGCGGGGGTGGGGGTGGGGGGGGGGGGGGGGGGGTTGGGGGGCTAGAATGTTTTTTCACCATACACACAGCCCTTGTGTCGGTGTATGTTGGTGTCAATAATGTGCGTTTTCAATGTATTCACACGTGGCCCAGTGTCAGGAAGGCAGTGGGGTGGGAGAGGGAAGCTCTAATGGTTTGACATGCATCTCTTTGAAATAGCAGCCAGAAAGCAGAAGCCATATCAGATTTCTCTATGCAAACAGTGATCTGCTTACTTCAGTTCTTTTCACTCAGGCAACCCCAGCTTAGCTTGGTTCTGCTTGGTGTCACAGAATCTGCATGCCTTTCACTTTTCCTATTTGTGGTCTATAAATGCTAGGAGACTGGTAAGCTCACAATTCTATGGACACAGATGATGAACAGGATGAGGATGATGAGAATGATGCTCAGTGTTGTGTTGATGTTGTTGTTGTTGTTGTTGTTGTTATTATTACTATCATTATTATCAATATTATGATAGGCCTAGTGATAACTGTGATTACATATTTACAATTACTGTTGATTATGTATAATTAAATGGAGGCTTATTGTCTATTATTATATTGATATGCTCCATACATTAAAGTGAATAACCTATTCACCTGTATGTGTGTATCATTGTGTGTTCATCATATCAATCTCTTTCATATCGGATATGAAGTGTTATGTTTTCGCAAACACTCTTTCTGGCCAGGCCTCGGTTGAATTACCACCCCCTTAAGTTTCTGAATGTCACATTTGCATGCAAGGCTTCTGCTCTGATAGATTCATGATGTCTTGTTTGGCAAAAGCTTGGTATTACCTAATTGTCACCATGTCTGTGGCCTGTTCCATCATATATTCCCATGCTCTGATTTATGTTCATTAATCAGCTTTACTCCTACTTTGAAATGCCTTGAGGTAGAATACAACTGAAGCATTTGGCCACTAAATCATACCACAATCTAATGGTTCGTAAACGGTTCATTGAATTCCACCATAACTCTTGTTCTCATAACAGTGTTACCTGTAATCTGATCATGGAAAATTCAGTTCTCCTCTTGACCCTTTCTGACGGTCTAAGGCAAACACTGATTATCTATACCTGTCAGGAAGGTGTATTTAAAACAAACCCCTTTCAACCATCACGCCAGATAACACCGGATTAATTAATGCTTGCCCCTCTCAAACTCACCACATGCCTTTGAACAAGGAATAGCAGCAGTCATCGTCATTAACTCCGATGGCACAGCTGTGACAAAACTAATGATTCTTTCACAAGCTTGGGAACCAGTCGAAATGCCCACAGCATCACTAATGCCTTTGAAAAGCGTGTCCTTTAAAACGTCGAGCATAATGAAAATACAGAGTCTAGCCTTTGAATAGCGGCTCACAGACAGGCACACGAAGTGGTCGAAAAAGTGCTTGGCCGTGGCATACGAGCTATTCATTCAAATGAGCCGTTGAGACCAACAGTGGGATAATGGAGGTGGTTGAGAGGGTAATCTTAAACACTCCGAAAAGTCCTGCTATGCGTCGTGTAATCCTGACCTCGTAGTTTGCATCCATCATCCCGTGGGTGCGTAAAGGGTAGGCTGCTCGTGTCTGTTAACAGGCTACTGGACTTGTATCGGATCCAACCGGAATTAGCCAGGTTCTTACTCAGTATTGTGTGGTCGGTATGATGCTGCAAATAGTCAATAAAAGTACTATGACAAGCTTATATCATAAACTTAATTACTTTGTATGGAATCTGATGGATTACGCACATGACCAGTTTGGTCAAACAATTGTTGCGTATCAGGGTATCTGTGGGTTTTAGGAACTGAACAACATAACAGCACATATGATCTGCTGAGGCCTACAAGTTGTATATTAAGATGGCGCAAAGAAAGTCTGCGCTAATGCTAACTCTGTCATGCAATGGAAGACAATAGTTGACCCTTTCAAAGGCTTTTTTTTTAAATTACGTAAAATACTTTCATTCCACACAGATGCTATTTTTCGTTAACACCCATGTGAGCACAGGCAACCTATAACCTTTGCAGGTCGTTCAGTTGTCTCCCTGAGGCTATCAATAAAGTAAGTTTATGTGTAATGTATGTATATAGCCTAATGTAGATATGTAGAGTAGCCTAGATGCGGGATCACAACGATTTATTTGCACGCTTTGAAAAGGAAAGGAATAAATATTCATGCTCATAAAATGAAGGCCCATTCCAACCGGCTATCATTAGAAAGCCATTAAAATACTGAATTAAATCTTTGTGCGGGCCCACCAAGCCAAAAGCTAATTGGATTGTGACGGTACCACAGCAGCTGATGCCATGAAGCAAAATAGCTCACCAACAACAAGGCAATACTTTCGAACCGAAATCTCTTTCGGGGGAACTTACTTTTTGACACAATTGTAGTAGACTATATAAAGTTTTGGCAAGATGGCCATGTAATGGATGATTTCATGCAACCATTCCGTTCCCATGGCGAACTGAACCATGTCATCCAGCTGAATCAATCTTTAACTCGACGAAATGCGTCTGGGAATTGTCATGTGCGAGAAGATGGCATTTGGACCCACGCTTTTTTCACTGACACCAACACAACTTATGTCATCTCATTATACAATCAAATATTTCTCAAGTCTTCGATATAGCCTCGGTATAACCTAACAAAATAAGATAATAACGCGCAACATGGATAACATAGTGTGCGCAATTATGTAGCACACTGACGACGTCAAGGTTTTTAGAAATGTATCAGGAATGAGTCAGACATCCAGATTTCATATGCGTATGTTTTAGTTCAATGAAATTATCCAAAATTGAGACACGTATCACTCTGCATTTCGTAAAGGTGTCAACATACACATTAATAATCATTATTCAAAAACCCCAGGACACCTAAAATGTCCAAGTTTTGTGAAAGTATGATATGGAAATACAATTACTGGCCATTCCGACTCACGTTTGCTCTCATCACCAGCCCAAGCACACCTGACACAAACTTGCATTCTCTGAAAGGATAAAGACGTCAAACCCGCTGATTACAAACGCTGAACTTACCGTTAGCTGCGGTGATCAGACCTGCGAAAATAAGCAGGATATGCTTAAATTTCCCCATCGCAGTCATGTCCGCTGGTATTCCACGCAGCCACCGGTTCAGTGTTTTATTTTCAAGGATCACAAAAATGCATAGAGATCCAGCTTTGGCAGAAAGATCTGACGCCTATGGTGCAGGGATTCGCCTATATTAGCTCTCATATCATCAGCAAGGGCCACTGCAGAGATGAGAGATTGTAGCGCTGTGACCCAAAGAGGTTTCCTCGGTCCAAGGAGAGAAACAGAATGTGTTAGAGATAGCAGAGGAGGAGAGAAGAGGCTGTGTGTGTACCCAGCGGAAGGAGCTGGACTCAACCATCATTTATGATACAGGGGAAATGTAAAGCCGTCCGTGAACCAGCACTGCAACTTCGATTCTAGTCTCATCACATCACGCTGGGAACATTACACAGCCTTATCTGCTGCCGTAATTTTAATTAATACGATTAATTTTTGATATGGCATAGAAGGGTATGGCCGGTTATCTCCAGCGTAAGCTATTTGTACCCCAATATTACATTTCCAAAGGAATAGACGAAAAATGTCATAATTGAAAACAAAAACATAAATAGCAAAACTGTGAATTGCCATTTGTTTCGTGTGATTCAAATGCCTCTGTGAAACTCCCATGGTTGGATTCGCAAGGTGGGTTCATTTGCGCCAGCGCCAAGTTTTTTTCTCTCTCATTACGGTTTTAGCTGACTGTTTCCGTTCCAATATGGAGTAATATTTTATTATTATCATACTGGTACCAGTGACCAACTAAATTGCAATGACATTTCAAAGTAAACCTCTAATTTGGTGTTGTCTCCACACAGGTTACCACACCTCAAAGGAAATGTTGCCGCATTCAGTGCAAATGCCTTTTAATTTAAGTTTTAACGCCAGTTTAAATGAGTCATTTTGACTCTCCGATATTACTGCAGGGGTAAAACCTGAAGACGGACCTGACAATTTCCCTATAATCTACACAAGTGTACGTGGGGAAAATAGATTAAATAGTGCTATTTCTACTATGCCAGAAATCCAAGAGACGATGGAAGCGCCGAGTTAATGCGAGGCTATGCTGCCATCTAGTGAAAAGTAGACTACACATGTAAGCTTAGAGTAGAGACTAGGCCTGTACATATAAAAAAAAAAGAATGAATCCTAATAATGACACATAGCATCTTCTGACACTAGACTACAAGCAGTGGAGGTTTGTCATTATCCGGAACAGCTATGGAACAGTAGACTAAAACAAGACTCATGACAGATACACAGTTTGCCTTTTCTTTGATGTGGAATGGATCCAATGCATAGCCGATAGATGCACAACCATACTGGAATCATACAGCACTTCACTTCTAACAATTAACTGTCTGACCAATCATTCAGAGAGCCTCAATTTGTGTGTGTGTGTGTGTGTGAGAGAGAGAGAGAGAGAGAGAGAGAGAGAGAGAGAGAGAGAGAGAGAGCAAAAGAGAGAGAGACTGTGTTGTTTTCTCTGATCTATAATAGTCCAAATGGATTGCGCTATCCTGTCAGACACCCCCCCACTCCCCACCACACATCCTAACTACCACCACCACCACCACCACCACCTTTTTTTTTTTTTTAGGAAAACAAAGTTTCCTGAGTAACTCCTGACTTAAGTAAATCATTCAGGGTCAAGGGAGGTTGTGTAGAAGAGGAGAAGAGTCCTTTTCACACAAAGGATAACAGGTTACATCAAGATCCAGCACTTTCAAGAGAGTTACACGGAACATTCCATTCCTCTAAGGCAGGGGTCTCCAACCTTTTTTCCTCCGAGAGCTACTTTGACAAAACGAACATCACTGAGAACTGTTTTATATTAGTAACAACACTCATTCACCCAAAACAGCTGAATAAGATGTGTAGGTGATTTGCTTTGTATTTTCCTGTTTACATTGTATTGTAAGTTGTGTGTGGTGTCTTAAGCTGCTGGGACCTTGAATTTCCCCTTGGGGACCAATAAAGTATCTATCTATCTATCTATCTATCTATCTATCTAGGTGGCATATTTGACAGGAAATTCAACAGGTTTACCAAGTGACTGTGTTGTCAGATTCATTAACATTTCCTTGAACCTTTTGTGGAGCTACTCACAGATGAGGAGCTACTGGTAGTTCACAAGCTACCTGTTGGAGAAACCTCCATCACCCCATTTCTAAGAATGCAGACGTGCTACCATACAATCATTAAATTAAACAAGACAGGATCAGTGAGTTCAGTCAAAACAAACAACACATCTTCTGCTAAAATTATTGAGCTAGATGGAAACCTGACCTGATGCAAGTTGCTGCAACATAAAGGTAGAGCCATCTTTTAAATTTTTGAAGACTAGTCTATTACCAGAATTTGCCATATGGGTGTTTCAAGTTAACAAAAAGAAAACAGATCTGAAAGGGTTTATCCTTTTATTCAGCAGATATTAAGTTTAATCAGCTCAGATAACAACCATATCTATTATTTCTTAGGTGAGGCTTTGCTGTTTATTTTGCTTGATTGGATTACACTGTGAGAATTATGCAAACCAAATCTCAGTGTTTCTGATTAAGTAAGGAAAACAACGCTGAAACTAATTGTAAAAAAAACCCTTGACAACATTCAGCCAGCTGTGATGCTTTGTACACAATTCATGATTTTCCCATCTCTGTTGTGAGGTCAACACTTTGCATCCCAAACGCCTGAAATGAGATATACCAAACACAAAAAGAAAGAAACTAAAGTGTGAGTTAGTTCACCTTTAACATCAGATGCATATCATCTAAATCTGAGCGAGTCTTTTCTCACACCATAGCTTGTTATATCTCAGTGTGATGACAGAAAGGTTTTGGCTTCACCCAACAGAGGAATGTTTAGGTCGTTACCTAATGCTTGACAGCAAATGTGGACACGCGGCCCGGTGGTGCTGTGAGTGGAAATCACATTGCATCTTCAAAACAACAACTCCTGCTGATTCTGCAGGTGGCAACTGGATAAGACTCCATCTGCCCTACCCTCGCATTACCAGGCACCACCCTGTAGGAACAGACAGGTGGAGCAGACTGGTGAGGGGGCACCTGAAAAAAACAACAACATATCAAGTCGCCTCAATCAGAAGGTATACAACCAGTAATAGTATGAGCTTGTATTGTGGTGCATGGACAGTGGACACTGTTCTGTATGCATGTTTAATAGCAGAACAAAATAGATAGATAGATAGATAGATAGATAGACAGATAGATAGATAGATAATAATATTAGAACTGAATAGTTACTATTTAGTTCTTCAGCAGGATGAGAATGCTGTCGCTGTTACAAAACATCACATTCATCGCAAGGACTTTGTGTTCCTTCAGAGGGATCTCAGTCTTATTGCTTGCTTTTGTCCAATAAAACTGAATATCTTTTCTTTTCACAATTACACAGACATCTTAAAAGAAAGGACATCATTTTTGTGGATTAATTACATGAAGTCCAGAGGAAAATACATAACACTTCAAGTAGTAGGCATTGTCTGAGCAGCAGATTGTATAAGACCATTCATGCTTGACTACAAAACTAATATTTTCAAACTCAAACAAAATGAAGTGAACAGAACCGTATGTTTGGCAAAACACGCATTCGGTAATCCATTCATTCGATCAAACTGACATTTGGTCACAGGCTGAATTTAGAAGTGAAAACACCTTGATAATATGCAACACTACGTTAAGGCGGTAGACAACAAAGATAATCATTTGAATGAGATGGAGTACTCTTATGAGACAATGACTGTCAACACCAGAGCTGAGTACACTTCTACAAACCTCTGGAGGATTACATGATAGGCAGATTTATTTCTCCTTAGCATTTTTTTTTTTAAGCTCGTGCTTTAGTTAACTGTCAGAATAAGGCTGATAATGGTGTTTTAGTTTGTCATTTTGTGGCATATCATATAACCCAACCTGAATAATCTTTTAAAACCAGCTGATAGACACACAGAAACTACATGAGATAGCACTGTTGCATGGGTAGAGAGCAGACCCTTCATTCTAGAGCGAGGATGTCATGGGGAATGGGGCAGTACATTTCTTGGCTGGAGTAATGATTGACCGTCAATATGACGGACCTCAAGACAAGCATTCTTATTACACAGCTCCCAGAATGCACCAGGATAATGACAGGGGTGCTCTCCAATCTAAAAGAAGGGTAGGAAAAACCCAGACCTTACCACAACACACTCACACACACACACACACACACACAAACACACACACTGGTCTCTGGTGTGCACGGGTGGGGTCTCGCATACAAGTTATGTGATATGTCTTAATTGGGTCCATCAAAGTTCATTTTGCATGCATTTATAAAAAACTAAAATAATAAAAACTCTTGGTATGCTTCAGCTTCTCGAAGAGTTAAGATGGTTGATGGTACTCTGTGTGTGTGTGTGTGTGTGTGTGTGTGTGTGTGTGTGTGTGTGTGTGTGTGCGTGTCCGTGTGTGTCTGTATGTGTGTGTAGCAAAACCATTGCAATAGAGTGATGGAGTTGTGAAAACATTAGTTAAGATCAGTGAGGCATGCAAAGCTTCACCTCATAGTCTGCAGGAAGAAAAGGCCAGATGACACGCGTCAGCATGAAAGTAGAAATAGGACCGGTGACTGGACTATAGATTTGAGTGGAGTTTGGTGTTCCTAAAAGTAGAAATAGGACCGGTGACTGGACTATAGATTTAAGTGGAGTTTGCTGTTTTGTCAGAATTATAAATGTGTTTAACCCTACTAAGATACACTTCCAAGAGTATCAGAAAACAGATGAAAAGACAACCTTTACCAAAGTTATGCCGTTTAATTTCAAGTAAACAAATACATTTTAAGATATGAGTAACAAAGACACATGTCTGAAATTTTCAGAAATATTCGAAGTGTCTTATCTTTCCCCCCTTCTTTTGCAGCATTGCTGTTCCTCTATGAGCATTTCTACAGCTGTGATATTAGAACCCTGAATGCATTTTGATGGGAGCTGTCCAATCGTTGTTTCTCACCTGTTGCGCGAGTGCCGAGGGAGCCGCTTATCTAACACTAATATTGCCCTTTCAGATATGTGAGTGTGTATTGATGTAAATTGATGTTTGTCTCATCACAGAGCTCTTGTAAATGCTGTCTGAGGAACAAGGATATGGCAAACTTGGCATCGCTGCCCCCAACACCCGATATGCCACCATTTGTATGCTGCAGCTCAAGTCCATATTTGAAGGTCTCTAATTCTGAAGACCTGAAATTACACACATTAGAGAAGCAAAGACACAAATCTGTCTCTTTCCCAATACTCAATAATAGAGACACAGCTATTATGGTTCGATAGAAAACAGTGGTGTGTGGGGTTTTTGTACTGGTTAATTAGCTGAAAAAGCAAGCCTTTCAAAAAGTAATGATTTACTGTCAAAAATGAATAGTCTTGGATTCAGCTTAATGAGCAACTATAATTTCTCAAATCAATTACATTTTCTCTAGCTAGACAAAAGTTTTTCTTTCTTGCCAATAAAACAAATGTTGATTTGAAGAATAAATGAGTTTCCTGATATGCCAAAATGATTCATTCTTCTTTCATTCCCATTCCTGAGATTTAATTTAATTGAGGTCTTCCCTAACGGACCAACACCCCCCCCACACACACACACACACACACATACATGCACGCACGCACGCACACACGCACGCACGCACGCACGCACGCACGCACACACACACACACACACACACACACACACACACACAGACACCGTCCTCCGTCGTCTACATGTAAGTACTTGGTATGCGGTGGGCCGATATAATTGTATTTATGATGTATATTTTTTTCTTGACAAGTTCTACTAATTAGTAGCATCATTTACAGAATAGTTTTTGTCTGACACCTGGGCATAAAAGAGAGAAAGCTGAGTAAACAATATCCTGTCATGAAAAAGGATTACCTGAATCCCCCTTTGCTGATTGGTGCATCATTGATACAATTAATCATAAAGAGTCTGTAGATCTTGGCGGTTGCATTGTTTACATCTATAGTGACGTGTCAATTTTTGTGTGTGGATCACAACAACATAAACCAGTTTATTATTCTCTTTCAATAGCTTAATAATGACTATATGCAGTCCATTCATCACTAGCTAAAGTAACTATAGTGACAAAAGCCTCCCTGCGAAAGTCTGGCTGATCATCTATCTGATTATTCTCTCAAAAGTGTTTTAATACCACAGCCTTAATAAGGAACTATCAATCACATCAGCTAAAAACAGAACTGCACATTCTCCCTTACCATCCCATTATTCCAACCTGAAAGTCAGAAGAAGTGAAAGTTTTTGCACCTCACTCCAGGGGTAGTGATCATGCAGCATACTGTGCATGTACTTTTACAAATGAGCAATGCACCAAAAGAAAGTCCACTGCAGGCATCTTCACATTGTTACTCACATCAATCAACAAATGTGTGGAAAAAGTTTTACCCATCAGCTATGCTTCTACTATGACAACAAAGTGGGTTAATAAAAGGTCAAGCAATGAGCTGATGAGTCTACTTCACTTTGGCTCTGTTACTTAGCCATGCTGGATTCTCAAAGAAATATATTGCAAGGAGATTTCAAATGCCTTCTTATAGAGCCTATGCTATGCCAAATCGTATTAAATTAACATCTGCTCTGCAATCTAATGATGTGGCTAATAGCCTATTGGAGCATTATAAATCTGAGACACCCCTACATTCATCAAATCTTTCCATTGCAAATCACCAGGTTGTCAAGATGATGTTGTCTCTTAACTGCAATGTAAGCGCGAGCAGATTTTTATGGTGGCTGAGGTTTTGAAGTTGCCTCTCATTTGCCAGACCTGAAGACGAATGTGTCCTAGAGCAGAGGTGTTTGAATTTGGACAGAGCACGAAACAAGGTCTGGTTGCTAAGCCTTTGGTTTTGTCAGTAGTGGTATCCAAACAAAGGCCGTCTCATTAAATGATGTCGTACTGGGCATGAGTCAGTCTGTGGACCGCTGTAGGTAAACAAAACACAGAAAGGAAAAGAAACAGGGTTTTTTTCCACAATCACATCATATCTGCAGGGGCCACACAGTCTGGAGGTCTAAAGGCCACCAAGCGGACAGCAGCTCCAAAAGATTCATGTGCGCGTGTGCATGTGTGCATGTGTGTGTTTGTGTGTGTTTGTGTGTGCGTGTGTGTGTGTTATGTACACATGCATTTATGTATGTAGGTTGTGTGTGTGTGTGTGTGTGTGTGTGTGTGTGTGTGTATGTATGTATGCATGTACAGTATAGCAGCATAGTGAAAAGTAGCAGCATATGTGAAAAGACTGGCTGATACATTGAGAGGAATCAAGTACCTGAAGGTTATTATCAAAGAAAATATACATTATTCTTTTGTCTTCATAAAGTTTCCCAGAAAAACTGCAAGAAAAGAAGCCGGGGAGGGTGGGGGTGGGGGTGGCAAAAGAGTGGTGCGCAGGCAATATCAGCACTCCTGTTCTGAGATCTCAAAAGACTGCAATATGCATATGAATAGCACAAGATTGATTATTTTATTTTAACCCATATAGGTGGCCATGGGGTCCCCAGTACCTTTGAATATAACTCTAAGTGGTTCACCGCACTGTCAGCAAACAGGAGGGTTGGTTTGATGGGTAAAACAAAAATGTGAGCCAGCCAGGAAATTCATGGAAACACTGTTGTTTGTGAACATAAAGGTATTTGGGTAACCACAAACAAGGGATTTTGCATTGATGGGCAGGCTAGGCGTGACACCACAGTACAATGAGATGTGATTGGAGACCCTGACATGCTTTTAAGACACATCTCTCTCTCTCTCTCTCCCTCTCTCTGCAAAATACTATAATCTCAGTGTTGGCTTTCTCACAGTAAACAGAAATCTTGAGTCCACCATGATGGCTGAATATAAAGGTGAAAGTAACAACATAAGGCAACAATCGGCTTTTGGATGTTGCCAAATTCTTGCTCCCATTTCCAAATTTCTGAATGTGCAAATGCAAATGTTATCATTTCTTTTCTCATAATGTCTCCGCCAAAATTAATAGGTGAATGTACCTGTCATACTCAATTTTTAAAATAATAATAAAATGTACTTGTCATACCCAATTTTTAAACTCAGAGTGGTCCATCGTCGTTGCAGTTTCAGGGTTATGTCATTAAAAGAAGAACTTTGAGCAAGTTCATTTTTAAGGATGGGACTACATGAGGTAGCACTTTTTAGCTTTTAGCTTAGTCACTAGCGAGATTAATAATGCATCTGCTACCATCCTCTGCTACACTGTACCATGACACTTTATAATGTGGGCCAGGTCTGAGCTGGGTGATAGGTCAGTCTCATCTCTCATCTTCCCTCGGAAAACGCTGTGAGCCAGTCTTAGGGCTAAGACTGATCAGGCGTGACACATACACACATGCACACATACCGTACCGTGTGTGAACCGGCAAAAACAGACTCTGAGGACACAGACATGTACAGTAGAGACTAAATGGCTGACCACTGCGAGGCAGTGGTGGACTCCGGAACAGATGTGGCACTGATCCGGGTCAGTCATCTGAGACTTTTTTTTTTTTTTTTTTTGAGGGAAGCTCGAAGTTGAAGATGACTGTGGAGAGATTAATAGGCAGTGACAGGTAGAGCAAAAAAGCCAGGAGAGCAAGGATGGGGGCAGGAAGGGGGGGAGCTTTGGATGGGTGGGTCACTCCACAGTCCACACCGAGTCATTCGTTTTGCCCTCAGTGGGGGAGGGGAGGTATTCACAGGCTGCGTGGGAGCAGCCTCAGCCTCACAAACAGCACTGTGTCAAGGGTCAGCTCATTTCTACCAATTATTCTGTTTACTCAGTTCTGAGTTAATTCACTAGAGTAACTAACAAGGCACTTCATTATCCACAGGCCCAATGTAATTGTGGTGGAGATAAATAAAGAATCAAGGAAGTAGAAGGGAGTAAAAAATGGAACCCCGTGAAAGAAGGAGGGGAAGAAATGAAGAGATGAAGGAGGAGAAAGATGACCATTTGTTGTTGTCCACCCTTTTTTGCAGTCTTTTTTTAAATGCTCTGTTTATTTAAACTTTGGGGCCTCACTCAAAGCAAGCTAGGGGAGTGCTTTGAGCTTTAAGGTTGAATGTCAGAGCAAATTCACAAACACTCTGGGACTGCACACAGCCGGTGCCCCTCGCAATTAACCTCATAATAAGGTTGTCCAGGAGCTGGCTTTGATACAAAACCATTAAAAGCCTCATGTCAAGCGAACATTAGAAACGAGTGGCTAGCCGAGGACATGGCCACTGAGCACACCAGGGGTGCACTCCGTCATGAACCAGATTTGGGCAAGATGCTCTTCACGCAAGCGTCCTGAGGTTCAGACATTTTGGGGATGTGTTTGCATATTCCCAGATTTTGTGATCTGGTAGTAACCCAGTAAAACTCAGTAAAACTGAAACTTCCTTCGGTGTGTACTGGTTGCTGATTGTCTCACCACATAGTGTGGAAATATCATGAAAGGGAATGAACACAAGCAACAAAGATATGGCTTTCAATAATTTAGTGAAAAAATATAACTGTATGTCTTAGTGTATGGACTTATAGCTTACTACTTACTGTACATCAGCCAAATATTAAGTCCAAATAAAGGGATTGTGTTTCAAATGTAGGTGCCTCTAAATGAAGATCTATTTTCCAAAACGCTATCCACCATTTTTATGATTTTCATATATCATGTTTTCAAAAAAAATGTCCAGGTATTTTCAGTGGAATTTTAATTGGGTTATTGTTATTTTCTTTATCTTTACTCAATCAAAACACCACAACTGCACATTTATTGATATTAACTGAAATACAGAAGTAAATAACATAACTTATTAATAGTTTCGAAGATGGATTTATAGCGCTGTGGAAAAGAGCTCTTCAAATGCACAGTATGTTGCATGGTGTCAGGAACACTTACAGTATGAATATATTCTAAGGACGTCAAGGACAGAGAAAAGATAGTTGATCTGCATGAATTCTGGTCAGTAGTGTGGAAAGCCTGATAAAAAAAATGGAGAATTAGTGGCTCAGTTGATACCAAGCCACACAGGCAGAGCAAATTGGTTGGGATGGAAGCTCTCACGGCAAGAAAGTGTGACTGTTTGAAGATACACAATAAGATCAGGTTGCCAGAATAAAACATTACTGCACCAATGGCACAAAACAGCATGTTAACAATATTCCAAACGGCACCTACAGTAGACAAGCCTCAGAACTTCTGAAACTAAATCATTTGCGCTATGAGACGAGTGATGAGACCAAAATTTAACTTTACGGTCACAACCATAATGCTATGTTAGGAAAGGAGTCAACAAGGCCTGTAACTAAAAGTGTGCCACCCCTATGACACATGGAGGTGGATCTCTGATGTTTTAGGAGTGTGTGAGGTATAAAGGCACAGGGTATTTAGTCAAAATTGATGGCAAAATTAATGCAGCATGTTAACCCCTTCAGACCCGCATTTTTTTCTGTTGGGCAACAAAAATAATATCCAGCTGATTCTTACTCTTATCCAATGTAGAAACAAACGTGATTTTTTTTTTCTAAAACTTTTTCTTTCTAAGATTTTTTCAATGTCCATTACAGTGGACATCTCGACTAAATGGGTGTAAAGTGACATGAGAACTTAGGGGGAAAACAAAAAACTATGGTTCCATGCTATCCTTGTGGGCCTACATACATTGGTTCAGACCCAATTAAACATCATGTCATTGAAATGGACGTGGGATCCGAAGGGAAACTGTTGAAGAAAAATCCTGAAAGCAGTGCATGGGACTTTCCAACATGACAATGATCCACAGCACAAGCTCAAGTAGGTTCTGAGTGTCCATCACAGTCATCTGACATCAATATCACTGAGCTATTTTGGGGAGATTTCAAACATGCAGTTCATGCAAGACAACCCAAGAATTTACGGGACCTGGAGGCTTTTTTTGTCAAGAAGAATGGCTATCTCTTCCATCTGAGAAAATAAAGATACTCAATTGCAACATTCACAAAAGACTGAAAGCAATCATTGAAGGGGGCAACACACCGAATTAAGGTTTGTAAACTTTTGAACAGGGATCATGGCTTTATTGTGTTTTGCTTAATGATGGCATAATTTGAATCTCGCTGAAATAACAGTAACATGTTTCGTCTGATCACCTGAGTTTTCTTGAAAGAATGATAAACTTACGGGCAGAAGTGTGTGAATGTGCATCTCATATTTCATTCAACTTTTGCTGCCAAGTTAGAGAATGATTTGAGGAGCTATTAAGTGAAGGTCACCTTATAGTTGCATGTGTTGAATCTTGAGGTAGAGAGGGGAAAAAAGGCCAGATTGGCCATCAAGTCAGCCCATCAATTTAACTGAGCTGCCGGTTCACATCTAATTATGCTGCATTGCGGACAACCTATGGAATTACCAGTGCTTGACAAATCAATTTCAATTCAAGTCTACCTAACTGAGGATCCTTCATCTCTTTTGGTAATAGATTCTTCCTTTGAGAAGCTCAGGTGTTTCGTTATTGATCTCCAATGCAATCCGCTTTCTTGAAGAGTTCTGTGAAATTTTTGGTCTTGGCTGACATTTTACACTATATGTCAGCCTGAATTGGTCTATATTGTTAATGGCAACTTGGCTTATCTGGCTTAATAACTTCTTACCCTGTGTGCTTTGTATGAATGGATGGGCAGGTCTGATAGTACGTGTTATACTTGGCAGCATAGACTACGCTCCAGAATGTTTGACAAATAGACTCACCACAGTGGGTGAGAGCACTTCATGTATCAGAAGTTGCTGACTTTCACAAGTTTGTATGCTTAGTAACAAAAAGGTCCCCTTTTGCAAGAATGAATACTTCACATGGCACCATCTTTGTGTTTAACTTTAACATACACCTGTATCTATGCATCTGTGTGTCAGGGTAGAGCACATTTTGAGACCAACATCAAGATATCAGGGGTCAATTCCCCACCCCAACACCAAATGTCTTCTATATGAACCAAGCTTTTCAGTATTAAAAAAACCTGCTTTTCCATTCCACACATCAGGAGCCATATATGGAGGCAGCCGTTTTAAATGGGTGCCTGCCATGTCTCTGGCAGCATGAGTAACTGAGGTCTCACTCTGGAAATGCAACCATCATGCACTGACCCCAGGTCATTTTCAAGCACATTTATCACCTCATGCCTCACACTGCACTATAGGCAGATATGAAAGAAGCAGAGTCCTTTTTGTTTCACATGAATGTGTCCATAGTTCGAGGGCACACAAAGTGCAGCATACCTGCAGAGCTCAGCTGACAACACCAAGAACCAAAGATTTCAGAAGCCTATATAACCTTGTCTTTACCTCTCCAGGGTCTACTGTAGTTATGCACCCACTGTATCTGAGGCTCATACAAAGGAATAAGTGAACATGCTGTTGTTCTCAAGGGTCCAATAGTCTCGGATTGGTGAGGAGAGAAAAAAACCTACTGTATGCACAGAGAGGAAGGTCATCCATGATCATCACAGAACTGAAAAGAGCAGGGTATTCTACCGGAGAATTCTGTCTCTGCTGACTGTCTAGGCATATTTCTTGGAATGGAGTCACTCCTTAAAGATAATTTACTAATGGAGCATTAGAGAACACTACTTCATGATGAAATAAACACCAACAAATTAGACAAATACAAATCTGTATTAAAAACTCACTGGAGTATGTACTGTAATGAAATGTAAATCAACTCTAGAATTTAAATCTGGTATTTCACCATAATTGGATAATGTTAGAGAAATCACATTCCCTTCTTCATCACTTAAAAGCTCCAAAGCTGCATGAAACCTGTACTAGGGAATCAGCAATCATTTCAGTATAGCTTTTTGATGCCGTTGAGTCGCTTAACTCTATAGATTTAATCTCCCTCGCCCTGGTCATCTCAGTATTGACCAATGGGATGTTCTCCTCGCGGGCCTGTCTGTACGTGCAATGACACCATTGCAGCTGGCCCAGGGTGTGGCGGCACGTCTGTTGTTCGATCAGCCGAAGAAGACACATGTCAGTCCACCGCTGATTACCCTTCACTGGCCCCCAGAGGGACGCTAAAATCAAATCCAAGGCTCTTGTGCTGACCCCGCCTGCAGAGTAGCCAGTAATAAGAGACCAGATCAGTACTGATCTATCTGGGTTTCATTATTCAGGTCGATAAGCAACTAGTCAGTCTTGATGTAAGGTTATTGATATATAATATGGATCAAAATAGAAACCGTATAGCCTTCTAATACATTGTCTTGTTACTGTCAGGTCACTGATTAAGTCACATACTCAGACAGCGCATTAGGAGTTTATAAACGATACCAAAAAAACAATTATCTACATAATATATTCCATTAGCCTTAGATCAAGACCAACTTTACTTATTAAGGATTGACCATGAATGAAGGACCTATTGATAAAGAATGAACATTTTCAATGAAGAACTAATAATTATGCTATGATACATAATACAGACCTATACACATATTACTTAGTTACTGTAACATGTGTTCATGTTTTGTGTTCTCTAAACTAGATCTGGGTTATTGCAAAATCCATTTTATGTTCAATTCTTTAGTTAGGCTATTCAAGAAAACATCTTCCACGTTTATAATTCATTCTCACATTCACCTTTATTAAATATTATTATCAGTGTTGCCTTTGTGTTTGTGCTGTCTTTAATGTTAGTCATTTTAACTTTGTCTGGTGTTGCCTATCGGGCACAGTGGCCAGCCCACCTGCACAATGAAAGTGTCTTTGTCATTGTTTCGTAGGAAGCACAATACCGCCTGACAGCCTCACCATGCAAAATCCATTCCTTCTCCAGCTAATGAAGCTGCCTTAGAATGCCTGTGGATGGTCTGGGAGAGTTTATACATTGGGTGATATATACAATAGATAATTTGGAATAATGTCACAGAATGAATTGTGGCGTGGGATGAGACATGATGTAACATTGCAGGATTGAAAATTGTCCTTAGTGAGGCGTGTGTGTGTGTGTGTGTGTGTGTGTGTGTGTGTGTGTGTGTGTGTGTGTGTGTGTGTGTGTTTCAGTGCTGTCTCTGTTGATGAAATCTTCAAGTTCTTCATGTGAAACTTTGTGAGTGCCTGCTAAGAATACATCAAAACATCCAGAAGTAAATAAGCACTCTCACTCTCTCTCTCTCTTTCTCTCTCTCTCTCTCTCTCTCTCTCTCTCTCTCTCTCTCTCTCCTCTCTCTCTCTCTCTCTGTGTGTGTGTAGGGGGGATCTGCAGTTGTGTAGTCAGTATACAGTATGTCAGTATTTGTATGCGTGTGTGCCTGCATGCATAAATCATGCACTTTTGTGCACATCTCTCAAGCATGTGCAAGCATGTTAAATCTTTTTCAACAAGTTTTTAGGCTTTGAGTGCATGCGTAAGAGAAACAGACAGAGAGAGAGAGAGAGAGAGAATACTGATGCACGTGTCTTTATTTTTATATATCTTTTATTTTGCTCACACCTCGTGTGGAACTTTTTGGCACCATACTTTATGAATATGCATCATACATGGTGCGGTTCATTTGCATTTTTAATTAGACTTGTATTGTGCCAGACTATTTATTTAATCTGACACAACTAATTGCCAATCCTATCCCAGATGTAACCTTGTCTTCTCTGACCAGAATATAGAGGTATCAGTAGGAGGGGGAGGTTATGATACTGTCCAAAATGTGAAATTTGTGAGCAGTCAAGCAAAAGAGGATTGTGGACAAAAAAATACTTTGACAGGCAGTGTGTCCTGTGGCAGTCAACCATCGGCAACAATATCAGTCATGTGTACCTTCATACACCTTTACAAAAGGGTCATATGGCCACATAGTGAGTTCTGATGTGCATTTTGGTGTGCCTTTAGATTTAATGCCCTCATTAGAATTCTTTATAATTGTTGGTATAACGTGTGATGAAAAGCTTTCAAAAGGATCATATTTAATGGATTGCATAGAATGGCCCCACATCTCTTTCTTAACAGTGATTATCTCTCTAATTATAGCACAATCTGAGAAAATATCCCTGAATTATACAGGATTAAACACAGAGCTTCCGCAAATACATTTTAATTTCAAGCACAGCTTGGACAGAAAAAAATATTTAGTGAAATGTTTAACCAGCTAAAACCTGTCCCTAATCAAACGGAGATTTCTGTATAGTGGAAAATGCAAGGAGAGCATAGAAATCAGTCCATTGACATCTCTGTGGAGAACTATGTAATTATGAAATATTAGATCTGTGTCTAAACAGAACCCTAAACAACAGAAAGCGTTCCCTTTGACATATCCTCCACACAACAAAACTATCAATATGCATTGTTGAAATCACAGTCAGTATCAAAAGGTCAAAAGGAGGTTGGTTGAATACTTTGACTACAATGAGTTTCCATAGAAGAGATGCAGTGAAATTTGTTTTGATAGGGGGATGAAAAATATGAATATTTGTGCTTTTTCTAACAATCTCACTCTCAAACGCACAATCACTTTCTTTCTAATTAATACAGAGCTTGTGTCTTAAACAGTAAATAAATTGATATGGACACTGGGGAGTGTAAGCGCATTAAGTTTGTGGAAAAGGCTCAGTCTGAAACTAGTCATGGAGTGAGAGTAAAGTCCTTTTAGGCAAGACCCTCCACTCGGTGACCATATTGCAGTACATTTTGGGCACTTATCGGGCATCGATTTCGGGCAGTACTGCGTGTGCGCAAAATTTCACCAACCACCAACACCAAGCTGACTGCAGCTGCAAGATCACAGCACATAACTGGCACGATGTATTCACAACATACCATATTATTGGCACGTTATTAAAACATTTGGCGGCGGAAGGGGCAGAATACGACTGCCATGATTGCATTGCACAACTAACCCCATACTGTACATTGAGTGCTGTGTCTCCTCAGAAAGTCTCTGGTGACAGTCAGCTGTCAAGGAACTAAGAGTTAGGGCTTTTACAGCTTTTCATATTGTCTATAATACAGCCTGCTGTAGATACAGGCCCACAGAGTTTTAGCCTAAAATGAAGCTGCAGTAAAAAGTTTTTGTCGAAATGCCATGAGGTAACTACTTCAAAAAACTTGAAAACTTTAATTTAAAACACCAACAACACAGTTCAGAAGATGTTCAAACAGAGACAAATCAAAATATCACACAGAAGTGTGACGAACAACCTCTGGATTATGCTACCAGTGATCTCAACTGTTTTGTAGCCTAGAGAGAATGCACTTCTAGCATCACACTAATCACAACATGAAGTGTGAGGGGTTTGAAGAAGGCTTACTACAAGTCCTGGTCAATTTGCTGGTTTGTTTTCGTTTATTACATCTCTGTATGCTCAAACTTGGGCCGCCGGACCTGATAAGTAGCTTATTCGCAGTGACGGATATCAGAATGTCGCAACATCTCTCTCTCAACGGCTTCAGCTGTCTTTGTTCACAAATCCTTTCAGCGTGTTTATCTTGTGTGTTGCTA
This sequence comes from Sardina pilchardus, assembly GCF_963854185.1. NCBI lineage: Eukaryota > Metazoa > Chordata > Actinopteri > Clupeiformes > Clupeidae > Sardina > Sardina pilchardus. The sequence goes on along the minus strand of NC_085011.1, from coordinate 20,269,430 downwards.
ATGTACAAATTCTGAAGCATTACCTTCGCCTGGTGTCCATCGTGTACCAAGCATCGTATGCTATCTCTAAAAGGTGCTGTGATGGACTTGGATCTATACTGTTCTCTAACAACTAAACACTCGCTACAATGAATCTTTCACTTGGTTAATGCTCTAATCGATCTGTTATGAGACAAGAAATAAGAAACATTCTCTTGACATGTCTGCTAAACCAAGGGTGTGTATCGAATGGTAGAGACTACTCCTCTTTCAGCCTCCCACACACACCTTGTAATGTCCATGACAATAAGTCAGAGTGTGAGCACCACTACAGCGGTGGGATGTGTTGTGGTCTTGATGGGGCGTGTGACAGGCACTAACAGCCTCCACTCGGCAACAATTACACACCTCGTCGAGGCCTCTGAGAGATGCAGAGTCCGACTAGACGGTGTACATTATAATTAAGATTACTAACACCCGCAAGTGCTGATGCAAGCCAGCATAAAAGGCGACACACTGCTTCAGAAGCGCATAAACTTGTCAAGGGAGTGCAATTAAGAAAACTGGTGAGCCCTGCGTTGAATCATCCTTATGATACAGCCCTCCACAAAAGAGCTCCCACCGCAATGAATATGAGATCTACATTCCCATTCATTTGTTTAACAGATGCCTTTGTCCAAAGTGAATTATGATGCATGTAGAGCACACATTTCAACCATATGTGTTGTCCCTTTGTATCTGGCTCAAAATGAATGCTAGCGCCTTGCGTTATCAGTTCCACTGTAAGCGTACAAGATGTTTTTGATCAACTACAGATATAAATGAAACCAAAATGCACCTAGCGTAAACAAAACCAATGATCTGCTCTTGTTTGACTGATGGAGTGTGCAGCCACTAAAATAATACAAAACAACAGCCACTGAATGTGAACCTCAGCTTACTAACTGACATAAGTGGCATTACTGAGTACAGAGTTAGATTGAACAGGCGTTTGCTCAGTTGGAAACTCTACTCTAAATTAATTTTTCTTGGACAGAAAGAAAAAGGCAACAATGACAGGTATTAGATTCATTCTTCTGCAAGGTTTAAACCTGCTTGTTCTGTATTGAAGACCTTCGCCCACTTTTAAGGACTTTTAGTGATCACTCTTGGGTCATATTGACTGGTGCACATTCGCTTGTGAGCAACGGTAGTCTATACCCCAAGGGTGACATGCAGCAAATATGACAATGTTTTGAGAAAAATGTCATTTGTTGTCAAAAAGGGAGAGGAAAAAAACAATGAAAAGAGAAGATTCTGACACTGAATCACACAGTGAGTAGGTAGAGGCCGCTCATACTACGAGCATGAATGCACTGAAAAGACCCAAGGGCGATTTACTGTCTCCTTCACTGAATTGTAGACAGCCAGGAACAGTTGTCAATAAGAATGTCCCTGGCATGTAGGCCTTGACCTAGCAATAGAGCCATATTCTCAAGAAGATCACCTTGGTGTTGTTCCCGAGTAACAGGACTACAAAGAAAGATGGTCATTCATCTGAAAGTAAGAGAAAGAGAAACAGGGGGTTAGGCCAGATACTTTATACACTCTGAAAACGAACACACTATTTTCTTTTCAACACATATTGTGTAACAAATAACAAAAGCAATGTGTTGGACACAAAACAAACTGTGTTGTCCCTGTCTGGACACAGAGATGTGTTAAAAATAACACAAGTAGTGTTATTTTCAACACATAACGTGTAACAAATAACAAAAGCAATGTGCTGTTAACAATACAAACTCACATGTTTAAGAGTGTAAGACTGTAATGAGTGAATATGGCAATTCACTACACATATCCCACTCCTTCCTGTAATGTAAGTAACCAAACACATTGTTGGAAAGAGCATGATTGATATAATCTTCCGAAAATAACTGCCCAAAGACATTGCCAAGAGGGCGGATGAGTGGTGAGAGTTGCCTATAAGGGCTTTGGTTAGACCTTCATGAGACACCAGAGTGGTGGTTCTCCAACACATAGCACTCATTAAGAGCTTCCTGGAGGTAGTCGGAAGCGTCAGTGTTGTTAACAGTTTTCTTTTTTCCAATTCATATAGCCTAAAGCAGCCCCTCCTGGTTACATGTGTGAACATGGGGTGGAAAATTATTATCTCAGTGTAAGCTCAAATGTCCAGTAGAAGATGAAAGGAAAGAAATATGAAGAATAACCTCTGAAAGGTTTTCAGAAAGTCTCTGTGACACCCATACCCACCCACAACCATACACACATGCACACACACACACACAGACACACACTGATTGAGTCTGAGGTAAGATACTTCACAAAATTCCAATTAAACTTGCTCCCGAGATAACACCTCTTAAATGATCAAAATTAATTTAGTCGTGCCAGGAAAGTGAAAAATCACTTCAGTTCCAGACTCTAATCAGTCGTGATCTTACAAAGCAATGTGATTCCATTCAGAGATGATCAGAAATAGAGAGGCATTACCTTCAATGAAGCCAGCCCAGTAATGAAGAGATCATTCATTAAAAGACCCGCTTTAGCCTACACATCAATGATGTACCAAACATTAGTTGGATTTATAAAGTTGATGCAATAATATCGACCTTTTTTTCGATCCCAATTCTACCAATTCTCTAACCTAACAGCAATGTTTTTCTCTGTCTACTTTATGTTTTGGTTCCATTTGGCTTTCAAATTAAAGTTTATTCTACTCATAATGCTGGTATGATTTCACCATGTAATCATCATTCAGCCACTAAAAATAGCCCAGACCCAACAGGACTCCGTACCGTTTGAACCTGGTCTGCGTTTTTACCATTGATATGCCCAAACTTTAAATAGTTTAAATATAAAGGCTTTAAAACATCATCCTTGACTTGATGGGAGTGTGCCTGAAGTGAACCCAGCAGCTTCTCTGTCTCTAAATAGTTTAGTTTTTTAGACTTCAAGAGTACCTGCTATCTCCCTGGAGCCTCCCATCTAACAGCCTAGGAGCACTCAGTATCTCTCCCTTTTTGTTGCCTGGTTCATTGTCATCACTTCATCTTTCAGTAACAGTTCTCCAGGCGTAGTGGTGCCGATGTTTTGTGCATTATCTTTGGCCTTGACTAATGGCATTTGTATGGTTAATGCACACACACACACACACACACTCACACCTACATACACAAGCAGACAAGCACACAAACATACATGTAAACAAACACTCTCATACAAAGAGACACACACACTATGACCTTGACGGCACTCCATGATATACATAGACATTTTGCTTCTAATAAACACTGCAGCTTTTAGTCCACAGCCTAAGAGCTCTGAGTGTCTTGGGCTGGCCGGAAGGCTGTGTGCATTTACTGTATGACTGACAGACAAAAGCCGGTGCATCTAAGGGCCGCTGAAGGAGAGAGTCTCTATTTGCCGTCCACTGCGGTCAATGAGAGTGACGCAAACTGACACCAGCAGGCATTTGGGTGATCTCCTATTAATTCAGCTCTTCTCGTGCATAAGGCCAAGTGACACAGTGCACGTGGTTGGGGGGGGGGGGAAATCACAGGGTGCTAAAAGACAGCAGTACACTCACATGTGTCAGTCAGAGGGTATAGAGACTGAGCCCCCAACCCCCCCCCCCCCCCCCCCCAAATTGTAGTGCCCATCATGTATTGTCTGGGCACTAGACAGAGAGATTTGAGGAATCACATTTGAGACTGTGGCAGCTCAGTTTAAGACGCAGTGAAGCTGTCCAAAAAACTTTTAGGGAGTTGGATGAGTCCTGTGCTGCCGCTGAGATGCCAAGAAGATGCCGGTGGAATCAATAACAGTGGAATCAATGATATTTCTCTTTTTGTTCTCTCTTTTCATCCAGCGCACTCAAATCCTGTTGTTTACAAGCCCAGACCACTGCGCCGTTTAGCTGGCATGTCTAATGATCTAGACACTGATTCATCGGGATTGTGTCTCATTTAAATATCTGTCTAATCATGGGGCTATCTCGTGGCACTTTAGGATATATTTCAATTCTATTTAATCACTTTTTTTTAGGGATGGCATGGCATGATTTGACAATATAAGCTCTCACTTCATCAAACAAAACCCTTCTTACTGAAGGATCATGGAATAAACACTGAATAATGGAGAAGAGGTATATTCAAAATGGGCTGAGCATCAAATGTGACCAGAATCTGGTTAATCTTTTGATCAGTTGAGACAAACGTTTTTTTAAAGCATGCCATACAGCTCGCGTGCAGCTGTGTATGCGGCAAACATCTTCCAGGGTGATGACAGGTCTTTGGCAGGGCAATTTTCATCCAGAGTGCCTCTCTAAAATTAGGACCTGAAAACTTGTTTTTGCAAAAGAAGAAAATCCAAGTCAAGGCAAGCACCTGTTTTTGTGTGAGACCAGATTCTGTCTCTGTGAAAAGCATGTTTTAATCTTTGCACAGAGGTTCCACTTTGTGTCCGACTCTGTGATGGTTCATGTTTGGCCATTAATTGGTAATTAAGACCAAGCTAAAACACCAGAGGTAAATGTGCCAACCAGCGTTGTGTTGTTTCAACTGTGTGGCTCAGTCCCTGCACCTGCAACTCGCAGAACCTCAGATTGACAGGCGGACATGCAAGCAAGGAGGCTAAATGTCAAGGGTGTTGTGATCAGGGAAGTCCAGTGATCAAGTCCAGTGATCAGGGAAGACCCCTGAATGTAATGTCAAATGTGAATGACCAAAACATTTTGACCAACATTTTTCCTGCTTATAGATCCAGTGTATTCAACCAGATATGAACATGTTCTTCCTCACAAAGTACCCGAAAAGCATTTAGTAAATTATGCAAGCCCTATTCAGTCAGGTCATAAATAGGCTTGACATAGACCAATATAATTCAAAACCTATTTATAAATAGATACTGCACTCATAAAGCATTATGTTGTAGTAAGCACTCACAACTATTCTTGTCTGAAGATGCATATGGCTCCAAAAAAGAATCTGCCATCTGACTTCAAATTTGAAGGCATAGACATAATCAGTGCCATTTCTTGCACAGTGCCAGAAAACAATAAATAATAAAAAATAAACGCACAAGAAATATTTTGAAATATATAGGCTACATTGATTGAACATATTGCATGCCTTCAATTACATCTATGTCATTAGCCCTGTTTAACTACTACAAAACAACATATTCCTTTAAAGTTTAATTCCTGGCACTGCTGGGGTGCTGTTCAGTTCTCTATACAGTCAAATGACAGCATGACCATAAAAGAGGAATAAATATGCAACTAGGAATTAATATGCAACTATGACACATTTTGAAACTACAGAGACGCTGGAGCTATCTAGGTTGCGTTAGCCTATCTTTGGCTTATGGAGTCCCACTCTTCAGAGATACCTAGAACACAGACATAATCAAAGTTCTCTCTTGTACTGTGACTTCCCCCAGTAGTCTCAGCAGAAAGCGCAGGCGTGCGTGGGGTGCAGGATTTTACAAATATCATCTGTGATATACATTATTTATTCATTCCGAGCGGAAGACGGGTCTTTTCTAGCCATGTGACACTTATTTGAACTCTGTAGGAGTGATGCATTGACAAAAATACTTCAAATACGTCTACACAGACTGTTCATATAACTCCCCAGAGCCACAAAGATACTAAATGTATGAGTTTTGAGTATCTGGATAAAAATGCTATCATATTTCCAATATAATTTGGTGTTATAACGACGTGTTTACCCGTTTTTAATGGATTTACACATTCATTTAGTAGACGCCTTTATACAAACTGAGCCAGTGCACAGGGTGCCGTATGTTTTCATAGGCATGCATGTGCTCACTGTGAATTGATCCTATGTCCCCGTGGGGGCTGCCTGAACACTTTCATCGATAAGAATATGGATCTCACACTAGATACAAATCATCATGAAACTTTCAAAACTCACTATTAAGATCTTTGCCTTAGCTCAAACTTTTCAAATGCTTTTTAAAATCGTCTCAAGTTCAAACCATATGAGGTACGACCGCAAAAGAAATGGAGCTTCAACACAACATCTTTTGGTGAAACACGAGCTGTGTTTTACATTTCTCTTGTCTTGAGGGGAACATGCCACAGGAGAGGAACAGATGCAGATGTAATTATGCCTACAGGGAATTTAAAGATGTAGTAGGGCCTGGTTCATTCACCTCGGCGCCGTTTTACAGGGTGCTCTTTCATGAGTAGTACAGACATCCTTCCTGTGAGTGCAGACTTGACAGAGCTACTTCTATGCCTTTGATCACAATGCCATTATTACACACATAACAAGTATTTTGGTGTGTGGAGCACACATTATGCAAAGTAGATATTCGACTATATGTAAAGTACTAGATATACCACTATATATATCTACAGTAGAGTATTGATATCTTGTGCATGGGCTTAGCTAACTGTTTCTTTCTCCTCTGAAATGAAGTCTGGTGGCTGAAGGGGAACTATTCACCTATAAGAATGTATTTTCTTTCTATACTTTCTTGACTGAAAAATAATTCCAGACAATTATAAGAACTAATTTCACTGGACCATTAAAATGGGGATTTTTAAGTAAAAATTGTGCCCTGAATCAGGAATAGAGAGTCCATTAATACATTAAAAAAAAACCTGACAAAATTCTCCTCACTCACAGCAATTAATGATGCAGTCAACATCAAGAGGGTTGGCTGTTATGCACACACCTGCTACTGTGTATGCAAAAGGCAGTTTTCAAAAGCTGCTGTGGAATTGGATGGTATGGATACTGATAGAAAGAGAAGGTACCATAAAATGAGCTTCAAAAGAAGTCATCATATAAAATATCAGATGAAGAGAATCTGGTTAACTATATAATGAATTTTGCGCTTCAGAGGAATTCTCTCTATTAGTCACTGCAAGGAACTCAAGAGATAAATCTGAGAATAATTGCTGATAACATCTCAATGTCGTCAGAGCTATGCAAAAAACATTGTGCCCTGAAAAGGGGAAATGAGTAAGTGGAATGAATTATTGGACATTCCTCCAGTGCACATCAATAGCAACACAAACAAAGGATCTGCTTTAAAGACGGGCTAGCTTTTCTCTCTGGTGATTATGCAGAAGACTTTCTTCGCCCCATTTTGCGATCAAATTCCAAGTCACGTCTTTGGAAACAATTCCAAACTCTTCCAGGGGGGAATGCGCGTTTATAAATGAACCAAATAAGAGCGAGTCTTTGAAGAGCAGACACAATTCTCAGACCAGTGTTTAAAGGCTTGAGTTGATCAATATATTCTCTTTCTTTTCCACAGACACTATGTGGTCATCGCAGTGAGAATAAGAACTATTTTCTGTCTCTTTCTCCCTTTTTTGTCAAAAAAGCATCAAAAAGTATTTCCCTGCAGGTAAATGGGTTATATACTTGTTTCTGTATTGATCTGGCTCCTTGAGCACCTGCCTCTTAGTTCTGCTGATGTAGTCCAAGTCCATGGGGAAATAAAAGACAGAAGAACACAGCTTGGGCTGGTGCTGACGCAACTGAGGTGGGGGGGGGGGTCCTTCAGTTGTGAGTGTGCATGTTTGTGTGTGTGTGTGTGTGTGTGTGTGTGTGTGTGAGCGTGTGTGTGTGTTGGAGGGTGGAGGGGCAGGAGTCTGTGAGATGTTTGTGAGGCACGTCTTTCTAAAATTTGCCCACCAGAAGTTGTAAATAAATAAATAAATAAAAATGTGATGCACAACATCAGAATCACAGAGTGGGGCCACTACATCGCCGGCACTTTAAGGTCAGACACCACTTCCTGGTCTCCAGCTCCGCCGCGGAGTATCTGAGTGCCCAAAAGTGTGAGGCGAGGAGCCTGGAGGAGGTTTTTATAATAAGCAGGAGAGAAGATTGCATTATGAGATCTAAGATGTGCTGGGCTGAAAGTGATTATCCTGCTTTCAAACTGGAGACGGGGGGAGAGGAAATTAGGTTAGGTTTAATTACCTTGTTTTTATTCACCGTTAACCTTGAGAAGGGGAGGGCCCTATACTTAAGGCTATTAACTAATAACTTCTCACGATGTGATTTGTCTGTAAGTAGCAGAAGTTTTTTTGTAATGGATTTGCGCCTCGGCAGATGGCGCAGGTCGTGTCCTCTGTATCTAATAAGGAAATCTGAACGCACTGCTGAGAGCTTTTGGACAAACGAAATGGAATTGTCTCCTGTGTGCCAGACATTATTTATTACATACTTTGCTGTGTTCTTCTGTTTTAAAACAACTCTGATATTTCACCTACCTGATATCACATTACATCATGCGAGAGAACAAGACAGAGCAGACTGTGCTGAGTACCGCCCTCAGACTTGGTGCATCTCGATTTTGCTAACTATTGTTATTGTTGTGCTGCCATTATCAAAATTTATACAGAGCATTCTGCAAACATGGCGAGTATAATTCAGTATCCATTTAAGAAGATGGCCCCAGATTCAGTCCAGCCCCGATCCTGTTGATCTCTTCCACTACTATCAATTCCTAGTTGAATCATAACATCTAAAAGAAGGATGAATTTGCTGCCTTCAGGGGGTGGACCCCTCAGTTTACCACAATATGCAAACCTTAAAAGAGTGGTTAAATTAAAACGTTCAGAAATCCAGTCCCTAATGGTCTTAAATATCATAACTCTATTTTTAAAACTTTGATGAATGTATAAGGAAGTGGCTGACAAGGGATTGTTTCAACAGATATGATTTAATCCGTAACACAGCGAGAAATAGCTGCAATAGCTCAAAAGGCCCCAACAGCAGACGCTGTATTTCAAGGCTCGAGGCAGTGGCTGCCACCACAATTCAGTTACATGACGAAACTCTTGTTCTCATTACAGGCCCGAGATGCAAACTGCATGATGCTCAATAACAGGTTCTCGTGGGAACAAAACCTTTAATAATGTTTCAGTTGAAACTGCGCTCGTAAACTCATCCATTTATCTGATTTGATATAAGCAATGACGGTGTGAGCGATGTGTGCTTGTCTGTCTGCCTTTTCTTGTTGTGACTATCAATAGAAATATCATCACGCAACGAGGATGCACATTTTTAGTGGTGTGTTTCAATATCGTGCCAGCAACTGAGTCAGCCATTAGCTGAAAAGAGGGAAAAAGATCACACGCCTTTCTGCCTCTTTCCTTCTTCTCAAGAAACATTCAGTGTTCACTAAGCCATCGAAATAGAAGATCAGGAGAAAGTTTCAGTTTCACTGAAATCATTTTTAAATCAAAATGCAAAAATTTGTACAATTCATGCTGTTTGGTTTGTTTGGTTTGGTTTGGCACTAACATCAATCACAGTTTATTCATCTATATTTACCTCAATTTTAATGTTTGGACTTTAATGCTATTCCCTGAAGGATATCCCCAAAATAGGCATATCATTTTGTAAAATAGCAAATGGAAAATCAACAATGATGAAGATGAGGCCCACCTGCTGTCTGGTTTGTTCGTACAGGCCTTTCTTGAAACTTGTCTCCTCCTTAGAAAACAAAAAACACAATACAGTCAATACTCAGTGTAACATCTGAGCAAAGGCCCTGTATGCAGTGAAGTGTTACAGCATCTTCCACCCAGTGAGGTTGTCTGGACATATTTTAAATCACAATCCGAAAAAGCAAAGCCCTCACCCCCCACTAAACCCCCAACACACACACACACACACACACACAGGCTGTTAGTATCCACCTTATTCCGGTTTTCATCTTCCATTCATTCTGTTTACATTATAGCTTTGTGTATTCTCAGACAGTACGCTAACACTAGAGTATGCTTCAATTTAGATTTCTTTCGAAATGTTGGTAATTCTGTTCTCATGGATATACTACATACCGGTAATACAGAACCAATATAAAATATACAAGTTTACTTTTATATGCGTTATGATAAGTTAAGCACTGTCAACCGTCACGTTAAAATCGATACAACGCCGCTTCGCCGGAAATAGAAAACCGCTTTCTGAATACTGAGGTGTCATGGCGACGCCCATTGTTGGCTAAAGAATATCATGGATAGAGGCCACCACGACCTTCTCCCTTCTGAGTGGCCCCACTGCTTCAGGCCATAAGACCACTCCACATGTTACCCTGAGTTCACCTACAGCTGCACTACTCCCATCCCTTATGCCATTATGGTACAGCATGGGTCAGTTACGCAGTGAAGTGTTACAGCATCTTACACACACACACACACACACACACACACACACACACACACACACACACACACACACACACACACACACACACACACACACACACACACACACACACACACACACACACACAGATGAGCACGGGCTGTTCGTATAGAGGCCACCATGACCATCTCCCTTCTGAGTGGGCCCACTGCTTCAGGCCATAAGACCACTCCACATGTTACCCTGAGTTCACCTACAGCTGCACTACTCCCATCCCTTATGCCATTATGGTACAGCATAGGTCAGTTTCATAAAGAGTAAAAAAAAGGACCAGTCAGGACCAGTCAGCTGTCATTGTAGGCCCTAAATTTAGTTCTAGCAGGCACACATCCATGTATTATACATACAGTACATATACACTGTGCATACATAGAGTACATAGGCTTATATCAGAGCCTCTGGAAGTTTCAACAAGTTCAGTTCAATTTAAGACCATTTTAAGACTATAATGAAGACAATTTAAGACTGATTTCACACCCACACTGGCAAACAATATGAGGGAAACCCCAGAGTCCCAAGGATTATTAGAAAAGTGACTTTGTTCTTTGAACTTCTATAAAACAATTATTTTTTTTATCAGTTATCAGTTCCACATACATCTTGCTATAATTTGTATTACATTGTGATATACTGTATCTGGACCGTTGAGAGAAAGAACTACAATGTCAAACAACTTCAATCTATGCTGCTTAGAAAATGAAATGACCACTGTTACATTTTAGACTTTTTAGCACCCTGTGGAAATCTTGATATACAAATCTGATATAGACTGGAGGTTCTTCAAACATCAATCTGTATGTAATATTAAACACATTTACATACCTGCATAAACAGTATGCTAAGTGTGTTTCTGTGTTTGCATGTGGGAATACCATCCTGTAAACAAAGAACGCAACCCAAAGAACATAAGCGTGAACTGTGCATGTTTCTTATGTTAGGTACGTGTGCGTGTGGTACTCATTTATTCCAGTGTACGCTTGCGTGAACACTGCATGTGAAATGGGAAAATGGCTGAATTAAAATAATGTATGCAGTTCTGTTTTTAATATGTGTGCGTTTGACTTATCTTGGATATTCTCTGGTGCCTATATTGGCATTTAAATAACATTGGCACTTATTCTACAGCAATACATTCAGCATTTTTACCTCCTGATTCCCTCTTTTTTATCCCTGACCAGTCAGCCTTTGCCACTCTTCTGATACTATTCCTGCCCCTGTCTCTTCTCAGCCTATTCTGATTCAGAGGGAACAGACAGGGGTGGGGGGGTGGGCAACAAATGTCAGGGAGTGTGATGTATAATCCAAAGGTTCAAACGTGTCTCCATGAAAATTGAAACAAGAGAATTAAACTTTTATTCTGATACCAAGGTATGGCTGGGCATTCCTTGCTCACATTTTCTTTCTTTCTTTTTTTTGTGTGATATCTTTGTTCCAACGTCAGCCAATGCTTCGGTGGTGCTGTTCCGTCCTTTGTGTGTGAGCTGATTGTAAAGCAAATGGTGTCTCAGAGGGAAGGTTATAGAAGACACTGGTGAAAATGAAGAGAATGCGATGGGCAACTGCGAAGAAAAAAAGTATGCAAAAGCATTGCATTCCTTCAAAGAACAAAATCAAAGGAGGCACGGAAGAGTCAAGTTCTATTTCCATCTAAAATGTCTGCTTATTCCACTTGTTCATCTCCCTCCCTCTTCATGCAAAGTCAGAGAATGGCTTTCATTGAGGTGGCCTAGGATTAGCTTTCAAGCTTTGATGTTTCCTTTGGAGAACATGCTGTTGGCTCGCTTGTTTTTCTCTCCCATCAAATTGATTTTGTTCAGTGGGGATGATTGCAGATGTAGGGCTTATTTTTTTTCCTCGCCGCGCCACAATATCAAGCACCACACTGGGACGAAACATCACACAGTTTTACTAGGTAAAAATTTGAAAGTGACTGCCAATTAATGAAACTGTCAACAGACCCAGCTGAGTAATGTGCGGACGGGGACAGCAGACCGAAAATTACAAATCGAGGCACTGCTGGTGTTATAGAGACTGCTATCTGAACTGCGGGACTCACTTTGCAGTTCACAGTCAAAACCTTGAATGAAAATGCCAACTGCCCCAATGGCAACGTTTATAATTTGTCCTGCCTCTGATATGCCTGAGCATTGGCCTCACTTCTCTATTATGCTTCAGTGGCTTTCCTCTCAGTACAAAAATCCTTGGGAAGAGTATTTTGACTTACACTGCCAACAATTTATCACTCATATCTGTCCTTGTTTTTTATTGTGTTGTTTTTTAAACTGTGAAGCAGTTATTATTTTTGACTGATTTCAGACAACCGGTCGGTTTAAGAAAACACTGTGAGAAGAAAAGTTATTTTTCCCTCAAGGCAAAGTCAGAGCTCATAATTACATTTGAAAATGACTGCCTCTTTCATCAGAAAGCATTGAAATCACTCATTAATGTCTGCGCACAGTCCTGGATACGCTCTGCAACGCTCCTCTGGTATTCTGACACCAGTGTGTCAGGGTTTAGCCAATTAATCTGTAATGTTTGTCCTGTACGTCATATTAAAAAGCATCTGAGCGGAAAGGATTTATTTTGACATGCAAGGATCACAAAAAGCAAACTTCAGCCTCTATTTCCCCGTCTCTCTCTTTCTCCTTTCCTGCTTTTCCTTTCTCATTAAATCAGATGGCCTGGACAGTCTGTGGTCTTGCATATCAATAATTAATCATTGGCATGCATATTCAGTAAAAGAATCTGGACAGCTGCAGTGGGCCAGGCCACAGAATATTGGAGAGGAGACGCTGCCCTGTGTCTCCTGGCCTATGCCATTCTGTTCCCCCAGCTCCGCTGCGCTGTCATATCATCGCTGATGGCTCAATTTCAAAAGCCCGCATTTGGAGAGGTGCACTTAAAAAGGACCGCATGACGCATGCAACAAAGCAAATAACAGACATTTGGGATTCGGCTGAGCTAGAACACGGTACATTGTACCTTTTTGCAAAGATGCAACGGCATGATGACAAAATCATGCAATTAGCCTACCCTTCACCATTAGCACTAAGTTACCAATGGGTTCATCATTTTTTTTGGCGGAGGCATCTGGAAAGTGTTCTGTTGATACCTGACCCAAGTGCTGGCAGAATCCAAATTACTGTTTGACCCAGTGTTGCTAACTTAATGGTTGTAATGTGATCATTGGGAAAAATAAGCCAGTTGACTCACAGCTCAACTGGCACTTTAAAAATTAGCCCAATGATTAGTCTATTTTATCAAAGTTGAAGATGGCTGAGCATACCTCTGGAGAAATCTAAAATATATGCCAGTCGATCCTGCTGGAGTATTAACCGGATGGGGGGCAATATGTTGATGATGTCACATAGACAATAAACCTTCAAAAACAACATGAAGTTTTCACCGAGCCCCTGCTAAGGGGAGTCTCAAGACGGTGCTAAGCCACCACTCCCACCATTAATAATAATAAAAAAGAATGTTGCCACTGAGAACCACCCGTCGTTTTACCCCACTATTACAACATATGTAGATCTAGATTTTATGATTTGATATTAGCTTGCTAACTATGATGTGATCTTTCACTATACTCTGTGTGCGTATAAAACTTTCACTTTCTTTCCACCTCCCCATTGCAGGGTAATTAACTGCTGATACACAGTGTGTACTTGGCAATCGACAGCACACTGTAAACATGACATGACTAGCATAAAATATCTTTGTAATGAACACTTTCTCTGCCCTGCCCTCTTCCCTTAAACCTTCCTTCAGGGATTTTCATGTACAACACACTGCATCATCCACTACATGCTTATTCTCTGCAATGCTACCAGCAGTATCCGACATAACTCCAAATGTTTCAAATATTCACAATTTCACATTTTCACATTCACGCATTATGTTTTCTTGAGGCTTGAACTTCTTGAAATCCTTCGCCGCCTCATTAGGTCTGCACCTCCCCATTCTTGGAATGTTAAGAGACCCAGCAGTACGCAGACTAGATGTGACCACCTGACCAACGAGCCCGTTCGTTCAACTGCTCCCAGCCTGATGGCATTTCCCTGACCTGTCCATCAAAGCTCTGTATACAACTGGCGTTGCATTTAGAACAATCGATGAAAATATCTGGATGCTCCAGCCCACGGGAAACTACAACAGCACCTAGTCACTCCTAACTAGATGTAGAGGCATCATGTCACAAATATTTAAGGGACAGCTTTGAGTAGTAGTGCACCCAAGTGGCCAAATCCTACCCTGGGCAGTACACAGGGTAGGATTTGGGTGTGTTATGTCTTTATATGTCTGAACTGTCATATCCTAGTCTATTATTTAACATTTCTGAGGCTATACGCTAAAATGAGATGATACAAATACAGTGAAGGATACTGTGAAGCCATTGCTGTAGCTGCACTTGCCCATAACACACATTCACAGAAATGCATGGATAAACTGTCCTTCCATAAAAGCATAGCACTATCTTTAGGTTCATGCACAACAAATAAAACGTACATTATTCAGAAATGTAGACATTCAAATTAAGATTTTCAAATATGCCAAGTCACTCAAGCTCATAGTAAATAGCTGAGTGGTCGCTCACTCTGCTGAGATGATGAATTCCTTGCCCTCACAGCAGTTTTACTTTAAATGAAGTGGCACAGCTGGCAGACCTCTATGCCCACACTGGTTTGCAAGATGCCATGGGGTCTACATCTGTTGTTTCCTGTCCAAACATTAATTCTGGACCATTTTAGTTCCCTGCCTGTGCTCGGGATACTAGGAGAATGCCTGCCACTGCCGGCTCTCGCAGTGCTTTAGCAGTAAACAGGGGCTGAACTACCATGACTCAAACACCGACAGCTACAGCTGTGAAGGGAAGCTTTGGGGCAGATGGTTGGGAGCCTTTTCTGGTTCCTTTGTTCGCTGTTCAATGGGGCTCCCTATTTTTTCCTCTCTCCTTGCTTCTGACTCCGCTGCCAAGTCTGGTGAGGGTGGAGGGGATAGAAAAGCCTAGCTGTGGTCCCACTCCACCTTTTTCTGTCAGACCTGGTGCCATCTACCTAAGTACCGGCGTGTCAGGCAGGCTCCGAGCAGCTGGACTCAGCGCATCTGCTTCCCCAGAAGCGGAAGTCCTCTACTCGCCAGAGTTAATTGGATTATAGGTAGATGCCAATACAGGCCGACATGGACAGGTGAGCAGCTGCCAGCTCTTTGAGAGTTCCTGCCTGACACCGTAATCAAAGGCATCAGTAATCAAAGTATTGTGAACTCAGCATGAAATCGTGATGGAGTGAGGCACCCTCCATTGAAATATTTTGGCAAGTCACAGAATCCAAACATAAGAGAAAAGAAGAAGGCCCCCTGGCTAATTCAGTCAGTCTGGTTCTGTTTATTTGTTTGTTTCTCACTTTGTGACATTGAGCTAGTTACAGTTGCTGTGTCTTAGTCATTAATCTGATAACAACAGTTTAAACAGGGAGAAAGAGACAGAGATAAACTGCGGCGTATTATTGTTATCGTTGAATATGGAGATATACTGAATTAAGGATGATGTTCAAATTGCAACCTAACCACCTCTTTTTATTCCACCACATACAAATGCATTTATTATTTCTTTTGTCATCAAATAAGAGAAAAAGTGATTATATATTAATAAAAGCCAGCATGGGGGTGACCATTAAAGACCATAACATACAGCCCTCCTCCTGTTCCTCCAGCACTTCAAATAAAGCTTTGCAAAAGCAATGCAGTTTCTAGTTGATTATCCCTCACCTCCTGTAGTCTATTGTTGCGATGTAAAAAAAAAAACATATTGCAAGAAGAATTGCTGCCATGGAAATACAACCCTCAGATTCCCAGAAATAAGAGTAACAGAGACCTCTACTGGCGGAAAGTAACTCACCATTGCAACCCACCCTTGGGTGTGAGGCTATGAGCAGCCTTTCTCAGTCAACCTGCAGCATTTAATGGGGTTGTGTGAGGTCTAAAAATGAAGACTTATTCTGTATTGTTTAAGCGTCTTAGATAAATAGCCTACTATAATTTATTTTAAATCTATACAGTCACGTAAACTATCGGAGAGATTTGATTTTTGACTGCCATTCCCCTCTGTCCAGCATGACATGGAATCACAGGCAATTCTTTCACACAACCTTGTAACAGACCACTTGGAGGTGCAAACAATATTGAGTTTTGGTTGATCTGACCATCAGTTAACATCGAAACAGGCACTTTACTTTGGATAGACAAAGTGATTAACGTCAAGAAAGTCAACATTTGATACCTCCGATATGTGGTCTAAAGACATCAAATAGCTCATTATTACCAAAATGACAGCTAAGGAGCCAGAAGTGAACACACATGGATAGCTATAAAAACTGTGCTTTCATTATACAACTAAATACAACAAAATACTTTTAGAGACCTTGAGCCAGCTCTGCACTATGTGATCTCAATGGCGTTGCAGCATTTGTTTGCACCTCCAACAGCATAGCCTACCTGGCTCTTTTTCTTCTTTCTTCTTCTTCTTCTTCTCTTTTTGGGCTTTTACGGCAGCCGGCATCCAAAAAGTTGCATTGCTGCCATCTATGGAACTAGCACCTCAGTGCACTATGTCCTGCTGTACAGTCCAGTGTCTCAATTTCTACAAGAAAAACAAAACATGTTGCACTCTCAGGTTCCTGACATGAGCACGAGCCACTTTGTGTTGAGGTGTTTTCCTAAAATAAATAAATAAAGTGCTGTTCAGAAACCAATCCTCATTCTATAAATATTAACCTCTTCCTGTGTCTAACCCCCCTCTTTTACAAACATTAACTGAGTCAGTTACCCTACAAGATTGAGAATAGGTGCCATCCTTTGTTGTCTTGCTCCCAAAGCTGTTGTCATATTACAATTGTTACTTTTACCCTTCGCCTTGGATAGATTTATGATGACATCTATGGTTTCCTTTGAGCTGCTTCCATGGCCAATACTAGCATGTTCATTTGTTGCGATACCTATACTGTACATGAGCTCGGACCCATTCAAATGATATGGCTACTGTGGTGTTTTTTCCTTGTCTATTGTTTGAATAATACATAGTGGTAAGATACATTACATTAATAACCTTTAATGCCATATACTCATAAGAAAAGGATCAACATGAAACATCATGAAACAACATGTACAGACATGTCCAGACAAGCAGGAGCGAGGGCAATGTGCCAGCTGGTTGAAAGCGCAAAACAGATGCAAACTGGAAAACTGGAAAGAACCAGAAAACCCAAACTATAGCAAAAGAGCACAAACCACTATGACTCAACATAGTGACCTAATGAGGGGTGTGCTCGTATTCTTTAAAATGGAGGAGGGTGAAACTTTCCACCATTATAATTGGATCCTTTGGCTTCTCTGCCCTTTCTGATTGGCTAAATGAGATCTGGTGACGTTCTCAGAAGGAGGCGCTTCTGAACAGAATATAAGGGAGAGCAGAGCAGCCGGAGCTTCAGATCGATCTCGTCGAGGTACCAGCTGGTAGCGCCGCCTTCACTCTATTGCTTGGTAGTGCAGTTCAGACATTGTTTGGATTGTAATATCATTGTGATACAGTGAATAAAGATCTTCAGTGTTGGGAAGTCTCTGTCTACGTGGTCTCCTTCGGATGCTTGGTCCAGAGTGATAATTGGGTTCTTTACAAGAGTTAATTGGTTCCAGAGTGCTAATAATCAAGAAGTCCAGGAGCGTGGAATTTTCCACCACACTACCCATCTCCTTTTCACATCTCTAACTGCCAGAAGAATATCACACTGTAACAAGATTCTGTGGTTTTCACAGCATCACTGTACAGTATATGGAAGAAACTGTATTGTGATTGTGAATAGAGTATGATGCTGTAGTTTCGCTATAGATTATGGTAAAAATCTGACAAACTAATACAATTTTGCTGTGAATTAAAACCCAGTAAATATCAATCTGACTCCTCCCTCTTCCAATCCAACATATCGGACAAACGTTTGGGGTTTTCTGCACATAAATTAACAGTTAGGCTATTTTATTATTATATATTTCATATGAGAAGTAATCATTGATCAGTCTAATAGTATGGTTGTTGGAGCAAAATAATGTCTGTAGTTTCCAGTGCGTACACTGTTTAATGTAACTTGCTGTAGCTACAGCAAAGGGGTGCAGCATGGCGAATATTGCTCACCCAGTCTATGGATCACCCTGGGCGGAATTCAGAATTAGCACAGTTTGGGGATGGCCACTTCCTATTCGAACATGACTAAAAGCTAAAAAGAGTCCTCCTCCACAATTACAACATTTAGGCTAGGTCTTACCCCCTCTCCACATTCCCCATAGTCATACTACCCACCACATTTAGCACACCTTTTTGTCCCTTTACACAATTTAGCTACATGACCAAATTTCTGTCACTTGTAACATCTTAGGCTTATGACTGAACTCTCTTGTATCTCGTTGTTGCTGTCTCTCCTGGTTGAATTTAGTAGGCCTATAGTATTCTATAACATGCCCTACGGTCTCTGCAGCATTAGGCGTATACTACATTTTCCATGAGTGTGCTTTTAAAAAAATAAATGAAGTATACTGCCCAAACCCGAATGCCCAAACCTCATCCTAGAGATAATGTTTTCCTCAAGAGTAGATCTAGCCTAGTTGGTTTTGCACCGACCACGAACCTTTGATTAGCCTACTGTAATATTTCCTACCACTGTTAGCATTATTCCAGTCACTTTTGCCATTTGTCCCTTAGACTTTGACTTGAGTATGTTATATTTTTTTTTTATCAGATTGCTATAATTTATATCCATGGTGATCTCAGGAGATCCTCATGCCTTCTTAGCGTTCTCATCAGCTAGTTAATATCCTTTCACTCCTAAATGAGCTGGGACCCATAGAAAACATTTATGTCAGAGGTTAATAGTCTACTTATCTGCACAATTTCTAAAACAATGTCCTGCCTGCCAGTGCCTGGACTGAGACACAACACTTTGGATGCACATGAGATGCAGAGTCTACACCCTATCCCTATAGGTCTGTTGCTCTCAACCCAGAACAGAGCAACAAGCCACTAGCTCTGCTGTCTAGCCAAAACGGCAAGATCATTAGGCCTAAGCCTCACTCTTTGTTTTTTACAGATTTTGAGACTAGGAATTAAATGTAACACCAACTTTCCCTCAACGCCTACAAATGCCCGTATGTTTGTGTGAAATAATTCACACTTGATTGCACAAGACACAAACTCCATGTATTTGGTCTGCTCTTTACATTAGCCTACACACCTACTGCTTGAAGACATTATAAAACTTTACTTCAACGAAGTAAACATCTCAGATTTATAAAGTTTGTGTCAAGAACCAATGGATGGCTAGAACGTAGAGTTTTTCCCAGAATGCCATCTGAAATGCCAGGCGCCAAGGAGCGCTGTTGAGGGAGCTGCTAGCTAATCGTTACTATCTACCTCAGTAAAACAATATAAGTAAAGTATAAGATGACATTATTTTGAAAGCAGTAACGTGTATTTATGTGACAACGTTACCGTTGATCACATTGTGTTTAGCGCCGTGCGATTAGAAGTTGGAGTTCACCTGTTGCTGCACTGGTTCAGCACGTTTGTCTTTGGTCAAGATATATAGCATCAGGTAAGCTGAGGAAAATTAATATGGATATAACTGATATGTGAGAACTAACTTACTGGCCGTGACCACACGTCTTCATAAAGCCAGTGCAACTTTATGAATGTTTCCTTCCTCTTTTCTGTCTGTTCATCTTATGACAAACACGAGTGTCCGTTCCTTGGTAGCAGCTAGTTGTCAAGAGTTGACATCACATTCTAACCTAACATTAGCTAACGTTATCCAGGTGTTTGAACACTTTATACCACCGATTAACGTTAACATTTAGCTGACTCTAATGTCTGAGGAGCCGTGGAGGAGGTGGTTAAAGCTAAAATGTACACATTTCCCCTTTCTTTGATTCGTGTTGAAACATTTAGCAGAAGCTAGTTACTTACCAGGATCCTGAGAGAAATATTACGTCAATACGTAGCTACACGCGGGCCCACGGGGAGAAAATGAAAGTTATTGCGTAACGTGGAGGTGGTAAGTTACAACAACAACGCAGATAATGTGTGTGTAATTGCGTTTGTTGGGGCTGTGTGCAAGAACACAGTTCTTTCCGATAATTATTAACGTTAGCTGAAGTGAAGTATCGTCACTACATGTAATGCGACACATTGGTAAGTAAGTAGAGAACATTTTTGTGGCTCTAAGATGTCAAGAGTGAACAACGTAAATCAAGCTATTGCTTTACAGTATGTTTTGCTAACGTTGCTCAGAACCAAAGAGTGTGTAAATAAGTAGCTGCTAGAACTTTCAAGTGAAGTCTGTTATGTCTCTTGCAGGTTCATATAAGGCCTGATTATGACCAAAAAAGAAAGCTCCACGATCCTGAAAGGTAAGTTAGTACGGTCACTGTCATCAACGTTAATGTTATCAATTTTCTTCCGTGGGTTTACATATGCCTTGCGCAGTTGTCAGTACATTTCTTATTTTGATGTGACCTTAGGTCAAATCTGTACTGTTGCCTCGACTGATGGGTAGGCTACTTCCCTGTGTTTAATGACGATGTTTCCTTTTCTCTCTGTAGATGTTGTGGCTTTTGTTGATGTCTGGTCCACAAGCAAAAGAGAAAATTATTCAGAGGGATTCATGGAGCAACTTGAGAAAATGGGGGCAAAGGTTACTAAATGGTTTTATTTCATGCAATTCCAGTAGGCTGGTGGTACAAATATGAAACAGCCTATGTATAACAGCAATGCAATTATGGAGCATATCTGCACATAATGATTAGTACAGTGATGGTAAATGCCATTCAATCAGAACTTGGCATATGGTGCTTGTTATGTTGGTTATGCCATATTCAATACTTCAGTTCAGTACTTCTCTTGGCTCAGCTTCTCTGCTATTGTGTATTTACTGCTAGCTGAGTTCACTCTGACTGAGCAGAACAGAGCAGAGCATGGTTATGTGCTGAACCAAGCTGAATTTTCATCTTCCATTTTGAGGTGTCACTGACCCATACCAAACCATGCCTGCTCCAAACTTTATTTATGAATGGGCTTCTGGCCTTCAGCAGTTTTCATCAGGCAGGCCATAAGCTGACTGAATAGTAAAGTATTGTATTTAGAATGGTTGGCAGCTTATTGTGTGGCTTTGAAGTGACAGCAGTGTTTATGATTGATAAGCCAATCTGTGTGTGACTTAGGAATCCTGCAAGATATTCAGAACTCAACTACTGTTAATAAGATCACAAAATAAGTACCCGCTACACAATGTGGTGTGTGAAAAATGAGGGGGAATGTGACAACTGAACTGTGCAGTATTACATGATACCCTTGTTTTTCTTTAACCCATAGTTAGTGGTTGTATACAGACTCCACATTACAATTGTTTCACTTTTTTCTATTTTTGTATTAATATTTTTTTGCTTGCCCATGCCATATTGTATGCAGTACTATTTCCATAGCTGCTTTCAGACCTAGGTGTTTCAAAACATCAAAATTTGGGCTTTTTATTTTAGAGTTAATTTGTATTGTTTTTATGTTGAGTTCCTTTTTGTGTTCTTTCAGGTATCAAGGACCTTAAACAAAAATGTCACTCATGTGATTTTTAAGCATGGCCACCAGTCTACGTGGAATAAGGCCCAGAAAATGGGACTGAAGCTTGTGTCTGTCCTTTGGGTCGACAAGTAAGATGTCATCAAACTTATATGACTCAGTGACACTATAAAAATGTCTTGATTAACTTGATGCCCTGGTCACTCATACTCTCAAATGCAGGTTACAGATATGTGTTAAAATGTTGTAAAAGCAGATCTATAAATCTGTCAACCTTGTTCCTAACCCTTTTCAGTCTTATGTTTGATGGCTTTCACATATTTGAGATTATTTGTTTAAGCTTATCTTGAACTGGGAAGGACATTCAATGGCATCACATCCTTTACTGGTTGAAATGTGTGCAAATCACCCATTACCACTGATTATTACACCTGTATATGTAAAGGTTGGGGAACCCCTGACCAATAATGGATTTACAATGAAAAACTAAGTGGGTGAAAGAGCAGACCAGCCAACCTGTACGTATTTCGCGTAGAAACTATGCCTTTTTACATCAAAGAATGCCAGTACTTAGAACAGCAGACATCTACCTTTTTTTAAAAAACCTAAAACGAGCAGACATCCACCTTCATTGAAAAGCTCACTGGAGCATTATGCTATATTTTCTTCAGCCATTTTTTCTGCTATTTTTTTCTTCAGGTGGGTTAAATTATGAAAGACTTGATGAAGTTGGAAAGTTATTACTTACTTGTTTATCAGTTATTTCAGTTAGTATTGTATTGTCCATGTGTCGTTGATGGAGGTTTTCATAACTAAAGGGCGCTGAGGAAGGGCAGATCTTTCCAAGGGCAAATGCAGCCAAAGTGGACCTAGGCTGAATATGTTGAGTTTCTCATTGAGGAGTGTTCAATTTGTTTTTTAGATCATTGGTCTTGTTTATTAGTGCGAGGACAAACAATAGGCTTCCAGACCGGTTTTGTTTGCAACCCTGCTAACATGTTGGAAGACCTTTCACAGCGCAGAAATGAACAAATATAAACATTATTCTTGCTGCTTTTATAAATTCCAACTGGGTCATTCCACGTCAGTTCAACCAGAGCGCATGCACTTTTTTTTGTTTGTCAAAGTTCTCAAGCTCATTGCCAAGAACCTAGAATTTGTAGGAGGCTCAAATTTTGCAGGCTGGTGCATAAATAGGAATAGTTTGCTGTAAAATCACGAGTGGTCTGGATGATCCTGCATGCTCATAGCAGTCCCTCAAAGTTAATCAAATTTCTGTTGGGAGTTCTTGGCTGGGCTTAGTTTAGGCTTATACAGAAGACATCTTTTTACTCAACATACAGTAGGCTCTTGTTTTTTTTCCCCTTATTGAGATCAGTAGAAACACTCTCAGAAAAAGCAATGAAGAGAAAGAAATTCCATCAGGGACTGAACAGCAGACCTCACAAGTTTGAAAAATAATTTTGGATCTCATATTCAGAGCACCCTAACACCTTGTGGGAATATTCAAAGATTAAAAAAAAAATAATCTTTAATCTGCATTACCTCTTCCTTTTAAAATCACCAATTTGACTTGTCTTTTGCAAATCTTTCTTTTTCATTTCCCGCCCTAAACATGGACAAAATGCACCATTGTGATCAATATGTTTTGTCCCCACTCCTGCAATTTCAGTGATTCGATTTTAGTGCCACCTGTGGTTACTCTTTGCAAAACACATTTATAAATAGATCTCAATGGTGCATTTTGCCCATGGAGCCCCTTGGTCCTAGGTCCTAGTTTCCTTGGGCTTCCCCACTGATCCCTGCGGTGTTCTGTTCCATGAGCACCAACCAGGCTGAAGCGCAAGTGACCCCCTGTTAAATGTGTACTACTGTTAAGTGTGTATACTGTTTGTTTATTTACCACACAGACTGTAATAAGATTAAACCACCAGGCCCCATGCAATGAATATGTCTATGGCTGTTTCCTCTGCCCGCCACAAGATGTCCCTGTTAGTCCAATCATGACAAAACTAAGTTGTTACTTGACACCCCGTCCTTAAAACAGTGGCCCTGTTTCTGCAGGTGCAGAAGTGACAGCCAGCATGTGGATGAGAATTTATGCCCTGCAGTAAACGAAGAAGGCAGCAGTGTCCTAGCCAACAAAAGGACGGTAGGAATTGAGGATGCAATGCTTGTCTCTACACAACCCCCTTGTATTTTGCAAAGCAAAGCCTTTTGATGTGAACAAACTACTCTGCTCTCTCTCGTCATAGCACAAATGCATGCAGCCTCGGGATATTCCCACGAGAACACCAGAGAATGACAGGCGCTTGAAAAGAAAACTTGATAAAATGATGGAGAGGCTGACTCCTTCCTCACCTGTTGGTAATGAAAACCAATTAGTTGTTGATTATGTTTTTTTTTTTTTTTGTTTGTTTGGTTTTTTAAAGCTTGTTTTATTAGCCCTTGACACAGGATTTCTACAGTGCATGGTCATGGAGTTGTAACCCAGGGGTAGTGCCGTTTTGTTTTTGTTTGTTTGTTTGGGGGGGTTTTTTAACCAAAAAAAGTGATAATGGTTTCTGCTAGGGTTGGCCATTTTTTAAATGGAAAGCCAGTGTTACTTACAGCAGTTTTTTTCTCTTTAGCAAAACTCCCCCTTTTATATGTTTGTATGCTGAGCCACTATGTTCATCTGAAGTAATCTGCTATGTAACCTTGTGTGTAGTCTCAAACGTGTCTCCTCTGATCATCGATGAGGAGCATGGGATCGTGTACAGTCCGTCATCGAAGACAGCAGCGACCATGGCCCTGCGGCTGAAACAGATGAGGGAGAGGAGAGAAAATCTCTCCCCTACTGGTATGGCCATGTCTTTATCAGCCGTGTGAATGCTTCAGGCTACACGATGAGCATATGCTAGGCTCCTATGAATAGAACTAAACAGGATAATGCTTTTATGATGTACAATGTGTATACTGTATATAAATAGTTAGACTTAACAGTTCTTCACAGTATAAGAATAATTGTAGTTCACAGCGTTGTCTCATTTTAGCCTATATCCTACACGTTGATGCATCTTAACAACGTAACAGTAGTGTCTTTATAGATATCTACTGGCAAAGACTTATCTTTTCTGCTTCCATCATATTCCCCATCTGTCAAACAAATCTGCTTCATTTCACAAATAAGAAAATGGATTCAATTACATAAAGTACTATTAGAAACTCTTGTGTTCAGCTTGATATTTCTGTCCTTTCAGCTTCCCAAATGGTTGATTCCACCTTCACACATGAGCGCTCTCTGAAGCCCTCCATTGGGAGCAGTCCATCCACCTCTTTTGTGCATCTGCTGGGTAATGACTGCATTGAGTAGCATTCATGCTGAGTGTTAAATGAGGGAAGAATGTTAAAATGGAAGGGGTTGTTCTGATCTTCTCAATAGCCATGTATGCATCATTGCGTCATTTGACCTTTTGTCCTCCTGATAGTGTCAAACTGTTGTGATGTATTACGTGTGATCTACACTTTGAACTTTACTCTCTGCCCACCATTTTGGAATTGGGGCCCATGATGCTGTTGTTTTGCTGAAGAGGAGTTGTGAATTTGATAGCTGTCAGTAAGGTGACTATATTGATTTTCATCCAGGTCAATGGACAAGAAACAACTCAAAACATAAAATTACTACCATTTAGATGGGAAGAGATTGCCAGAACGCTCACTTGCATCCTGACCAAATGGTTGTTCCCTGCCCAGTCGGCAAATAGGATTAAATCAGCGTTATTGAATGAAACACCACTTTACTGCCAATGAGCAAAGTGAAGGACAAGTCCATCACTCAGTAGTGCAAGTGAAGCATTTATTTGTACAACATCAGTATAGATTTTAAAATACATTTAGGCTTTGTCATGATGAAATCCTCCCTAAATGTAGTTCAGTAGCAAAATATGAAGTTCCAACTAAACTGTTCCACTGTCACAGTCTCGCTACACATCATTTGCTAAGGACATTTTTTGTTACTTTACAGCTTATTGCTTTTGTACTGTATGTTCTTGTATTGTGTTTTTAAACATTTCCCTTAATCTTCCCACAGAAGAAGAGGACTTGCCTTCTTCTCTCGGACACACTCCGGAGATGGAAGCCGGAGGAGTGCACTTCATGAGCGCCTCGAAAAGCGACACCTCCAGTGTTGACACAATCACTCCATCTGAGGAGAAAAACCACCATAGAAAAACCCGGCAGCTATCAGCATCCACGCCACTGTCCGAAGTTGCACCCAAGAGAAAGTCATCGAGAGGGAGAGTCAGATCCGTATTTACTGACAGCAAAGCTCCTTTGCCAGCCAGTCACAAAGGACTTAGTAAAACTGCTGCAAAACACAGCACAGGAAAGCAGAATTCACTGGACAGCTACTTTTCCACTGCACTAACCACAGGTGAAAGGACAGTTTTGGCTGATGATACTGTGAACGCTGAGGTAGGAACCTGTACAGAGCCATCTATTTATAACAGTAGATTGAAACTGACGCCTCCAAAAGACAGTGCACTTTTAGAGGACACACAAACACAAACCTCGCCAACTTTTAATGAAACTCGGACTAAAGCTAACAGGCTTAGTAGAAGCGATAAAGGAACATCTACATCTCCAATTTTGTCCATGTCAATGAATTCTGAAATTGAAAGGGAAAATAGTGCCCTGGTCAGGGTGTCATCTGCCCCAAAAGCTTCCAGTTTGAAAAAAATGCGGCCAACAGCTGCATCACGTTTGAGGAAAGTCCAAAAGGTCTCTTTGGGTCATTCCCCTTTTAGGGATGGAGTGGCTGATGACGTGTTCGAAGACTACTTTTCGTCAGCAGAAAAGTCCACAAAACAGCAGGCCCTGAATCTGGACTTCTCCCCAGAAAAAGACCCCTTTTCCCCCTTTGAGATGTCAACCAAGCCTTCCAAACGCAAAAGGGAGAGGAACGAACCAGAGGGGGCGTGTAATAAGAAGCGAAAGCCTGCCCCTGTTAGCGCCGCTGAGTTCTTAGCCGGATCCTCTGGACTAAGCAGTCCATCTGAGGGCGTAGCATCTCCTAGCCAAGTCAAGTCAAAGAGCTGTGGACGCCGCAAATCTGCCCTCAAGCAACCAGCTTCTAGTGGCAAAGACAGAAGAAGGAAGCCGAAAGCTGAGCCAGATGGGGATGTCGGTAGTGATGCAGCTGGTCACCAAACCGCAGACAAGCACAGACCAATAGAAGCTGCCGAACCTGCCGCTCCTGCAGATACGAGACATGAACATGCCCCACTGACCTTCCCCAAACCTCTGCTGACATCACGACTCAGTGCAGCAAGAAGCAGAAAAGGTTCAGAAAGTACGTTGATCACTGATTTTTTTTACTGAATTTCTGGTGTGTGTGCAACCTTCCCCTTTTAATGTGAGAAAGTCCCACTATGTTTACTGTGATTTTTTTTTTTTTTTTCCCCCAAGTAGTCGTTAGTCAATATAGCGAACTGTTAATTAAATATGTTGTCGCCATCTTTCATAAGAGTAACACAAAGCAGTCATTGGTATTTGGAACAGGTATTAATGAATATATATTCTATGTATTCTACGTATATTTTATGGTCAATGATTAAAGTGCCAAATTATTTACTGTGAATTTGTTTAACAAACTATGTGAACTATAACTTTTAGTTGTGAATCAAGTTCACAACAAGTCTTTCCACTGAGTACATCCTGTACATTACCAAGTGTCCAGTAAGTAGATCACATATTATATAACATCGACATTCATTTGAGTGGCTGTAATTAATTAAGTCTTATGGCTATTGGTTTATTCTGTTTGTATTCCATCATAAAAGTTGTCCTGAATATTTGGAGGATAGCTATCTCAAAAGATGGGAGGGGCGTGGCCACATAGAACATGTTGGTAATAAATACAATTCAAAACTATTCAACTAACTTTTTCAATTGCCGTTATTTCCTCTTGTTCTGGCTTTGTTTCATTCTTGGGGTGTCGACTACACACAAACATGCACCGCACGCACAAGTGCGCATGAATGTGTTTGTCTCAGTAAGTAAGATGCACCTGTGCTCTGATGCAGCTTTTTGCACGGCTTAACTGAAAACCTTTTTCCTTCCTTTTCTGCTGTTTGTATATTTTCAGCTTTAGGCGAAGGCATTAAATATGCGGCTGATGGTCTCAGTGACAGAAGTATGGAAATGTTTAGCTGTCAAGGGGGTGAAAAAAACAGAAATGTGCAGGTACAGTAATTCTTTACATATTAGTTTACTTAGTTTAGTCATAGAATACATAAAAGTCCATTACTTGTTTCATGTATCATTTCATTTCTGGAGGACCATCTGAGAAGTTTCACTGTGAATCTGATGTTGATTTTTGGTCTGTCTAGACCAAAAAAGAATTGGGGTAATTTTTATTGAATACGTCTGGGAGGGAAGGAAACTGGGAAAAAAAGGTGGGTGTGCCGCTGTAGCTTGAACTGTAAAGAAGCTGTTTTGTTTTGGTCATGCACTTCCATGTAGCAGGGTAGCATGGCGCTGAGTCGGTGCTTCAGTTGGCTTTCTGAAGCACTTTTCGACACTGCGCATTCTTCTTTGCTTCCTGTATTTTGTCACTTGTCTGAGCCGTGCACCTGGCATGCTGCTTATTTATGCTACTTCAGCCTTGACAAAACTACCACCTCTTCACAATATGAAGCCAGGGGCTCTTTCATCTCCTGTAGAACTCCTGTTATAATTTTTCCATGTGAACTGCTTCACCTTCAATTCAGTCTGTGGGATGAACAAGTGTGATGTGTGTTTGAGATCACGCCGTGCAGATTTGAGAGATGTTCCCCACCCTGTCCCTCCCTCATTGACTCTCATTGTGAGCAGAAAAGCGAAACAAAGTGGGAAGAAAAGGCAAAGAAACACTGAAGCCTTTTTTTATCAGGAGAGATCAAAGGGAAAAGGTTATGATGACCTCACAATCCCGCCCGATTGAAGGTGCGATAAAGTCTTAGACGAACGGGCTGAAAAGGGTGGAGTCCCTTCTAAGGAGGATTATATGGTTCCTCGTGCCCTTTGGGATCTGAAAGTGGAACGTAGAACACGTTCAGAAAAAGCCATGGTCTTGGTTTGGAAATTGAGAGGAGAGGGTAGTGGCCCAATACCAAAGTCCTGATTCACAGACTCCTAGACTTTGCTGCACGTTCTCACGAAATACTGACCAACGATAAGCAAAGTCTCTCCTTATGTTAATGAATCTGATTGCTAAAATCTGATGGGTTCTGATTTTTCTTTTTATCCTTCTCAAAATCGCTCTGAAAGTGATCCCCAACAATATTGTTCTTCATGTTGTTGTCGTTATAGTTTATGTGTGAACGTTGTCATTCATATTAACTATGACGATAACTACAAACAAATATCGTTCTTAACATTCTTGGTGTGTCTTACTCTTATTAGTAGTAGAACAGATCGGGCAGTGTCATGAAAAAGGATTATCATCTCTGCATATGCAGAATGAATCGGGCAATTTGCACGGATCGGGTACCTACAGGCAGAATGAGAAGAAAGACAAATGATCCATTGAGGATCAAGAGTGCCAGTTGGTTACCTATATTGAATGTGGCAGACCAGCTTTTTCTGTTCTGTTCTGTGAGAAGAGGACGGAGCCATGCTGATTATTAGTGAAGATACCGAAAGCTTCTGGGTTTATAATGACCCAATTCTGGTGGTGTAGAATGATCTGCAACATTTCCATGCTATGACAGTTGTTTTGTGGTATCCTTGGTGACCAAAGCAACTGATATCTTTCAGAGTCCACTTTAGACCATAGTTGTGTGATTGATTTTGACATGTTGGCATGCGGTTAAAAAAACAAACAAAAAAAAAGCAGAAAAGACCGTTATGAGTGTTGCTTCTCCTGAAGTCAAGGAGTACAATTGCATAATTGGCTGTGAGGTAAACAAGTCTTGAACTATTGTTTGAGTTCAGTCTGTTTTTAATGACTGGTAAATATGATCGCTCTTATACATACTCATTCCTACAAAGCACCTACAAGCCCTCAACCTTACCATCATATGAGCTGGTGATTTTATATTATTTTTTATTATTTATTTAATATTATTTAATTTGATCCTTCTTATCCTAATGATCATCAGTCTAATTTTTCTGCAAGGTGAGTGGTGCTTTTAATAGGCTGGGCAGAACCCGGTTTGGCCCCACCGCTACGGAAAGAGCCTGAGAATGGATCTAGGACTCCCTTTTCTCTGCATGAATAGTGACTTGAGTCATATCAGACAACTTGCACGCTGTGGACTGAAAGGCCTTGTGTCATACACCAAAGAATTTCCTTCATTTGTGCAGGGGCGCATTGGAAACAAGCTGCAACCACAGTTCACACCAAGGCTTTGTGTTGGTGGCTCGCTCTCGGCGCGTCCCGGCTTTTTAACCCGGCCTCTTTTTGTCCCTATGCCAACTGTCCTCTGTAATCCAGGAGAAAAACATCCTCCATTTAAGGCTCTTGAAGAGGACTTCTAAGAACAGAGCACAGAGTTCTTATCAAAGAGACTACGAATAATGGAAACTTGAACAGCAAAAATGGTGTTGGGGGGACTAATCCCTGTTTTCAGTTTTCGCCTCTTTTTTTGGATGTAGGAAAGTACAACCGAGAGTAATGAGAGGGTAATAACGGAGGGCAAACCAGTTTGGGGCCACACCTGAAAATATTAGTTATTGCTCCAACACGCCACTAGCTTCTCAGACAAAAAAAGAAAGAAAGAAGCATTCCACTCTGTGAGACATGCAATCTCCAGAGTGCTGTCCAGCCATAGGATAAACACGATTATACCATCATCTGGCCTTTGGCGGATGACTGTGCTGATTGATGCCGATTTCTGTGTTGTAAACAGATGGATGATGAATAACGAAGATAATTCAAGCTTGAGTTTCACCTGAGGTGCCCTTTTTTTTCTTTTTGAAAATTGCAGATTTAAGCATGAGCACGCGTAGCTAAAGGCTGGATTGTGATTGTAGAGTTCATGTATATTTGAAATGGCTGTGTGTGTGGGGAGATGGGGGAGGGGGGCGCAGTGTTTTATAGTTAAGCTGATTAAAATAAGTCTCATACATTTTTGCTTTGCTGTTAATGTAGAGCTGTTTTTTTTATTTTTTTTATATGGGTCAAGGTGACTGTTGCTATTGACCCCAAATATAGGCATAGAAATCAACGTAAAATGATTTGCTTAATGCGTATTGCTTGAGTGCATTTCTGCATTGCTCGATGCAGCTGCATTTAGTAGGCACCCGTCATTGTGAAACCAGTCAACAATAACAAAATGAGATCAGAGGGCTGTTCCTGAGAGGAGGTTTAACAAACTCTCCGTCTTAACCCTGATCTCTGAGTTGATTAACCCTGAGATAGAGTCATCTAAGGGGCTCAGAAATGGCCAATGGTTCGAAATGTGATCCTACTTCCTACGTCACTCCATTTTAAGAAGTTATCCAATTTCAATTTCAATTTAATGTCGCTTATAGAGCGCCAATACATTACACATGTCTCATGGCGCTTTAGAGTGTTAGACATTCAAAGAGAGCCCATGAGTAACAGGGGCAAGGAAAAACTCCCTAGAATATCCCTACGAGCACAGTGTGCACAGTCCGGAGAGAAATAATGCAGCACAGTCAGAGAATTATGTGAAACTGTAATGGTGGTTGCATGTCATCAGAAAATTATTACATTTGTTTGTGCTGTAAAAATGATTCTTTGTGCTGTTAATTGATTTACAAGTGGTCTGTTTCCTGGCCAGTCACTTAAAAATGACTCACTAATGATTCTTACGGCACAAGCCAGAGCCTACTAATTGGCCACTGAATACATTTTTATTTCAATTTCAATTTAAAAAAGATAACAACATTTGATTATTCATCAGGGAATGGAGGTACATTTTCAGGATTCCAAAATCCTCCCTGGGCGTAGGCTATGCAAAAGAAATTTTGTTCAATTACTGCTCAGTAGGAGGGTGGAGATATGAAAAACACCGTGTTTGTTTAAGAAACAGGTTATGTTGACCGTCAGTTACTGTGAGTTGAGTTTCTTACTGGTAGAGGAAGCCCAGAGTTACTCTCATCTCAGGGTTAACAGAATAGGACCCTGTACGGCTGGACAGTGCTATAATTTTTAACAGCACATACGTGAACGTAACCTTTGTAAACAGGTTAACATTTGAATGCTGTTTGATCATTTTTTTTTCTTCTTCTTCTTAACAAAAGCAATTAATTCATGGGTACATGATACTCTTTTTGGTTGTTTTGCATATTTTTGTTTTAGTGTTACACAGTGGAATGCCTAAACTGCCACAGAATTGAATATTGATATTTACCGGAATTAAAAATGACCGGAGTTGTCAAAAATCTTTGACCAGGCACCCTTGTTATTTAACTTCCTACACTCACTGATTATGATATGATCATGTGTGTTTTGAAACCCCAAATAAGCTGCAAAAGGAGCCAACACACACCTGGTTGATAACACGATGTGCGTCGCTGTGAGACCCTGAACGCGTGCGTGTGTGGGGTGGGGGGGTTGGGGTGCGGTATGCAGTGTGCCGTGTTCTGGCAGCCTTGCCTGACGCCCTCTCTTCCTGTTGGGGGAGCAGAGAGGAACTGGCCCATGTGACCGCCACTCAGGTGTTTGTGCTCCGGACCATGCTGTACTGAGGCCAAGGTACAAGGGATGGATAAAACGAAGGCCCCCCACACACACGTACTGTCAAACACACACACACACACACACACACACACACACACAAACCGCCATTTGATTTAAACAGTGCTCCCTAACTGCTTTTCCGTGTCCATGGCCTTGGAGTTTCATTTCCTCTCTGGTCACCAAATATGCAGATATATCCGGCATGTGTTTCTTGTGCGAGTGCCCAGGCAATATCCATGCAGCGGGGCGTTGTTTACTAGTGCTTGTTTCCCCCTTTGTCACTGCCAGAACACAACATGCTGTTTGCACAACACAATATGAGGGGCCATTTTTTAAATGAGCCTAAAGCATGCTGCCATATTGCTGCTTTTACTGCTGCTTTTGGAAAAAAAATTAAGATTAATGTTTTTTCTTCTCCCTTTATTATTTACAGATAAAAAGAACTCTAGTCATGACAAGCATGCCTACAGAGTAAGTAGCCTCTTCACCAGCCTTTGCAAAGGGCAAGGTGTTTTGTATCATTTTCAAGATCACAGTTTTGAAATGAGATTGGGTTTATTGTAAAATCCCTTATGAAATCATTCATCAATAATCAATCAATAACTCAATCAATAAATCTAGATGCTCCATTATGTGAACATTTCTCCCTTTGAATCTAGCCTTGCATTTTGTGTGTGTTTGTTTGTCTGTTTGTTTGTTTGTATGTATGCATGCATGCATCCATGTATGTTTCTGTGTGTCTGTCAGAAAGCAGCAGACAGTGCTTCAGGTTGTGAAGTCCCTGGGTGGGTTCTCCGTGGTAGACACAGTGTGCGAGAGCACAACCCACGTGGTAGCAGGCAGCCCACGGCGCACCCTCAATATCCTACTAGGCATTGCTCGAGGGTGTTGGATCCTCTCCTATGAGTGGGTAAGTTCTTTGCCTGTTTTTATTTGTTCTGGTTGGTCCTCTGGTTTCATTTCTATGTCTGCAGAGATGTAGAAAGTTGTGCAGCAATATACCAGTGGACATCCTTTCTAATTAAGACATCCTTTGCTAGATTCAGCCTTTAAAGTGACCTCACTTTGTGAAAGTTTCAGAAATACTCACTAGTAGAAGTATCTCGATTACACACTGGCTGCAGTCCCCCAGTTTCCCCCTTCCCCCTAAGCTTTACATAATCCACATCATAACATAATGCGACAGTGCATAAGCCGCCATGGTAACTTGTGCCAATTTATAATAAGGGGACCATCTGTCATGTATTGATAGCTATTTATGCAGTGCCACTAACCATATGTCTGACTTCACAATCTCAGAAATCTTTCATACAAATTGTACTATATCGGGAAGAATATCATACCACAATTCTGACACATATTCCAAATGCTCTGTAGCAGGACAGCGTATCATAAATCATGTCTTTGTAGTCCGTTCGCTCCTGGCAGACCCTCAAGATAGCCCTGTCATAATACATACGTTGTGCTAACAGCAGCATACTTGAGTTGCATAAAGACATTGAAGGCATAGCAGCACAGTGCTATCACTCTCCACTTTAGAACATTGTAGTGCGTGACCCCAGCAGGCAGGCTACACTGAGGCACGTAGCTGAAGTGTTCCATTCACAGAGCATAAAAATGGTTTTATAAGACTGGTCGAATGTGCCCACCGCTCTGCTCTCACGTCTGATGTAGTCCGTTCCATTGATTGTAATTGAAGTTAACCGATGCAGTATACGCTCCGCGAACAGACTGCTTCAGTTCTGTATCTGGTGTAGCCGGCCTGTAATAGAATCACTTCCGAGGGTCTCTGCATTGTGGAAATAAGAATGTTCTTTCACTGTACTGTAAGGAAATGTTGTGGAAATGTTTTGTATGTACAGTACAGTACAGTGCATAGGTGCATTTTTGTGTAAGTCTGTGCTGTAAGTGTACCTACTTACACTTTTAGACAACATGCAGAAGCAGATATAATGTACTTAAGGTCCTGGCAGGTGATTGGTTTAATTGCATCAAGTGCATAGATGTATTTGTCTCTTGTTTGGAGTGGACCATCTCATATGCTGAATACTTCATGCATGGATCCCCCTTTTTTTCTCTCACCTGCTAGATTATGTGGTGCTTAGAGCACAGACAGTGGATTCCTGAGGAGCCTTATGAGATGTCTGACGACTTCCCAGCGGCGCCTGTAAGTATTTGTCTCCGTCACTCAGTCTTGTGTACCCTGTTGGTCTGCCCGAGTGCACAGAAGGAACTTGGAAACTTGCATAACCTCCTCAGAGAGATTAGCGTGAGCAGCCAGGCCAGAAATACTTTGTCTCGTACTGGGGGTCGCTGGTGGAGGGCGGTGGGGGGTTGGTACGGTGGCAGTCCAGACTGGAAGCTGCCACATTTATTGTCATCCACAGAGTCCCCTGGCTTTTTTAAATATGTGTTGCATCCTGTGTGAAATGTGGAAATTGTTCCTTCCTGTCTTCCTTTACTCCTGCCCCAACGCAGGCCTGTACCCATCTCCGGGACGTTGATCGAGTGTTGTTTTCATCTAGTCTTCCTTTTGAAAGAGCTTGTGTGTAAGTCTGACGTTAAGCCCACAGAGTTGCCAGTCAATAGGCTAAAAGAGGCTGTTAGGATGTCAACAAAATGTACATTTCAAATAGCCACTTGTAAGTTCTGACATTACTAAACATCCTGAGGATATCAAAATAATATGACCTGTATGACACTAGTATTCCTGTAAGTAGTCACTCTATTGTATCCAATTATTTGTAGCTTTGTAGCATAGATTCTTACAAAAATAAGATATCTATGCTTTTGGTTGAGAATAGCTGACAGCAGTTAAAACAAGGGGCTCAAAAGAAGTCACCCATCATAGATGGATAGTTTATTGTTGCTTTGTTTTGTTTTGTTTACAACACGTCTCTTGACAAAATAATATGACAAAACATATTTTTTAAAAAATTGTAACAATAAAATATTTTTTTGTAGATTGTATGTAAACTGTTTCCATATGAAAAATGGACAAAATCATGGTACAATTACACAAGATTCATCCAATCTCCGGTAACTTCAAATGTAAAAAAAAAAAGGAATAATACACAAAAAAAACAAAAAACTAAGGAGAGGAGGAAAGGGGTACAATAAGTTAACAGTAACGGTCATTTATTCCAAAAATAAAAAATAAGTTACTTCTATATGTTGTAAAAACGTGACCTCATAAAAAAGTTCTGTCACTGAAAATGTTCTCTACTTGAAGAAAGATATGTCAGTGAAGAGGAAAGAAAGCTGTTTTTGAACCAGATGATAACATGCTACTTTCATAACAATGTGCTCTATCAAAAGCTCCAAATGTATAGTGTAATTTGAAATGTTCTTGTTGGAATGTCTTGGCTCTATTTGCAAGATCATGTGCACAATTTGATGAAAGCTATCAACAGCAGCAGTGTTGTAACCATAGCTTACTAGTTGCAAACAGTTCACAAAAAAGGTTTGTATGTTACATTGTGCGAGCAAGACGTGTCATGCTAAATTAATATGTTCAATACATAAGGGCAGAAGCCATTTGTTGTTAACAAGGACCAAGGGCCTTGATGATCGATCACTGTGCAATTTTAAATCTATACTACAATCTCCTTGAGGTTTTCGTCTCTGTACCATGGTTTCTTTTCAGTAAAACCTCATAAAACACAGGAAAACAAAATATTTACAATGTACGCTAATGAAATAAATATAATGGTTCCAAAATAATGAGCATTGACCTAATGTGTCTGTGTTTGTCTTGTAATGATACTTTTTTGTCATAGTTTGACTAATTTGAATCAATTGGCTTTTTTTTCATGGCACATTAAATCACAAAGACACTATGGCCCCTGCCAGAATGCAAATGTAAATGTAAATTCATCAAGGAATGGAATGATAGAAATGACTCCTTTAATCTAGAAAACTGTCCATCAAGTGCTTTCGTTGCCTATGATTCATATATCCTGGCATTTCTCTTTATAGCTTCTCTCTTTGAAAAGTTATTCACATTTCCTCCTTTCAAACACTTGGATCGTTCTCAAGAACTCGTTGAAAATGTGCTTCTGTGCTAGTCCCAGTTCCCCAGTTCCTTGACGATTCACTTAAGAGCAGCCTGTTTGAAGTCTGCAGGACGGATCATCATTGTTGTGGCCTTCAGTGAATATCCCGAACCTTTCCAGTAGTACCATTTGATTCCATTGAAGCGATTGGTGTTCTGGCCTTGTTGGTAGTATATGCCATTGAGGTTGGAGGGGCCGCAGGCGTCAAACCACCAACCTATATTTGTCAAACAAAGGACATGTAATTAGAATTTATCAGAGCAAACAGAGAAAATGAGTTTGCAAGTAGGGCACATGGCTGATCCTCAAACGTGAATGTCATAAGGCCGTTTTTTGTTTGTTTTCCACAGAATATATCAGCTTGTCTAGACAGGCTATCCACAAGCTTTGGCATTTCCTTGTGTCACAAAGATATATTTCACATTAGCATAATGCTGACAAAATAAGGAGATGAATTCATATGGGAAAGTCACAGCCTGTGCTGTGTTCAAGGAGAAGGGTTTGGGGTGGCCACGATGGAGCAAAGCTGGTTCTTATCACCCTCCTCCTCCTCTTCCTCCTTCTCCTCCCTCTTTCTTCCCCCTCTAAAACCTCCTGCATTAGCATAACCCAAATAAAGGTCGTTCCCTACAATTCCCATAGGTACAAGGATTCCTTCATGGGTGACACCCCTAACTTAAGAACAACCCACAAAAGAAGAGAGGAACGAAAAGAAGCCAGAGAATTTCAGGGTAGAGAGGAGGACTAGCACTCTAGATTTTGCGAGCAAGGAGCAGGAGGGAAAAAATGTGAGTTCCCAGACTATTAATGTCAGGCCTCACAGGGGCCAAATTCCCAAATGAGCTGATCAGTGATTAACTCTGAGCTAATTTTTCTCAAGAGTCCTGACCCAGCTAGAAAAAAAAAAAAAAATTGCAAGGCGCCTTTCAACTTGTGTGAGTTTCTGGGGGCAATGCCAAGTGCTGTGTTAAAATTTTTGGGAGAGGGAGCTAAGGAAAGCTGAAGTTGTCCTACTCTGAGGGCAAAATGTGGCAAGCATGCTACAGTCATTTATAAATATACACTTGGGAGAAAAAGATTTTCAGTAGGTTCTAAAAAAATGGATCCAGTGTGGAGGGTCTACATACAACGAAGTATATATTACAAAAGTTCAAGGTATTGTAGCCACCAGAGACATTTATTGTAAAAAAAAAATGTCCCTGTGAAGATAGTCTCTCTTCAACTAAATATTGCTAGAAAGAAAAGCCCCAGAAGGCAGATTCAACCCTTTCATCAGAGGTTCACATATTCATTGGCCTCCAAAGAGCATAGGTGGCTGAATGTCAACAGTAGTTTTGACAGTCTGCCACATGAAGAACCTCTCTGCCCAACTGAAAAACTACTGAACTGATTTAATATACATTTTCAAAAAGACGTGCTGGAATTTTGTTTAACTGTGAGATGGGGACTAGGGTCTGCAGTCACCTGACTTTTTTTCCCCTTTACATGCGACACCACCATAGAGCCACATAACTGGGCAGATTTTTTAACAATGCTGCTTTCGGGCATGGATATATGTGGAGATATAGCTGTTGAAATAAAACTAACAGCCTTCACTAGGTTTGTGTGTCAAAGCCCTAAAAACTCCACTTAAGTGGGATGATTAATGACACAAAATTGCACCCCATGTTTTAATCATGGAGGAAAGTTGTTTGGAAAAAGCATCAGAGAATACAGTAGATCAATAACTGAAATGAACCTGTTCTTACCTCCTGAGGTCAGCTGTGAACACTTGCACACACATTTGTCGTTGTCCGCATCCTTTGCGCTGAAGTCACTTCCTGGCTGGCCAAGGCTACTGATTTTGCCTGCACTTCCACTGTAGCCCTTAAGGTGTATCCTGTGTAATTGGAAATGCGGCAAGTACAATGTGAGGAGGAAGTCCATGATTGCTGTTGCAGAACACAGACCAGAGCACACTTAACTTAGGGTGCATTCGTAAATTGTCACTCTGAGTACTCCGAGCTCACTTGACCGTTTGTAAATTCTGAATTATTGTGTGTTTATTCAGAGTGTCGCACTCTCGGAGTGTCCAAAGCGTGTCAGATTGAATTTTGGAACACACCCTAAAACTGCTATGGCACAGTGTGTGGAGGATGTCCATGATTGCTGTTGCAGAACACAGACCAGAGCACATAGTGCATTCATGAAGCTGGGAAGTGGGAAGGTTCCCACTTCAAAGGTTCCCACTTCTAAACTCCCCACTTCCGAAGTGAGAGCGTTCACTTTGTTGTGTGACGTCAAAACATTTTCCTGGGAGCTCTTCCAAAGCCCCGACTTTAAACTTGGAAGTTCCCATTTCATGTGTGATGTGCACCCCCTAAACTCTAGAATTCTCCCACTTCCCAGTTGCTCATGAACGCAGC
The DNA here is from genome assembly GCF_963854185.1 of Sardina pilchardus. Lineage (NCBI taxonomy): Eukaryota > Metazoa > Chordata > Actinopteri > Clupeiformes > Clupeidae > Sardina > Sardina pilchardus. The sequence goes on along the minus strand of NC_085011.1, from coordinate 20,230,497 downwards.
GTGAAGCTGGTGTGCAAATGCAAATGTGCACACCATTTGCATGGAAACTTGATTCTTCCACGTTGTGATGACTTAGAAAATGGATTTATTTTGGTGAATTGTGTCACCCTCATTCTTGTTCTGCCATTGTAAAGACCAGAGAGGATGGCGGTCATTTCCTCTTACGTTACAGGCCAATGTGCAAAGAAGTGCCAAGTGAGGGAGGAAAGTTCACACTGAAAGTCTTTTTAAACACTCAGTTGCGCTCTGTATGCCTGTGTTAACCAGGGTTAAGTAGCCATTGTATTCTCACAATTATTTTTTTTTTTTCAATCATGGTAATAGCGATCGGTCAGTTTTACAAGAAATTAAAATGGAATTAATTCAATTATGGATTTAATTAGTTATGAAGTGCAGAATGAAACATTAGGAACGTGCAGTGATATAGGAAAGGGTGGTATTTTATGATGTGCAGTTGCAATCTGTGTTATTCAGCCATAAAAAGAGATTGTGATATGTTATATCAGGACCTAGCAGAGCAATATCATCTCCAAAATATCAACATGTTGGAATGTTTGGTTTGGAATCATAAGCGCACGACGTGTCTAGATTATTAGGTTTTCTTTCCAGCTATGTTTTTCTTGCCATGGTTAATGGCCATGTGCTCGTATGATAGATATAAAAGCCTCTTTGTATGCATTCTATCCTGTTTGTATGCCTATTTTTATGGTACTATCCCTTCTTTGTAGAGTTTAATAATTACATGGTGTTGTTTGGTTGCTTGTGTAAGTAAACTGCAGGTGCTTTACCTGTAATTTTGTGATTCGTCGGCAAGGGAAAATTCATCATATAGCGAATATCCGGAGTTTCCCTCCCAGTCCTGCAGTTCAATTCTTAGGACATATGTCTGATCTGATGTCATCTGAGAGGTGAACTCATTCCCCAGCCAGTGTTCTCCTGAGACATCCCCAAAACCCTTTACAGAGAAAGAGTACATTAATTATATGGTCTTTGTTTTACATGGTGGATTATGTCCTTTGCCTTGATGGGCTGAACATCAAAATGTCAGCAGTGTGAGTGAGTGGATAAAAAAGTGTAGTAAATCCATAGACAGACAAATGACAAGACCCCACCAAGTCATTTTTTTTAAGGCTGTGTTAAGACGAAAAGTCTTCAAAATCATGGTGTAGTTTGCTATCAAGAACTAGACAGGACTGGTGTTATTTTCACAGCTCCAATAAGATGGAGTGAACTGTCTTGCCAAGGCGCTTACCATTTTGTACTCTTTCCACGTACGGTGAAAGTCAACATGACCATCGAACCTTCGCTGCAGAACTGTCCATCCACCTCCCTCTGTTTCCATGTCACAATAGGCCTAAGGGACAAGACATTCAACACACAGTCTAAATTACACATTTCTCCATGCTCTGTTCATCCAGTTTAGAGCAGGATCTTTAATGAATTAACCGTTTCCACTTTTCCCAGTCTGCAACGAGGGTGGCGAATTGCACTGGAGTCTAACAACTTCTCCCTGAAAAGTATCTAAGGAGATGGCTGTCCTTGCCTAGGCATGCACAAAACCAAACTAAAGATGAGGTTTTTTCGCTTACTTAATCTGTAAGCATTGGAAACCCCTACTGGGAAATGGACATTTTACACCTTCATTATGTCAGCTCTCGATTGAAGGCGAGACTAGCAACCTGTCGTTAAGTTTTTATACGGGTCTCTGTCCCTTGTTTTAAACCAGTTCTTTGTAATGTTCTTTGTGCGGTGTGAATGAATGTTTCTCCTACCTTGATTGGCTGTGTCATGCTCGGGAGATTCAGTGAATAGACTCCACTCTTTGTGCTTCCGGCTTTAAAAACTGCTGCACAATCCCTAAACACTGTCGGGGCATCTCGCATCATGGCAGACCTAGTCACTGGAAAGAGAAGACAATAATAGCTTAGACATGTGCAGACGAATAGGCGCTTGCTGATATGTGCCTTTTGAAGATATTTGCAGGAGTCACAGTATACATAAAGGCATATATAACCTCTATGTGATCAACAAAAGCTGTGGAGTTCAGGTGCTTTTCATGTTGCCCAAATATGTGATGGCCAAATAGAAAGCATGTCTTTTATATTTCATGAATGCCCAGCAGAATATGGGGGGGTGAGCTTAACAGAGCAGAGAGAAGGAGGAAAGGAAAGGAGTGAAGAGTTTAGGACCTAAGTCTCTCCTCAGCACCCTCCCTGGCAGGTCTTGTATACAGTATAGGCCTTTTTCACAGTAACCATTTTAGTGTAGCAGAATCAGAACCTTAAATAATGCAAATACCTGCCATAGGCAGTATTTCATGTCAAAAATGGCTGCTGTGTAAATAAATGTCCATTGCAACTTTAAGTTGTCACAGCAAGGCTCAACAACTCACTGGTGGAGGTGGAGATGGAGTCAATGATGTTGTTGACTGTGTCCAGTAGCTCCTGCTGTTGCTGCTGCAGGGCGGAGTTGTTGGAGGTGGCGTGGACTAGCTGTTGCTCCAGCTGCTGAATGACGCTGGTCTGCCGCTGGACCAGCTGCTTCAGCTGCTCCTTCTCCTCCCGCAGGCCCTTCAGTTCCACTAGCCGCTGCTCCTCCATCTCCTCCACCCGCTTCTCCAGGAAGCTGCAAGGGAGAGTGTTGGCATTGAGCAGTGGTGTAAAAGAATTGTGCTTTTTGCATTCAGTGTGGGCAAAGGGAAAAGAATGTATGTTACACTTTATATTAAATGTCTATGTCTAAATAATAAGTACATATTACTGTCAATTTTAGACCCTATTTCCATCCATGTCATGGTAATATGAGTCAATATGATGCTTACATGGCAATTTTATAAATATCTTTATAGTGCAGAAAGAAATGTGTTTAGATGGTTATAGGCCAGTGAGTGAGCAACTTTGGGAGTTTGGGATCAGTCGAGTCACCCTACTTCATGTTGACAAACAGAAGTCCTTGGAAACCACTTTAAAGTTGAGATTTTATCAAGCTATAACTGCGTGGCTGTGATTATTCTGAAACAACAACTCTAAAGGCTCAAGTTTTGGGACGGCAGAATGAACACTAAACAGAATGGAAGATGTCTTACCTGTTCTTTTCGTTCAGCTTGCTTACTTCGTTTGTTTGGAGGATGAGTTGTTTTTCCAGTTTGTTGGTTGATAGAGAGTTCTCGTGAAGTTGAAGTTGAAGTCGAGTCGTTTGATTTATAACCTAAAGATGAAAAAAGTTGTTTTTTTTCCCACAGAAAATATGTAAGATTAGATTTAGCTTTAATTCCAACAAGCCTTTTAAAGATGTAGATTGGTAAACATGTTTTCAAATGACACATTTTTGGCATTGACCAAGCACCCAACCTTACATAATGAAGACTATGTGATCTTTAGGGATTTGGCCTTGTTTTTCTACATGTACTTGTACTAACGCTGAATCAGAGACTGCCTTGAAGGTAATTTCTCAATTTGGGATTGGGTATGATTAAATGAAGTATTGGTTGTTGCTTGCTTATGAAAATAAGACAAGTCGGCATTATATAAAGACTTCTGACATTGGCTTGTATTTTCTAGTATAATCTGTTTTGCAAACAATTCCACAGTTCACTGCAATCCTTTTGGATCAGCTACACTTAAAACCAAATTGCACATGGTCCTGTTTTTTCATCAAATACATTTTTAGTTGGATTGTTTTCATTGTGTGTATAGTCAGTGGCCTTAGCAACGATATTATTTACATTAAAAGAAGAAGAGGGATGTTGACCTTGTCAAATATATGCCTTTATGTTCTGACTGATGCACTATGAAATGCCTTTCCTCTAAGCAGCTACCATATAGCAAAGAGCGCAGCCAGAGCTGTATCCCTGAATGAGTGGAAAAACCTGTTTTCATTACAGGAAAAAACAGAACAATCAAACTCGAATAAAGGAAATTTTGATGGAAAGGGACAGGGGATGTCGGGGGGCTACTGTGAACGAGTAGGGGGGACTTCACATGCGGAGAGAGTTATTGAACACTCAGGTCAAGGGACAGCACCCCCCGCCACACACACGCACCACCACCTCCTCTCTTGTCTCCGTTCCACGTTCCAATATGAGGAACTAGACTCAGCAAAAATGTGTGACCAAAATGTTTACATCCAGTGTAGAAACGTGTGCTCGACTGGGAGAAATGTTGATGGGTTGGAGTGGGCAGGGTTTTTTTTTTTTTTTCGTTGTTGTGACAAATTGATACGGCCGCACTGTGGGAATACGATAATGTTAATAACAGGAAATGGTGCGTAATGTGTTTGAACAGGTCAGTGACCTATGCCCCGACTCGAATAGTATTGCGGCTTTGTTTGTTCATGGAGTGTTTTGGGGGACTCTAACATGGCAACATTTTGATTCACTTCAGGAAAGACAGCATGTCTGTTGTGCTTTTGTACAACATGTAAAACATCAGCTACACAGTGGAACAAGTGTAATGAGGGTGTTCTGTGAACAGTGTGAAGTCACGGTGGGAGCTTACCCGGGCCTCAACATTCGTCAGCTTTAGCGTCTGTTCCACCGTTTGACTGAGCAGGTTTGTCCCAATCTCAATGATGGCTGCTGTGTGGTTTTGCACAGCATGCTGTTGTATCTGGGCAATCTCGTGTTTCATGCTGTCCTGGATGTAGTTCTCCAACTGAGGTAGACACAATGGGATTGTGTGTGAGTTAAACAAGTAGCAGTAGGAATGGCATCACATTTGTTCTCAGCGAAGATTTTGTTCATGAAATTGAAAAGGCAATAGCAATGTGTCTATTTTAGGAATCTAGTGACAAGCTTTACATACACAAAAGCAACCCAGTGCTTCCTGTGGGAATAGAAGTACGCACTAATACACCTTTTAAGACTACGCAGCAATCGGAATTAGTCCCATGGGTAATAGGATGACTGCGGATACACTCAACCCTTAAGCAAATTCAAGGACATACAGTGTATTTTGGCATTGTGTGAGTGGTTACTTGGTGTGTGATTTGATATAGCAAAGCTGGTGCACTTCTATATCTAGTCCTTTAGGTTTGCTGTACATTTGTTTTTCAACATTGTGTTACCCAAACAACATTATATTTGTCCTGTCCTTATCGAAACACAACATAATTTTTGTCTTGCTCGTTGTTTCAAAAGCCTATATTTATTGACCCAACAAACAAAGTACTGTCCTAGAGTTCTATCCATATGCCTTTCATTAAATAGATTGATAGCACACTCAGCCTAGATTTCTATTTACCAGCATCTGTGCAAATACTAACCTTTGGACTCCAGACTCATTTCTCAGGATCAAATCTGTTATTATAATTTCATTTTATTGTAAACTAACAGATTTCTCTCTGAAATGCAGGTGCTTGGTATTTTGAAGATGCGTTTTGTTGTAAACAACACTGGTGGTAGTTGACTTTGAATATTGTGGGGAGTTGCAACTATGTTTCTGTAGAGAATTAGACATCCACATTTCTTGCCATAGCAGAAATGCCTTTAGTTTTATGTCATCTGAATATAGCAGCATGAGAGACTTGTTGTAAGGTTGTAACTGCTATACATTGAGCACTCCAGATGGAGATTAGGGTCTTATTTGAAACAGTAGTTGCAGGTAATCATATAAATAGCCACGTATTAACCGCACCCGTGTATTAACTAAGTTGCCCAATGGATCAGAATCAGATCGTGTTTTAATCATAAAGAAGGATGAAGAAAACACATGCATCCATCCCCATGTATAGCCCGCCCCAAAGTATTAACCTCAACGCTGAAGAAATTTTGCAAAGTCCGTGTATAAACCTCTGTTAATAGTCGGTAAATTACGGTATTGGTGTCGAGACAAAACTACCAACATCCCATTATTATGTTCTCTCCTGAGCCTTGAGTTCCTGACTGGCGGGCAAAGCGGCCTTAACAAACAGGATGGAAATGATGACTGCTGAGTTGCATCCTCTATAAAAACATTTTGAGAATGAGGAAAAATACCACCACCTTCCTCCGAATGCCCTTCTACTTTGAGGGGGCTGACTGACATGGAGTGATGCACACCACAAGTATGTGGAGTGTACTGTATACCCTCCAAATAGTGATCAGAAACCCCTTCGGCTGCAATCAGTGCTGATTTTGTTTGTCTTCCTCTCTACACTTCCACCTTGTCTTGTGCGGAGGAGCACAGACGCACGTGGAGGGAGGAAAGTGTGCCATCGGAACTGCGAGCAGGACGTTCCATTGATGGCTAATGATCTAATCAGTTGTTTACTTCACTCCGGCTCACTGGAGGACTCCTAGAGGAAGGGCTGTTTGTTCACTCCGTTTACACGAACGCGTGACAGCAAACTGACACATTGCCGTACACTGGCACGACAACAAAGTGTGCCCCCCCCCCCTCCCCTCAGTGACCACACAACCACCCCCAAGCAGCTATTTCTAAATCGAATACGCTAACAGTTAAAAGATTTAGGGTGGGAGTTTTTTTGTTTTTTGTAAAAAACATCTGTCAGCTGATGGCCACTTTTTTAATGCATTGAATTTCAGTAATACAGAACAGGCAGGTCAGAGGAAGAGCATGCCACTCGGAGTCCCCATTGAACTCATGACACCACATGCTGGTCTGTATGATCAAGTGTGCGATATGAATTAGCACCTGCTAGTTGTCCCAAAATATCTCCCAGAGTATCTATTCATACATTTCGGAGATGCTTTTGCAAATTAGCGCGTTATATTTTAGTCAACATGCATACATTTTTGAATTTGAGGGATATTGATATTGATGCACAGGAGTATTTCCTCTCTGGCCGCTATCCCATCAAAGTCAAATGAACCAAAAAAAGGGTGCTTCGATATCAACAATTAAACAGAGCTTACATCTCATCTCTTGTGGTAGAGGAGTAATTCTAAGATCCTGTACTAGAATCCTTGTCAAATCATGTGCAATCATGTGTCATCTGCAAATTGCAGATGAAATGTGATTGAAGTTGAAGGGCATTTACTGTCACCAGTGAAGCAAGCGGTCAATCACTATGGTGGTTTTAAATCTGATCCAAATCTCATCATCTATTGGCACTATTTGTTTTGAATTCAAACAGATCGTCGGTGGGGATTTCCCTTCTCTATCCAATTTCATTTAATTCGGGTAACCTAATCCAGCCATCTTTTAACAAAACAAGGAAGAAAGAACTTTCATGCAGTCATTTAGTCCTCAGTCCTTTGTTATATAAAAAGTCTTATTGGACATAAAAAAAAGCTCACTGTTCGGGGTCTGGGTGAACAGGCGCTGGCATAAGAGCTTTCTTGGATCTGTCAGGAAATCAGGATGGCTCAAAGGAAGGGCCCATATGATCTCTATGTGACTGTCAGACCTCTGTAACCCTATTCATTAATCACACTCAACGCTGAAGAATGGGGAGGACTCGAGGAGTGATACTGCCATGTTTTCACACTGCTTACGCTTCCATGGTGCAGGGAGAAAAGGGCTGAATGCACAACACCATTTTTTGGCACTCGATTGGAAACTTTGTTGGCCCTGAGTCACTGGTGGTGTGGCAACTGGTCATTGTCAGCTTGTTATTGTCACATCTCTGTGCCCCCCCACACATTCAAGTGCCTACTGCAAAAGCCATTTGGTATCCAAGACACAGAATCGTATCCGTTCAGTTGGAGTGCTGCTTACAGTAAATAACACTGCTATATCAAACCTTGTTTAAGGCACTTGGTGATCTACAGGTGGATAATCATTCTACGTTAAAACAGTGGTTGCAACTGATTTTACATGTAGCATCCTCTCCAAATGTGGAGAGACAAGTTTTGGCAACAATATCATTGCCCACTGAGACCCCACTTCACCTCTCTTCACCCACGCTTCTCTGAAAGACATGGGTCTGTAGTAGAGATGCGCGGATGGACTATTCTATCCGAAACCGCATCATACAACTCATCATCCGTCCGCCATCCATCCGCACCTACGTTTTTTAATGTTTTTTTCAGAACCGCACCCGCCCGCCATCCGCTATTTGTTTAAAGGTCTGGGTGATCCAAGACGCTGATGCGACGCGAGAAAGCTCTTGTTCTAGAAAGATGCAGCTATTTAGTCTTATTAATGGCAATTACACTTTATTCTTTATACAAAAAGAAAGAAAGTCCGAATAGAATAACAACAAGCCATTCGCATTACAGGCCAATTAACTCTATGCAGCTTGTCAGGGTGACGACTAGGACGAGCCTGTTCTGAAGACTCCCGTTAATTTTGATTGCACGAGTGCACGTCTTTTCCAGGCAGACAGTGCAATCCATATCAGCAGGCCTTCCTTACATACAAGTTATAAACTTCTTCTTTCTTATTGCACACTGCAGACGAAAACATAGGCTACCATAGGCAACTTAATTTAAACTTGTTGTTACCTTTGAGTTTGTCACGCACATTCACTGGCGGCGTTGCCATCTCTGATAGTAAACAAAGCAGCATGCACTGCATAGACACAACTAGACCAAATTACTGCCTGATGAGAAAAGTGTGCATGTTTTTATCGGATGTAAGTAACAGTATTTAACAATGTAGCTTATATATTTTTTCATTTGATCGGTTCAACCGCCACCCGCCCGAATCTAATTAAAATATTATTTTTCGTAAGGTCATCCGCCCGATCCGCGGCTGTAACCGCTATCCGCGGATCTCTAGTCTGTAGAGACTGACTGAAAGGACTTCACTTACCATGAGAAGCCTCTGGGTGTTGTTCTCCATAATGCCCTCCAGTTGTTCCAGCCTCTGGATGGCCTCATATTCCTCTGGGTCATCATTCGGGACCAGGTTGGTCTCTGCATCCCCAGCGGCTGTCCGGCAGTTGTCCTGTTCCGGTAGCAGGAACGTGTAGCTGCATGGCCCGTTCTGGATCTGAAACTGCCTCTTGCCACTGGGATCCGAAGTCGTCCTGTAGCCCATTCCCAGGGTCAGGCAGTAACCCAAGATGACTGCACCCACAGCATTGAGCATTTTCTCATGAGATATTCACAATCAAAGAACACACACTAGAAATATGTACTTGAGGTCTGATTTTGTTCTGTCGCAAATGCCTAAGTCCTTTACACACAGAAACACACACACACCCAAAGGGAGATGTGATGCTCCTTTTCCCTTGGCTATTTCCCAAAGTTGAGAGTCTCAGAGTCCTCTTCTCACTGTCCCACAGGTTGATTTATACGGTCCTCAGATGCAAAAGGAGGAGGGGACACCTCTGGGGTGGGTGTAGTAGTAGTAGTAGTAGTAGTAGTAGAGACAGAGAGAGTGTGATTCCGGCTGGTTCCCTGCAGTGCTAGACACGCTGTGTGTGTACGCTCCTGTCCTCTCTCACTCCTCATGCTCCCAGCACTTCCAGTTGAGCTGCAGCGGTCCTGTGATCCGGCCGGGTTGAGGGAGTGGAGGCGGGGGCCCCTCCCACACCAGTGGCAATTGGGAGAGCGAGAGAAAGAGACGAGAGAGAGAGAGGGAGAGAGAGACAGCGGCTCCTACAGCAGCAGTATGGGAGGGCTGTGTCCAGAGGGAGAGAGAGAGGGTATGAGCAAGTTTAGAGTGGCATCAAGCAATGTGGATGATGTATCAGCAAGTGGAGGTCCCTGTGTGTGTATATGGCTGAATCTCTGAAAGAGTTACTGAGTGTGTGTGTGTGTTAGCAAGTAAAGGACTTAAGAGTGGGTGAAGAATTTCTGTTTATGTGGGTGAATCTCTGAATGAGTGACTGTGTGTGAGTGAATCTCTGAGTTTGTGTGTGTGTGTTTCTGTGAATGAATATCTGAATGAGTGAGTGTGTGTGTGAGAAAGCTCATGTGTGTGGGTGAGTGGGGAGCACAGTCGCTAATTAAACACTTCCCGCTGCATGCTCCTCAACACTGCCTCTGCTTGAGTGAAGGACTTAGAGGGCAGGTCACGGAGGAAGACGGGGAGAAACCATAATGGCTGTATTTGTGTTTTGGATTCCTTTTAAAGAAAGATGGTCCGGGAGGCCTTTCAGGAAGCAGCTGTGCTCACTTGAATAAAACTTCTGCCCAGGCTGTGTCGACCCATGGACAGTATTGTCCTCCCTCTGTAGTCGCCGAATGCTTTAAGCTCTTTCTAAGACTGGAGAGTAATGAGTGGAGGAGGATATTCAAGTTGTCACTCATACTATGTGCAGCTCTTTGGTAGTTCTCAAGAAGCATTAGGCCCTATTTCCTGTTCTCAAACTCTCTATCTGGGTCTTGTTATTGGAGAAGGGCTTGAAAACCGTCTGTTTACAGAAGCGGACCAGTATCTTGGCATAGATGTTAAGAGTCATTTATAAGGCCTAGTCCTTGTCATCTTAATAGTATTTTAGGGCTGCATTAATACAAAGGCTTAAAATAGCCACATCTTGAGTTCACATAGTTGTCTGTCATCAGCTGTGCTTCTCTGCTTGCTTTTTCCTTTAGGGAAGGAGTTGTTGATTGTGTTTTGTAGTTGTTGATTGTTATGTCTTGAATCTCATGCATCCTGATGGTAATGCATACCCCTCGATTCTGGCTGCCATCTTGAGAGCCAGTCACTAACGCAGGGCAGTTGGGGTCAAGGAGGTCCTGACATAGGAATGAACTGGTGATGCTCGAAATGCCATCGCATTGCAGTTTGATGAGTTGCGGTAGATTTTCGTCAGCAGACTGCCCCGAACTGTCGCCAGACTAGGTTGTTTTCTCGTCTTTCCTACCTTTGATTTGAGAGGATGTGTCTCAGGTCAGGGTTGTGTTCCCTACATCCTGTCTCGCTGGCTGTCACACCGACTCAACACAGCAAAACAACAAAAAGAAAAAAGGAAAGGAAAAAAGAAGGGACAGAGCGAGAGAGAGAGAGAGAGAGAGTCTGTGACAACGAAAAAAATGCAATGGTGTGGACATGTTACTGTATATCACTGCGAACGCCATTGTTCCACCTGTATCTTCCTGTCATACACATTTTCTTCAGCAATGAAAAGATAATATAGATGAATACAGGTAGATAGGTGGGTGTTTTGGATACATTTTTGGTAAGTATTCATGCTTGAAGTAGATGACAAAACTAGATGACACCAAGTGACATTTTTAATTCATAGTTTTCCCCTTTAGGTATGGGATGCAGAAGCAGTAAATCTTCCCCCTATATTGAGCAGAACGCATCAGCACCTCATTTGTCTTCCAGATGTGGCCCTTTTATGTTGAGAGCATGGGAGAGAGTTGGTGCTTTGGCCTCGACAGCGTGGAGAAACAGCCATAAATGCTGCGAAGAGTATTCTAGGCAGACATGCTGTTCATTTCATGGCTAGATATCTTTTCCCTTGGCTCCTGTTCAGAGGTCCATTATGGGTCTAAGTTCCTAAACATTTGCGCTGAACTTAACCCTTGTGGCTGCCAACTGAAATCACTTTTAGATCATTTAGCTTCTGGTAAATCTCATCTCTGATACTGAGTAAAACCATGAAAATGTTTTAAACTTACTAGGGAAACTTAGCCATCTAACTTGCAACTAAGAGTGAGTGATTTACTTATTTCTGTGTAATTAAGTCATCTTTTTTTAATTGAAGTTGTCAAACACATTTGAAAACTAAAACATTTACTAGTGTTTTACCAGCAATATTTTTATTTAACGGGAAAATTTTGGTCATTCCGGACCGGATTGTCAACTTTGGTCATACCGGAATAGACGCAAGGGGCCATTGTAAAGTGCAGTCATATTTTTAAAAAATGACAGTATCTTAATTAAGATGACATCACTATCACAGAGGGGGGAAAATGCAGGTGCTCTGAGCAGGAAATCAATCCGTTAAGAGGATGTTTTGTCTCAGTCCCCTGAGATGTTTCTTTTGCTCTGCAGATTCGTCATTTCTGCGAGCACCTGAGCTCACATTTCAAAGTGTTGAGTGTCAAGGCCTTTTGTTTAATGTTTACAGGTACATACGCAGATCTTTTGGGTCTAGATTTGACGCCCTGTCCTATTGAAGACTTTGTTGTAAAGTGATGTGAGTGATCATTGAGGGTACATTCTTTACTCAAGGGCCTGTCACTGTTGCTCCCCCCAATAGTTCCCCCATTCTGCATCTTTTCCACCTCACCCTGCTCTACATAACGGAGTGAACTGAGGGGTCCTCCTGATTAACTGAGCACATCTGATTTAGTCATTCATGAGGAGCATTATAACACTTTAGTTCAGTAAGTTCAATTGCATTAGCCTGGAGCAAGGATGTGTGTGTGTGTGTGTGTGTGTGGGCGACACATGCTTGCGTACATGTGTACAGTACAAAGGAACGTGGAATATGAGGTGCAGCGATTCGGAAGTGGATTGATGTAACAATGCCGGAGGAAATACACTGTTAGAAACTCATGACCACAGAGGAAGGATAGTAATTTCAAAAGAGAAAACAAGCCCCGGACTCAGGTGTCTGGGCCTGAATCACGCGCTGTTTAGGATGCTTCGGAAGTGGTGTTTGTGCCGTGTGTTTCATGTCAAGGGGAAGTCACACCATGAGGAAGAAGGAAGTGACACCATGACCTATTTTTTGACTGAATTTACGTGCAAATTCCTTGTGCTTTTGATTCCCTGAGATGGATTGTCATCTATGTTTCCTCTGGCAGGTCAACCACATGCTTGATTGAATGAACATTAGAACATTTAACCTGCCTTTTTTATGTGCATTTGGACAGCCCTGGTATGGTGCGTTACTGTCCAGATATAGTTTCAGTTCATTAAGAAAGTATATTGGAACAGGGATTATTCACAGAAGGTATTTCATATCCCCCTGCATAAGCTATGTCAGTTATGACAAGCAGTAATAAACTAGTCTGTGTTATTACACTGTTACTGTGACCTCACAAATAATTGTTTGTTGGTTTGCGGAGAAACTGTGGTATTAGTGTTGTAAGCGCATCGCTATGCAGTCACGTTTAAGTAAGGCCACAGTCTCTCTGCTAAGAACTTTGGCACCTGGTGATGTCTGACCTTAATACTCATTAACACTGATTAAGCCTCAGTACAATTAAAACAACCTAGGGAGGTATGTTATTTTAAGAGAACTTTTATATATGTATTTTACTTTTATTTTAATATTCAAGAGCAGTTACTTAACCTTTGATGCATAACTCAGGGTGTTTTACATGCTTGTTGTATTAGTTGTAAAGCATTAACACATGAAAGCTCTTATTTTGTCAGAAAATCTGAATGAAGGTGTCCTTTCCCTGAAGTCTTGGCATTGACTGTTGTACATTTATTGTACTTAAAGGAATAGTTCGGTATTTTACACTTTAAGCCCATTTTCTGTATTGCCTATAGCATGAAAACGAGTGTTTGACACCGAAATCTCGACGATTGAGCCTGTTTGTAGAATTTGTCAGCTTTAGAATGGAGCTCTGTATGGCTTTAACATTGCTCGCTTTGTCCATGGACTATCTGTCCTTAAAACACCCCTAAACATTCGTTTTTAAAAATGTGCTGCTCACCGAGTGGTTACTGGTCTTCAACGATCAAGTTTAGCAGCGAAATACAGAATAGTCCATGCACAAAGCGAGCAATGTTAAAGCCATACAGAGCTCCATTCTAAAGCTGCCAAATTCCACAAACAGGCTCAATCGTCGAGATTTCTGTGTCAAACGCTCGTTTTCATGCTAGGCAATACAGAAAACGGGCTTAAAGTGTAAAACACCGAACTATTCCTTTAACATTCCACTTCATACATACTGAACTACCATAGTGTAATCCCTTCAACACCCTTAAAAAACCTGATTCCAAAACCAGATAGCATATCTCTCCACTATGGGTCCACCCTGCAAGCCTCTGTGCCTGGGCCCGGTTTTCAAAAAACTACAGATTGTCTTATTCAGCTCTGCCACTGACCCACAACAGGCAGAGAACCGCTTCCCCCTAAAAATCCCCCTGCAGCTCAGATCTCTACTCAACGGGCCCTATAATGAGTGTGCTGCAAGGCAGGCTGTTGGCATTAGCACTATTCAAAGCTTTCAGGCAAAGGGAATTGACAGGCCAGTTCAAGGAACTCCACCGAGGCACATACAATGCCTTTGTGTGTAACCTTTGATGTATCACTCTTAGCAACGTTAAAAACCATGTGCTTTGCAAGTCGTTGTTGGCAGGGGATATAGTCATGCCCAGGTTTCCAGCTCAGTTGAGCTCCCATCATTGAATGTCTATGAAAATAGTAGTATTGACATTTTTAATTAATTAACTCACTTTGATGTTTGATGATCGATTTTGTTTGACTACCTCAATGTTAGTGGATAAGAAGAGAAGTTGTTTGGTTCATTTAATTTCTTTGTGGTCAACTTATTTGAGCTTTCCTCCACTTCCACTACATTCTATAGGATCCCAGAACATGCTTTCATTATTCAACAAGAATTGCAATACACATGCAATATCATGGCTACTTATTTAAGCTCCCCTTATGCACGCTTTTGTATTGGCCAGAGTTATATGTTCAACATAATTTAATTTCTATCCTGTTGCATTTTTATAGAGGGGTTTCATTTACAAGCTCTTTTTTCAATAATGTATGTGGTTTCAATCAGTTGCATAATAATGCTAGACTACTGCAAACACCTACTTCTTAAAGTGATTTACAGTTTCATAAATGTAACCACTTCAAATTTAGTATATATCTCAATTTAACCTCATTAACCACATGGAATGAAGAAGTCTGAATGACTGAACACATTCAATTTAATGTGTTGATTTTTCACAATGTACATGTGACTGAATTACAGAGACTTTTCTGCCCTCTCCTTGCCAAATAAGATAACTACAGGGAATTATTTTATTAAAACTGGCTAAGAAATGTAATAAACAAAATGCAAATTAATTTTATCTGTTGTTCAAGTGTTGTCCAGAATTTAGTCATATGTTTACCTTCATCAAGTCACTTACATGTAGCCCAAAGTTAGGCCCCATCACTGCCCTTTTGGCTTTAACATGCTAATGATTTGCCACAAATTCCTGTCAGTTCTCTCTCAACAAGTGTCGTTTTTGACTGTGCACTAGACCAGGAAACCGTATAACTGTGCTACTAGACTGGAAAAGGTTTTGTTAGAAGAAAATTCTACAAACAGCCCGTTCACCTTAGTATTTTCTTTTTATTTTATCTCAAAAAGTGTTCACACTTGAGTGAAAAGAATGTTTTGTCATGTGTTTCCAGGGAGACTCTGCATTCTAGATGGCACCTTTCCTCATTAATGGAAGACTTTCCTGTTTCCCGTCTCTCCTCAGATCTGCCGCCTCCAGCAGCACCTCTCCGCTGGGGAGCACCAACAAGACCTGTTCCAGGGCCTTCCACTGATGTTTGTGTCCCCCCTGTCTCAGCCACCCACTCACAGTCTGGAGGAGCTCATAAGGCTCTGTGGAGGAGCTGTCTGCCGCACCGTCAGACAAGCCGGAATCTGTATAGGGGAATACAGGGGCAGGAAACCCGAGGGGACACGCTGTCTGTCGGAGCAGTGGATATTGGGTGAGTAATCATTCACGATCAGTATTATCGAACCGGCGTCATGTGGTCTTCCTCTTGTACTTTTCAGTTACTTTATGACCCCTCTTTTTGAAGTGTCATAATTTCAGGTCATTTATGAGGATAATATCGCATAATTTGTCTGACTTTTGTTGGACTGTTTATGGTTGGTAGGTTTGTAATGAAACGTTGACCTCTTTGATGGTCAGTCATATGAAAAATTATGACATTATGGTTTTCTGCCAGGTGAACAAAATGGTCTCAATGTGTAAGAGATGCAAAAAAGATTCTTGGTTGATAACATATGGTCCAATTTTCCATTTTTCCCCCCAGACTGTGTGACACATCTGAAACGATTTCCTTATGAAGATTATGACTTGGAGTACCAATACCCATGATCTTTGTGCCCTTTGAGAAAATATGTGGGGATATGTTTGAGAAATTCCATTGCAGTATTTCACATTTATGTTGTCTTGTGACACATTTTTACTTTAAGTGTTTTTTGTTTGTTTTAGTATTATTATTTAAAATAAACAAACTGTTATTTGATGACTGTGTTGTACAGGACTGAAGGCTATGGGATTATAATGGACTGAATGTTGACAGTTTTTTATTTTCCTTATCTAGTGATTTCACTTTCAAACAAAGAACATATTTGTTGATAACATTCAAAAATTCCTTCAAACATTCAATGAGTGCAAATGTTTAGTCCATAACTGTCTGATGAAATTAACGGAGCACATACCACCCTAACTATGAATGAACTTGTCTATGTTAAACTGTCTCTCTCACTTTATTGTCAAGTTTGTGTGCAAGGTCATCCACCGTAGGCAGTGGTTGCCCACAGAATTGTCTTAAGTCTAGTTGCCAAAGATTTGACATTATATCCAGGTCAACTAGGCTGGTTAAATTAGATTAGACAATATATCGGTTTGTTTCACTTAACACTAAGCAGCAGAAGGTCAATGCTGAAAGGATTTTGTTCAATGTTAGATTAGGAACAGCCTAGTTGGCAAGCTATTTAATGTTCTTTTGCTTTGCTTAACCAGATATGTTGCCAGAAGTAAAAGTTTAAAATACTGTCACAAATTCCTCTTCCTCTTTCAAAAAAGGCATGCAGTCGGCTGATGTACTTTCTAAATACTGGTGGTGATTTACTACTTGGTGTGACCATAGATAGACTGTAAAACATAGGGTCAGGTGTGACTTGACATGGGTCAGTCCAAGATCAAATATCTAGGTGTTCCATTTGAACGAGCATAGGAAATGTTTAATGTTCAGGACTGTTGTTTTTTTTGTAAGGAAAACGTTATGAACGGGCCTGTATTTTAGGAAATTGTTCACATCCAAATCAAACTGTTTTTGGAAATAGCCTTCCAGTCAGTGATTTTCTTTTTGCAGCTTACTTCATTACTTCAGCGACTTGGGGCAGTCTTCAATATGTTCAAGTTCAACCAAGTTGTCCTACACAACGATACAAAGGCTGAAATGCGTCTGGTCCTGGTCCCACCTGACGGCAAGAGCGTTGCAATCGGGCTGTCTGCCAAGCTGTTACATCGTATCCAGAGCCATAGTTTTATCTACCGCTCTGATCGTATCCAAAAAATCTCAGTTATCTCAATCAGTGAAAGCTAACTCACCTTGCTAGCTGTTAGCTAACTAGAGATGACCTTGTTCTGTGAACCGCACACATTCTACATTCTAGGTAACGTTAGCTGGCCTAGTCAGCAAATTATCACAGTAGTCGTAAGGTAACGTAAGAATTATTGTGCCTAGAAGATCATTCTAAATATCATGCCTTGGTCGCACCCTCCACATATCCGAGACACAGAATTTTATCTCGCTGTATTTTCAGCACTTCGCGTCTGGGACCTCTGTGGCGTGTTGCTAACCCTTAGCAACCATGAGAGGAACACATTTAACGGTATACACCAATCCGCTTCAGCGATGTTAGGACGTTGAAAACGTCAGTTTTGGTCCTCGGTCCTCATGAAGAGGTGTGTGACTTTGGCACAGCGCATATTGTGGAGCACTATGTAACTTGGCTGTTAGGTACATCATGGTACTGAAAAAGACTACGCGTGGTGTGGCCACATGATACGCTTTGAGAGCGTTTATTGACAACCGAAGATTTTGTGGGGACTGCTAGGACAGTTTTTAGTTGAACTTCCGTTTGATGCAAAGCTTGTCAACCACTGAACTGGCAACTTGGATAGCTAGCAAGCTATCGACAGCTAGCAACCTTTGCTAAGTTAGAAAGCTAAAATCTAAGCTAAGGTAACGTTAACTTGTTTGTATTCAGGAATATTGATCTAGAGACTTGTACTATGCATTCTTTAGTTTTAGTTGACGTCAACCCTCTTTTGAAATAACTTAACGTTAATTACGTTGACATGAATCCGTGACTGCGGTTAAGTAAGCCTGCATTCTGTAACGTTAACCTAGCAAGCGCATTTGTTGTGCAGGTTTTCCCTCATGTCGACGTGTCAGCTTAGTAGCTAACTAGATTGCACTGAGTTTATGCTGTAAATTATGTTAAAAGTATAAGGCTGATGATTCAGCGTTAGCAAGCGTGCTTCGTGGTGAAGTGTGTCCATCAATCGCGAGATTTGGGCGTAGCTAGTTGCAAGTTTGGAAGCCTGAGAGCTATCGAGTACTAACACCTCGTTGTGGGCCAGGTCGATGCTGGGAACAAACATACGGCAAGAGGCAGGGTCTGAAAGCTGAGATTTGCTGGTTGCCATTTGGGTTGTCGTAGAATTGCGATTGTGCCATAAATCATGCTGCTGTCTTTGGTTGTACACACGTACTCTTTGCGGTACTGGTTTCCAGCCGCGGTTATGCTGGGCACTGCCCCGGCATACTTGCTGTCATGGGGTGCTTGGCGTCTCTTATCCACCGTACTACCATCCAAAGTGTATCACACAATGGACGACCGCATATATTCGGTCTATCAGAGTATGGTCCTGTTCTTCTTCGAGAACTACACGGGGGTCGAGGTAAGTGTGTATGCTGAAATCTAATCATAATGGTAGAAATGGACATGTCTCCCCATTCAGTTGTATGAGATTGTGGATTGTGTTAGAACACAATTAAGTTCATTCAACACCAGTTCCTGTCTTTGCAAAGGGTGGTCATGGGTAGAAATGGGGCCCCAACATTTACTGTACAAAGGAAGTGTGGGCAGAGGAGAGCTGCCCTAACTTCATGCAGGCTGTTAAAAGCCTTCAGTGAAACCGGTTCTGTGGTTAGCAGTGTTTCATAAAGTCGAAGCATGGCCATTTCACCAGCTCATAAATTGCATTATTACTTTCAGTAATGGATTTGGTGCAGCACTTTGTGCACTTCCAGCAAGAAGTTGATGGTGGTTTCTCCCCCGCCTTTAAACACCACACTTTGCACTCTGAAACCTTTAACTCAGCTAATGTTTAAAGACACACAGTAGTCAACCATTCAAATCTGATTCACGTTTCAGACTCAAATCCCATGTATGCATCATGTAAAAAGTTCAATCTGTCAGCCTTTTGGAACAAGCGTGGCCTGGCTGTCACTTACACTCCTTGTGTCATGTTGTAATGTGTCAGAAATTCAAGCTTACTTGTAAAGCAAGTTTCATGTTTGAGAGACATTATTCTGCAAAGTTTACTTAGAAGTGCATGCACAACTATTTGGACAAACGGGTTTCCCGCTTTGGACAGAGCGGCGTTGTTTTGGGCCTAACCTATAATCTCAGTTCCTCAAATGGTGTTCACTACTAAAGGCTTTGCGAAACCAAAACCACTCTAAGCAAGGCCTTTAGTATCAAAACCATCACAGGAACTATGAAAGAAAATGGAGTATAGCTAACAAGTAATGCATGGCAGTTGATTTATCAGCGGGTGTGTGTCCTATTAGGCAATCATCTACCAGAGCTGTATTCATCATGTGTTGTAGGTTAACTCTGTGCTCCATTCCCTTTGTTACATGATACAGATCCTCTATGGGTGGGCCCATGTTTATGTGATGATGTCCCTCTGAAATTATGATTGTCAAAGGAACCAAATTATGGTTCTGGAATCTTTGATGCAGTTCATACACTAATAAACTAAACACATGGTACTTAAATAAATATGGGACATTTGGAAAAGGCTTGAGAAGTACTTTTCTTTCCTGTACCTTTTCATGTTTTATATGACCATCCATTGGCTATGCTTGTGTGTGGAAAAGATATTAGGCTTGTGGGTGCCTTGACAATACAATGCATGTAAAGAATAGTAAAATACGGTATGCATGAAATGGGGTTCATGGTAACCATGGTGTTGCCTAAATTCAGTCAGCAGCTGATATCATGGGTTCACCTGTTTTGATCCATGAAGGAACAGTCACTTACATGTGAATAGCACTATCTTTTGTGCAAAATGTGTTTTTGGCAAAACTACTTAAGGGATTTAGAACGGGCTCATGAAAATAAAGATAAATGCAAGGACACCCTGTTACCCTGTACTTTTGCATTCTTGTTGTTAGGATTTTGCCAGTAAAATACTGTAGTTGTAGGCCCACAGTTAATCTGCTGGAAAATAACATAATAATGTACATTTTTGTTTCAGATCATCATTTATGGAGACATACCAAAGAAAAAAGAGAATGTAGTCTACCTTTCCAATCACCAGACCACAGGTGTGTTGCACTTGGTGCCTTCTCTAATAATACTTGATTAGCTGTTAGCCCAGTACATATTTCATCATGCTTTTGCACCATATGTTTAATAAAAGACAGATTGTGTTTTTAGCTCAATAATAATTTTCCATCTCTTGTGTGTGCAGCGGATTGGATCATTGCTGATATGCTAGCTATCCGACAAAATGCAATTGGCCATGTAAGATACGTCTTAAAAGATGGTCTGAAGTGGCTGCCCTTGTACGGATGGTATTTTTCTCAGGTAACCCATCACGTGTACATTGTAGGCTAAATTAATTGTTACAGTTTGTCATAAGGTCTGTGATGCATTTCTCTGAATGGTCCTCTCCCTCATATTTCCCCAAAGCATGGAGGAGTGTATGTGAAGAGAAGTGCCAAGTTCGATGAAAAGGCCATGACAAGGAAGCTTTTATCTCAGACAAATTTGGGAACACCAGTAAGTTTATTGTTTTATATCTTTGACATATGACATTATGTAGAACTTTGCACTGGAACGTTTGTAGGACTGCAGACCAAAACACAAGTTACTCTCCTTTGTCAACCTTTTTGTTCATTGAGTCTTTTTTTTTGTGATGCAAAATCCTGTTTTTGATATGGAGCTATTACAGTGTTGTGCCCAAATGATACTACTGTTTGAGTTGAGTCACAGCATTTACATTTAGGGTGGCGCTCTACCAGGAAGTGGTTTCAACTGGCAAGGTTTCTGACTTGTGAAGTATGTAAAGGAAACCCTGATACTGACTATTGTTGAACTTGTTCTATGTGCTTTGCAGATGTACCTGGTTATCTTTCCTGAGGGAACCCGCTACAACCCTGAGAACAGAAAGGTGATCAGTGAGAGTCAGGCCTTCGCCACTAAAGAAGGTACTCATTATTAAAACCATGCCACACTTGTCACCCCAGTATAAGTGTCTTTTTGCTGTTTATATTATAGAAGCAGTCACTCTTAAAAGTATGAGTGGAATCCTGATGTTGTTTCCAACAGCAGAAAAAGGGAAACTTTCACAAAATAAATATTAGAAATACATTGACTAGACTTTATTCAACATACTGTTTATGATGTATATCTAAATATATTCCTAAAGAGGAAGGAATATACACTGGATACTAAGTACAGCTTCATAATACGCCTTGCACTAAAGCACACAGAGGCACGCTTTGCTCAGCTTCTATGTTCATAATCAAAGTACACACAAAACAGCGGCATGAACCAAATCACACAGTGCTTGTTGTCAATAGCCACAGTTATTATTATAGCAGCAGCAGTATTAGTACAAGTGGTATTTTAATATCATTGATTGTTATGTCCTGCAACTGTTAATTAACACATTTTAGAACTGTGTTCTGTGTTTAAAGCTACGCTAAAACAGGCCCATGTGTAATTCAAATCAGCAGCACCTTCGTGTGGCTTTTAGGTCTATGGTGTGGCTGCAGTACTTCCTGTAAGCCGGGGCTTTTAGCAGAGGAAGTGGGAAGGAGTGATGCATGATGCTCCACAGCTAGCCCTGACAAGTCAGTCAGTTAGTCCTTGGAACAGAACGCAGATCTGTTTCAATGAGCGTTTACATACTGTCTGAAACATTGACCCAATTGAGTTTGCATTGTCAAATATGGCAGATCTATAGTTACTGGAAGTCCTGCTCTGTTATAAAGAGGTCATCTTGGTTGTTGGAAAAGCCATAAAGTTAACTGATGTTTCACTTCTGATTCTGTTTTCTACCACTGTTGCTATGGCCACACAGTGAAATTTGGCACATGTGCAGTAAGCAGATGAACCCACAAAATAGTCTATGTTAGCCTTATTTTGGCAAATATTGAAACATCAGTTATGCTGTTATGTCGGGTTTAAGCAGTGTTTCCAACTATGCACATGACGTCTGTCTGACCACTGTTTGTGTAGTTATGAGTCTCGCCCCATTCATTTAGATAGGAGTCTGATCTTGTTTGCCTGAGATAGCAGCCTAGGGGCATTGCCAAGATGGCTGCAGAGTGGCGAGAGTTGCCAATAAGGACTTTGGTATAAGCTGCTTAGAGATGAAAATAATAACTGCCGCTCCAGGCATCTCTTTTGTGCCTGATGATCATGTGATGTTATTATTCTAAGATGTTCATTAAATGATCAACTCTGAGCTGGGTTTATGGTCATTATCATCAATCTGCAGTCTCACTTTACATGATGGGGGGGGGGGGGGCATGCATTGGAAAGGTGGCGACCTCATTACTGTATACGGGCTATGAGTATTAGGGCTTTCAAAACAGTTTGAAAACTGTCAGTGTCATTTCTACCTCACCTAACCCTCGTTCTTTTTTCGAAAAGCGGTCAGGCTGGACTGGCTGAACTGTTGTTCCCACTGACTGGGTTTAGTAATTTGTACCCGAGTAAATCAGTCTTGCTCCCTGGGGTATTGCATATGACAGATAGACTTGTCTGCTTTTAGTTAAGGCAGGGCATTTGACAGGCATCTGGAAATGCCCTGGCTCTCTTGACGTAAAAGCCCCTGGATGCTGGACTGATTTCAAGCAGAGATTAAATGAGGAGTTAATGCACTGTAAAACAGGCCATCAATTAATCACTCCTGTGTAATGTAGAATATTATGTTAGTGGTTGGTGCTGATTGTCATCAAAGATTAAGTAATTATTGAAGCCGGGGATGGCACACTGTATTTTACAAATGGTACTGGCTGCACTGAGACAGACCAAGGTAATTTTGAAATCAGACAACAAACAAATTATTTTAAAGACTACACAATATTTGTGTTTGAGTCACGTAGTCAGTATTCCCATGAATAGGTTACATGTTATATGGTAATGTATGACCTGCAGGAGTTAATTATGGTTTCTTTAACTTTAACACAGGATTGGCTGTATTGCAACACGTTTTGACACCTCGGATGAGAGCTTCGCACATTGCCATTGAGGCAATGAAAGATCACCTAGACGCTGTATATGATGTCACTGTAGCGTATGAAGGAACCACTGCACCAGGAGGGCCTAGGCAATCTGCCCCAACAATGCCAGGTAAACCTTCAACTTTTTATAATAGATGAAATATATGGTACATTTTATGAGCCTGGCCTAGACTCTGGTCGTAAGCATTGAATCAGCTTTGAATCACAAGCATTTATGTTTCCACATGACACCAGACTTAAACTCAAATGCTTGTGTTGAATCTAATAAAAGTCTTAAGCATTTAGACCAGCATTATTAGGCCATAGATTGAGGGTGAACACATCTGGCAGAGACTGCTGTGCATGAAAGGCAAAAAAGGTATGTCTCACGGTGAAAGAATAAGGTGTGTGCACCAATTGACCAAGCCAAAGTTAATTAGTGGACGTTTTTCTAAACGTTCTATCATGAAATAGCCATTTAAACATTTTTGAAGAAGAGTGCCTTGGATTTCACTCTTTTCTACATTAATTTGAATTCCTGACCACAAAGAGCACCTTCAAATATCTAGCTGAACTTCCAAAGCACCTTGAACTTTTTTGTCTTTTAATTGCTCTGCTGAAAATAATGGGACATGTTTATGTCAACTTATTTGTGGACATCTGAATATCATGTCAATACAGTATGGTATGGTTCTGTGTGACCCATCTTGGCTCAACCAGTATCTAAGCAAACCCGTCCCAGTGAAGGCTGACCAACATGGTCTGATTGTGCGTACCCCGGGAGGATCAAGTGACGTGGTCGAAACCTCGGTTGGGACAAAGCCATTTCTCATGAGCCCTTTTGCAAGATTTGAACTATAGTGCTTCCTCTGTTGTTCACCACGGGGTTATCTGATTGTACAGGGTCAGTGAAAGTGAAATCAGCACTTTGCCAGCAAGCAGTACTTGGTGGGCAGTTGTAAGAAGTTTGCTAACATAACATAAACTGGTAGGCAGACACCTCGCAAATAACCTCAATCTTATTTTCTGGTTACAATAACTAGGTTTTGGGGAATTTAGTCTGTCTATTTCTCGATACTTGGCCAAGCAAATTACATTAATATTTCAACGCGGCAGTCTATGGAGTTTGCCATTCTGACTACCGTTTTGGTGGTGGTCTACACAGACACAGGAGACGCAGAACAGAACAGCATAGCCACTGTGCCATTCGAGTCACTACTGCTTGCTCACAAAGAGATGACTGGGTCTGCTCCCTCTTACTTGAATGCTCACATAAAGGCTTATGTTACGCCTCGGACGCTGCGCTCCTCCAAGAAATGTCGCCTGTCACTGCTGCCCAAACACGAATGACAATCTGGCCTATTTTCATTTCTATTCTGACAATGGGGGAACAACCTGCCAAGTGCCAGAATACATATGGTGTGATGATTGGAAAGAATGATATTAAGATTTTAGTGCCGCAGCACAGGTTTTTGCAAATAAAAAATAAATACTGCACAACTGTTTTTTTCTGGAGCTGTATGTTGAATTTGATGATATCCAAGATGGTCCATAATATGGCTTCGCACCAGCTTCCTTGCTATTACAGATATACTGTATATAGGCATGGTAGCTTGATGCTTTTAGCCTAATAGATAAATGAAAGATAAGAGCAGACCTGGGCTGTGATGGTTTATGATTGGTGCATGCAATTGTCCCCTGTCAGAGAAGAATGTTGCCGCACCTATAGCCAAAATCCACGCCTCGTTTGCCTTAATTTATCGCCGAGTTTAAAATGACCCACAAATGCAGCTGCAGAATAGGCTATGTTTGATGCCAAACTAGGCCCCATTGGCTAGGCCAATTGACTAATATGGAACTAACATATTGTATGCATTGTGATGCTTGACTGTTATTACCTTCCTGCGATATTACCTCTCTTTCTTTTAATTTATGCATGTTATCCCTTAGTAATTAGCCATCCAACATTAGTTTGGCAGGGATCATTGTGATAGTGGTTATTGCCCTTCAAAAAACTATTGCACCTAATCTTGTTGTTGTTATTGTTATTGTTGTTAATGATAATAATAATAATATCATCAGTGTTTGCGTTGGAGGTCATTGGTTCCTCCCTTTGTATGGAAATGTAGGGGCTCACTTGGCAGTCAAGCTCTAGTCTTGATAGATTTTGGGATGCAGCCAATCAGGATATTAAATCCTGTTGTGTTGCACAACAATTTGATTATAGCATAAACATCATGGCTGATGTGAGGGGTTGTGCTTACACTCTGAGGATATGGTGACTTGTAATATCTGGCTCTCTGACAAGGCATCAGACAATCTGACATGGCTATCTGATGACCAGCACTCAGATCTTATCACCTGTTAAGAGCAGTGTTTCCCCTCCCCCCTGACCGTCTCTGCTTGGTCTTTGCAGCTCTACCAATTGCAATATGCACGAAATAGAGCAGCAAGTAAATGTATATTGCATTTTTTTTATGAGCTCTTTGGTGGCTTACTCATTTCATTATAATGAAAATGAGTTTGTGTATGTATGAGAATTTCCTGTGCCTTCCTGTAAACAAGTTGTCCTGACGTGTTGGTATTCGAACGCCGTCATACTTCCAAAGGCAACTCCTGAAAATATTTACCCCTGACGGCTCGTGCAATGCAGCGCTGCAAAAAACATCCTGTTTTGGACAGGAATAAACACTAATGGTGAAACGGATGTGCACCGTGTGGCTTTCCAGTAATCTGTCTGCAGCTTCCTTTTATCCACATGCTCATGGCGTGACTGTCCTGACTCCCCAGACGGCAGTTTGTGGCTGGGCAGCTCAGGCCCGGATCAGGGCCAGGCCTGTGGTCCAGAGTCTGCTTCGTAGGCTTAGGCAGGCATTCTTAGTGTTCTATGTGTGATGCTGCCAGCTGTTAACGTAGGTTTTAATGTCCTACAGTTGTACAGTATCCTATCCCTGGCTGACCTCGGAAAGCGATTGTAGATAAAAAAAAATGTGTAGATAAAAATCGTTTTATTTTTGTAACGGCATGGCTGAAATTAATTGTGCATTCCTTGTGGTTCTCGGCTACACACCTACCCACAGAAATGTCCTGAGACCATGCAGATACATTAAGGTTATTGAAAGGCCACATCAGCCTGGAGACCCCCCGTGGAAGTGCATCATATTGATTATACCATTTATTTTACCTCAGGATTAGTCCATACAGTTTTTTTATGCAGTACTCCCTATTTTACTGTATGATCTCCAAGACTTGCACTGCACTGTAGAGGCTCTGCTCAAAATAATGGGACATGTCAACTTATTTGTGGACATCTGAATATCATGTCACTACAGTAAGGTATGGTTCTGTGACCCATCTTGGCTCAACCAGTATCTAAGCAAACCCGTCCCAGTGGAGGCTGACCAGCATGGTCTGATTGTGCGTACCCCGGGAGGATCAAGTGACGTGGTCGAAACCTCGGTTGGGACAAAGCCGTTTCTCATGAGGCCATTTTGATTAAGATCTTGTTGTTTCGACATGATAACACGCTACTAAACAAATGGCCTTGGTGCTGCAGCGAGCTCTAATGGGCTCCAATGATTACTTCCCTCTGGATTAGAGAGATAGTGCGGGGCTCCGATTCGACAAGTCTGATTTATCAAGGCTCTGTTTTATTAATTAGGGGTCCTTTTTACCCCTCAAGGCATTTATTATACTCCAGATGGAGATATTATTTGATCGTTGTTCACACAAGAGTATTTGTTTGTTGTATTTTTAGAATATACAGTATTGTCTTGTTTTCTCTAAATGTGGAATGGTATTGGCGGTAATGGCAACAATGTTTATTTTTTTTCCCTCATTGTATTGTATTACAATGTAATCTAAACAATTAGACGGGGATCACACTGACCAGCGGCAAGCAGCAGTCACAATGGTTAGACAGCGAACAGTTGGAGCAGCCGCATAACGCTAGCATTGAACAAGCTGAGTGTTGAACTTGATTCAACTTTCAAAGCGCAATGCAAGTGTTTGTGTAACTATAGGAACAAGATGGAATTTATTATGATCTGAGCATTGCGTTACGCTTTACCGCTGCTGTTTCATTATTTTCTCTGTGATGGCCACCTTAAAGATGGGTCAATGATGGTCAATTATCGGAAAAAACTGAAGTCAGAAATATGTTTATGTTTACAAAGAAACACTGTCTTCATTTTGAAACAGAATGGTAATGAACACATATTTATTTAAACAATCATCCTATGCCATTCATCTGATTGTTTACATGCATTTTACATGTACAGTATGCACATACAAATGGTTAATGAGAACAGGTGATGCCTGTGATCGTATTTCAGATGAAATGTTATCTTATTCGTGCTTGTCTTCTCCACATGTCAGAATTCCTCTGTAAGGAGTGCCCAAGGGTCCACATCTACTTTGACCGCGTGGACATAAAGGAGGTTCCTTCGGAGCCTATGTTTTTCCGCAGGTGGCTGCACGAGAGATTTGAACTCAAAGACAAGTAAGTAATTCCCCACGAGATTAAATATCCACGATGTGAAACAAATGTGCCCTTTTCTATGCTTCACTTTATGGCGCCTGTGTCACCGCCTCATGGTAGATCAGTTAAGATTTTTACGTTTCTTTTTTTTTTCCATCATT
The DNA here is from genome assembly GCF_963854185.1 of Sardina pilchardus. NCBI lineage: Eukaryota > Metazoa > Chordata > Actinopteri > Clupeiformes > Clupeidae > Sardina > Sardina pilchardus. The sequence continues at coordinate 20,202,825 of NC_085011.1, read as the reverse complement.
TTTTATTTTGGGTTATTTCCTTCTCTGTATGCTTCAGTGTCTTTGTGCTCTCCATGACTCTGTGCTATATTTCTTTCCTGATTGTGAATTATTATGTACAAACCTGTTAACTATGCCTACGTTCTCCCATGACACTTGCTCTTTGAAGGTAAATGGGGAGGGGGGATAGGGGAGAGCTACTGTCAGTGCAGCATCTTTTCTGCTTGAACTTGAACGTGACCCAGGTCTCTTTGTGTCTCTAGACTGCTGAGCACTTTCTATGAATCGGAGGAGCCTGCTGTGAGGTGTACGTTCCCTGGAGAGGCTCGGAGTTCGCCGCTAAGCCTCACAAAAACATTGCCCTCGCTGGTCATTCTCAGTGGCTTGACCTTGTCCATGCTTATGACCCCAACGGGCCGAAAGCTGTACTTCAAAACCTGGATCTACGGGACTCTCATAGGGTGGATATGGGTACACCTTAGGCCATGAGCGAAAGGAGTCGACTGCCATAACTCTTCTCTCATATCGGTATGGACAGGCCATGCTCTAGATTTCCCTCCTATGGTGTAGGGGTACAATTTTTTTCCAAAAAAAAAAAAAAAAAAAAGAACGGTTCAATTTTTTGGAGCTACAATCATCCTGTTCACAGAGATGTACCCCAAACCTCTTATTGTTTTTAGGAGAAAAGAAGGTACAGTGTTTTGTCCCTGGTGTTCTATTCCCATCTGCCATAGCCCTTCAGTCGTATCAATTCATCTCTTAGAAAAATATGTGTAGCGGCCATTCTCACTTCCACCCATTCATAGTTTAGATTGTATATAGGAGAAAAAAAGGAGGAGAATGCACTGAAGAAAAGAGACGGATCTTAGAATGTTCTTGTTTCTATGGATTTGATTTGGTCTTGCATTTATGCTGTCTTTGAATGTCAGAATCAGCTGTTTTGGATGGTGCGTGTGTGTGTGTGCATGTGTGTGCGTGTCTGTGTGTATGCGTGCGCTGCTTAAGCTTGGATGTGAGAATCATGGGTAGTCTGCATACTAGTTTCTCAATTGCAAAACTTTTAATACACATGCCCTCTACGCACAAATAAAATTGTATACTTATTTCTTACATAATAAATACTTTAACTTAGATGCCAAGGTTCATTAAATCTGTGCGCTTTAATGTTAAGCGAGAAATGATGTGGGCCATTTCACCATCAGTGTCAGTATATTTCAGAACAACTTGGCATGGCGAGGGAAATGGCTTTCTTTCTGGTTTCGAGTATTTGTACTGTTTTTGACTTCTTGCCAAATGTGGGGGAAAAGCAATACATCCACTTTAAAAAAAAAAAAAAAAGAAAAGAAAAGAGTGAAAAGGAAAAAAAGATGCTATATAGAGAATATGAATTAATTTAGTTCCTGTTGAGCTTTATGCGGTTTTGATGTGTGCTGCCTTTAGTATTCTATTTCATGCCACCAGTGAGGAAGGCCAAAGGGGATACCAGTTAAGTAGTCTCCGTTCTGTTCTATGGCATATAACGCTGCTCTGATGCACAATATGTTACAGTTAATTACAGCTGCAGGTATTTTAAACAGCCGCTTGACTTTCTTTTCCTTTATTTTGGGTTGGTCGTTGACCAGTTCCTTCCACATATACAGTATGTCTGTATAGCCACAAATGCATGCAGAAGTGAAGGCGGCTTGGCAGCAGGTGTATGTGTGTTTGTCGTCAGCAACGTTGCTGGTCGTGGCAAGTGACAAAAATAGCTGTTCCATTAAGCAGCAACTCTGTTGAAGTGCCACTCAGTCGCATAGGTGTGTGCCTTGGGCTTTTAGGGGGACTGTCCTTGTCCACATACAGGGGCAGGGTCCTAACCTGTGGAAGTTATCTCACTGAGTCCCCCTACAGGGCAGTAACTGAATTACAGAGTCATATCATTTGCTATGATTTGCGAAAATGTGGACTCTTTTCATTTTGTCAAGTTTTGGGAGAGTGTAGGTCTAAATAGATAATTATATGTACAACATAATGTGCAAAGCGTCTTTGTCCCAAGCTGCTTTTTCATGCATTACAAGATAGCTCTGTATGAGTGTTAAGCGGAGTCAGAAACCAGTTACTTCTCACACCAAGTCCTATGCTTATGTGTTTAATCAGTTTATGCAGCTGCTGTAGTGTTCGAGTGTATTTATATAATTTGCATTGCGCAATCAGCAACAACAACAATACATTGAATTTATGTAGACATTCGCGCTCTACCGTGAAGCGGGAACCTCACTAACCACCACCAATGTGTAGCACCCATCTGGGTGGTGCACGGCAGCCATTATGTGTTAGTCCTTTGACCACATACCAGTTTGAGATGGAGAGTGGAGGAATGAATCTGCCAATTATGGGATGATTAATTGGCCAAATCAGGCTAATTATGATGGGCTTATCTGTATTTCAGAAACATGCACTGGTAGTGGCTCCCTAAAAAATGTCAAAGTGTTGAGAAACAACTATTAAAAGAGAAGGTGCCCCTATTCATACTTCATGTAATGTAGTGGACTTGTGGAATTAAGTCAATTTGTGTAAAATATCCCTACCATGTTTCTTTTTTGTGTTTAGGCCTATCATAATTACATTTTGTGTAGTCATCTCAGAATTATACGTTATTAGAATGTATTTGTATCGTTTACATCAATCGTCAGCTTTGTGGACCTTTTGATATTTGCAAATTGTTCATACATCACATTACAATTTTGCAGTACTTCATCTTTATCCAGTGTTTAACATGAAACAGTATCAGACAGAGTGGAACTGTGCTATATTTTCCACTTGAAATTGAAATTTTTACATCGAAAAAGAACTACCTCTCCATCTCTACATGTTTAACTGCAGAGACTCGTATATGTTTACCAGATATGATGAGCATGCCTACGGTAGATCACATTGACTGGTCTGGACCTTTGTGACGAAGATTTCAGAATGCAGTTTAGTCCAGGAATAAATGGAGTCTGTCCAGAGGGGGGGTGGGGGGGCAAGGACCCTGTTTTGCACTTGATGCTTGTGGCGTAAATGCGGCTCTGATTTTTTAAATATTATTTGCATGTCAATATTGTCTGGTGTGTGTGGGGGGGCGGGGTGGGGGTATCGGCTTTGTATCGTGTAACCCGGCCAAAATGCCAGTTTGGCTTCCAACATGATAAAGATTCAAATTAAAAAAAACTATATACTGAAAAATATCCAGATTCCTACTGCAGGTGTTGGGGAATGGTTAATTTTTTTTTAGCATATTGACTGGATTCTTTTTCCCAGATTGTGTCTGAGAGGCCATGCAGGTAGGCCCATTTTCTAAAGGGGTGACGATAATGATGGAACTTTTCATACTGTCTTTGTGTTCTTTTATGCACATTTTCCCACAACAAATTTGTCCCTAAATTATTTTCATATATGTATTGTATTGTGTGCAATGTGTTTATATACATTTGTCTTTCCATCCAAGTGCCCTGCCATGTAATTTAAGCAGCTCTTACATTTTTCTTCATACGATCTGTGTGCTCACACATCACCATTAAAACAACTTCCACTTTTACATCTTGTGACTCTTCCATCTTGTCCATATTATTCATCTTAGAGATAAGATATTCCTTTCATGGGCAACCTACATTTTACGTTTTAAACCTAATTAATTCCCCCAACTATTAATTTTGGTTTTGGCCATTGGAAGCATGGACAGTTTTTTTGTTGTTATTGTTTTTTTCTTTAATCCATTGGCCAGGATAGTGGTTTTCCCTAATGATCCAATTTCACTGACACATTTGGTCTCAGGATCAACACAATTTAGTCATTGATATTTTGTAGTATTTATTGATAGTATATAGGTGTGTCAAGTTGAGTTTGATACAACACATTTTTTTAGCCATCGCCTTTTAGTATTGTAGTTGTTCTACAGTTATGATGTCTTACAGTAAATTGTTCAATAGGGAGTAACTGCATTGATGCAACACTTTTGACTATCCTTATTAACAACAATTGTAAAACTGTAAAAGAGGAAGTCAGGAATGTATAGTGGAAACTCATTTGAATTGATAAGACATCACTAAATGCCCTTTCTATAATGCCTCAGTGGAGTTTAATCTGATGCTACATAAACAGCCACACACTCAGAGCAAAAGGCTGAGTGGGTGATTGTAACCCGGGAGTGATGTAAATATCAAAGACACTAGATAGTTCTTAAAAGATGATCGCCCAGGCTTACTACTGTAGGTCATACTCTAATACAAATATAGGAAACTTTAAAACCCATTTTGACTATCTTTGTAATTGCTGGTAAACAACAAACAAACTCCACTCATACATATTGGTAGGCAAAGTCATTAAAGTGATGAAACATTTCATACCCCCCTCCGCCTTCTTCTTGTGGAAATGGGTCTCTTAAAAACAAGAAAATACAAATAAATTTGGATGAATGCACACCATCTACCCTGGCCCTGACCTCACTGCACACCATATCTCTCCTCTCTTGAACTTGATATATCACCAATATCAACCAGTAACGTTTCGTGCTTCAAGCTCTTCATCAGACTTGTGAATTACCAGAACATCACCACAGGTCACATGACGAATCATTAGTTTTTCACAAGAAGGTGAAGAAAAGGAAATAATGATTATATATATGCACACACACCTTAAAATACAAACCATTCTAACAAATACAATGTAGCCTACAAACATAGCCTATACAGTGCCCTCCAAAAGTATTGGAACACATGCTAAAGTTGACTATAAAATCATCTTTTGGAAAGATTCAACCTTTAGGGTCATCAGTTTTATTTGTGAATGAATAATGTATTGTAAATAAATAAATGTTTTCCATAGAGCCAGGCAGATTTTTATTTTTAAAGGCCAGTTATTTCATGGATCCAGCACACTATGCACCCTGATAAACTCACCTTGGCCTTTGGAATTAAAATAACCCCATATCAACACTATACCCTTCACCATACCAGAGACTGGCATATGGTTTTATTTCAGTTAGCTGGTTTGCTTTGAGCTCGACCTGTGTATTTGGAATTTGTAGGTAAATGACACAGCAACAGGGGGCGCTCAAGGCTGCGTACGGCCTATGAGCGGCCGCCGTAGAAGCCAATGTTTACTTCCTGGACGTGGAAGACGTGACAGAACTGTCAGAAGCAAGCGCAGTCGATCAGTTTCAGTCGATTGTTTGCTTGTTGTAAGCAAATTGTTGTCAGCTGCCGGACACTCCAGTAAGCGGCATTTTGTAAGAAACCTAACAGATTCGGTGTTCAAATGTAAGCTATTGGTGATGAGGGAAAAAATACGTTATTTCACGACGACAGCAAGTCCCTTGGTGTAGCCTAAGGTTATGTGTAGGCTAGCCTAAAGTCCAGTCTCCTGTTATCTAGGCCAAGGGGCAACCTGGCCCAAAGACTACTTCTTTTAAATCATAGTGCTAGACGTATTAGAATCTACAGTCAATGGTTTATACTACCTATGTTATCCACTGACACAGGATGTTGTTTGTATAGTTAAGGCTGCTAGGCCTGTGTCTGATTTTATTCTTGTGCACACCTTGAACGCATGCAGCTGCAGCTGCAGTGATATGTTGAAGGCTCAGTTTCAGTGTTGTGAGGCGATAGAAGTTAGTATAAGGTTTCTAGGTTTTTCTTTTTTGCTTTCATGAGCTTGTAAGAATTTGATAATGTCTCCACCCTAACAGTGATCTGAGCTGTGTTTTGTTTCGCTTTAGTCTGTCATCAAAATGGCTATCGACTGGCTTGGATTTGGTTATGCTGCCGCTATCATCATGGGAGGCCTCATGGGGTACAAGAGGAAAGGTAAATGACCTCATGGCGTTGTGCACTGACAAGTAGCAGAAAAAGAGAGAGTATTTAATGTCCCTAGGAGGGTAATTGTTTCAACACATCATTCCACAGCACAGCACCAGATATATATGATACAACATGTGACACATGACAGCACATAAAGCATATGACATGTAACTTATAGCCCATCCATAAAAGCTGAAAGCTTCTCCACTTCTGACATTTGATAACCCGTTATGCCACCTTCTTCATACAGATTTGTTTTGTCTTTGTCCTTAGGTAGTGTGATGTCATTGATAGCTGGACTGTTTTTTGGCTGTATCTCAGCCTATGGTGCCTTCAAAATATCAATGGAGCCAAGTGATGTCACAGTTTCATTGCGTAAGTAATTCTACATTGCATATTTCCATGTGTAAGCTAAATAAATATATGGGCATGATATGTAATCTTTCTCCAATTCCTTGTCATTTCAGTTGCTGCAAGTGTTCTTACACTGGTGATGGGAATTAGATTCAAGAAGTCTGGGAAGTTAATGCCGGCTGGTTTCATGGCTGGAATGAGGTGAGAAAGTCATCCTTTCAAATAATGGTTGATATTGAATAATGAATCAATGTTGGATTATCCGTTCTTAGTTCGATCTGGATAAGATGCACAAATTACCATCTAGCAAGCTGTTTTTATCTATGTAATTTTACTTAGACAACAAGGCTGTAAAGGTGTTCGTATAGAACATGCTGTTTCTAGTCTGTGTTCTCTTTGGCTCCGAGATGGCATACAGACATGGCCTGAAATAGGGACGAAGGATTTGGGGGGAAATATCTCATTGCATTTTTTTTTTTTTTTTTTTACTGATATTGCAATTGCAATTTTGGGGCCTTCTTAAGAGTAACCTAATCCTAAAGATGTGACTCCTCCTTCATTTCAGTTTCTTGATGGTACTACGGCTTCTAATCAACACTCTGGTATAAGCTGATTGAACTGCAGTATTCAAAAGTCTTTACCAGCAATACAAGCAACAGGACATGCTCCATGACATTATCAATACCATGCCGCTACATTCCATCAGCATCTTTGTATTCACACTGACATTTTGCATTCCAAATAAAGCTATCGCTATTTTTTACTATGTGATTGTATTTCCTTTGAAAAAGTGCTTTATTTTTTAACACTATAGGATTGACTTGTTTTTAACTTAAATAAATTGTTTGGTAAACATTGATCACAGGTCAGACAGGGTGAAACGTAGCCTCCCAGTTTCTCTCTAAGATCAAAGTCTAAAGTACTTAACATCTGAACTGTGTCAAGGATCAGTGTGACCTCGTAAAGGAATGACTTACTCCATCTAGTGTGGTGTTATTAACAATTTGACTCGGATGAAGACGCTGTGCGTCAAGAGACATTGCTTGTTTGCATCTCACACTCTATTTGTGTGTGCTGGCTCTTCTTCAGGGTTCAGTCATCTGAAGTGACCGTTGAGTGTTGCTGCTTGCTGGTGTTACTATTACTTTATTCCACCTTTAACGCAGAAAAGTGTAGATAAACAAGGCAACCCAATTAACCTTGTATGGATATTGGTACTGACTCTGTACAGTGACATTTGTTCAATGTCGCTCTGAGTATTCTCCAAGTTTGAGGACTTCCAACAAGACTTTTTCAGATAAATAGCATCTGGTTGGGGCTTTTTCTGACTTCCAGGTTGGAGGAATTTTCTGATTGTTGGCAGGCTTCTCATCCTCCCCTGGAATGCCTGCGACACAGGGAATTGTTTTGAGTCACATTACAGACAAATATATCGGCCAAGAATGTATTTCCAGCTATTGTTAATGTTTTTTTTTGCAGTACAAACATGCAAGCAAAATGTGTGCTATCTGATTGCAGTAAACTGAAAAAACAAATAATTTTACTATTTCTTTCAAGCACATACAGTAGAATAATCTGATGTTACAAGCTGTGTTACCATCATTAGCAGGTCTGTTGACATTTTGTTTTCAAATAAAGTTTTGGAGGAGTCTATAGGGGTGATTGGCAGCCATTGACTGCATCTCCAAGTTATGCAAAGTAAACAATCCACGTCACACACCTTGGCGTTGCAAAGGCTTCACCACCTCCTCATTCTCCTCCATTTCTCTTGTGGGTGGGAGCGGACATCTTCCGCATTGAATATCAGCTTTTGGCATCCCGGGCAAACAAACATGCTTATTTCCAGCACACAATATCAAGCCTTCCGATGGGTTAACTGGAATAACTATTTACATTGTATTTATTTAGCAGATTATTTTATCCAAAGCAACTTACATGTCAATTATATTACAAGTTCCAAGGGCACAACAGATACTTCGAGGTCTACAAGAGATGCTGTCCCATGCCTCCAGAGAGTCCTTTTAACTGCAGGATTCGCAGCATTCCTAGGTGAACGGAATGGCAATGGCGCCACCCAGTGGTTGTCAACAACAAAATTCACTTCTTCATTTATCACATCCAAGAAGATAGATTTAGATGGGTGCCTTTTTGTCATCTGCATTTCTGGGAATTTTTTTTTTTTTTTTTTAAACACAATCTCCTTGACAACTTGAGTCAGCATGGAAATTATTTGAATGTCTGGAGTAACACTGAATCAGGTAAAGATTGAAGAGGACAAGAGCCCATCGGCCTTTTGATCTGGTTGAGAAGAATGAAGTTCTGCCATTAGGGAATAGCCTATGATTGTCTTGTAGACATTCAGCCGGCTGATGAGCTCTATCAAGGCACACTTCTTCAATAAGTCCTGTCCTGTGAATGCTGTGTCTATACTTTGTATATTACATTGCAATGTTCTGCTTTTTTTGCACTTCTGCTTATACGCAAACGGCATTTTATTGTCTACTTGTACTCTGCACAATAACAACAAAGATTGACCTAACCTAATCTAATGGGCAGTTATGACATACCTCGATGCATTTAGAAGTAACATCAGGACAGGGTCATTCTTTTGCTGTCTGTTTTGCTCTGTTACACTTTTGGTCGCCTCAGTTGACCGACCAGAAGACAGGAGGATGTGAGGCAGAAACAAGGACAGACCACTTGCTATAGAACTTAACTGCTCTATGTAATGTGGTTTCACGCTATTTGATCAGCTAAATGGAGAAATGGCACAACAAGGGTCAGAAAGGTGGAGAGGCCACTTTGTCTTGTGTTGACTCATCTTTCCCAAGCTTTGGATGGAAGTTTTTCAACACCTTGAGATACGCATGCCAAATGAGACCCCTCCATTTAGCATATTCCAGGGCAGTGCTTATAGGTTTTCCAGCTCTTGTAGCAGGTTTCCTGTCTCTCTCAGGTGAGCAGGACCCTTATTTATGAAAATCCTCAAGTCTCTTCAGTACAATGTGCTCCATGACTCTGGGGCATCAGTTGCAGTCCTTCAGGTGCTACCATGTTAGCTTGACTGCTTTGCTTGACTTGTTACATGGACTGACATGATTTGCTTGGCCAGCGTGGACAACTCTGGGCCGAGTCATTTGATGAGTAGGTCAAGCTCCTCTTGGGGCGTCAGGTTGAGGTCATGCGTGATGCTCTGAAATTAGGCTTTCCATGGCCAATAATTCTCTGGGCGGTTGTCAAGTTGAGTCAATTCTGAGCTCACCATCTCAGGTGGTGGCCAGAAGATGGCAGTTGAGGTGGTGTGTTTGTGTAGCCTTCTGATGTTGCATAAGGCTTGGGGAATATTGCATTGCATTGGTGCTACATTGTTCTGTAGGGCAATAATGATCAATAATCAACAATGATGATGATACAGTAATTTTTGTCATCATCATGTTGAGTTTTTTTCTTCTTAGTGCCAGTCCATCCTTGGCCATATCCAGAAGCCAATAAACAACAAAAAACAGCACCCCAGACAATGCCCCCCCCTCCATATTTTGTATAATTGTGAATGTGATTCTTAAATAAATAAATAATTATCAATATTCAATTAATTAATAATAAGGGAGCTACATGCTAACTGAAGTCACCCACTTCCAGTGAATTATTGACTATGTCAAACTGGGTTATTACAAGCACAGAGGATGGCATAAGGGTAGTTATCCTCTTATCTGATGTAGATGACAAATAAGCTGATTTCAAAAAAAGGTGTGTTCCTTTTAAAGTTTTTTTTTTTTTAAATAGTCTCAGTCACTGATGTAAGTCCTTTTGGATATAAGTGTCAGCTAAATTATTGAATATAAATGTAAAGCAAGGGAGTTGTCCTTTATTTAAATGGCTGTGCTGTATGATAACGCAAAAATGTATGGCCAGTGCAATACACAATACACAAGACAACTCTTTTGTGGCCAGACTCCTACAAAGCATTAGCTCTGTTTATTTTTGTAGTGCTTTCTACACAGTGTGTATAAGGTTTTGAATTCAAGTGTCAATGTCAATGTCAATGTCAATTTATTTATATAGCACATTTAAAAAACAACCACAGTTGACCAAAGTGCTGTAAAATAAAATAAAAATAAAGTAAAATAATTATAAAATAACTTTAAAGAAACATAGTAAAGATTAGTAAGTAATAATAATAACAATGAAACCAAAATAGCAATGCAAAATGATGGTAGAGTAGATACAGTGAGAATAATATGTAAGTAAATATTAATAGTAAAATAAAGTATAGAAAAAAAACCCCATAAAAACAAAGCAATAAAGATAGATAAACAGAGTAAAGAAGTTGAGCATCTAAAATCTAGGGTGAGGTGGTGAGGGGGGGGGGGGGGGGGGGTTAAACTGAGTTAAAAGCTAAGGAGTAGAGATGGGCTTTGAGATGGGATTTGAAAGTGTTTAGAGAAGGTGCTAGTCTAAGTGTGTCCTCTTGTAACGAAAGCTCTTGTTATACAGCTGTCTTGTGGGTACATTTCTAATGACGTCAGCAGTTTACCATAAAATGATGAACGTCCCAAACACCTACTCAATGAACAACATGATAATGAGCTATTTTGCATACCCTCCAAAGTCGCTGCTTTATGGTACATATTTTCCTTTCTTCAAGTTTTCTCCTTTACTATGATGATTGTCATACTAAGAAACTTTATTGTACCTTTAAGTTCTCTGAGTATACAAATCAGGACCAGAGACTTTTTTTCAATAAGCACTTTATGTAAGCAAATGGGAATGTAATAGAGACTTAAACAAAGGGAAACCTCTGGCATAACTCCAGCCTTTTTTCACCAG